>NC_133396.1:97742703-98058417 GCF_047511655.1 Castor canadensis | reverse complement strand
GCTGGATGGAGAACAGGCAGGAGGAAGGCTTATGGTGGGAGGCCTCCTAGATCTGGCAGTGGTTTTGATGCCCTCAGAGTATATCACTAACTTTTGGAGTCAGGGAGTTTATGGGAAGGGGTGCTTACCAAAAAAAAAAAAAAAAAAAAAAAAAAATTAGGGTCCAGACTAGAAGTATAACCATGAAAGATGAGGTGACAGATATAAGACAATTGGTAGTGATGAAGTCTGTCAAACTAGGGAGGGCAAGCTGGCTTAAAGGATTGAGCCAGCATTTTAAAAATACACTACCAGCTTCCCTCCTATCCTTCAAAAAACCCATGTATACAGACAGGTGAAAAATTTGTCCTTGTTTCATTGAGGATGGCAGTAAAAGAAGACAGCAATAGGGGAAATGCAAGCAAAAGGATATGGAGAACGTGTCCTGCTAACTGAGGGAACTATTTTATGATCACTCAAGAGACAGTGCAGGAACCCCCATACCTAATTGGGAAAGAATTGAGTGAGGACTCAACTCTCACAACTGATGAGACAAAGGCAAATATCGTGCTTGTATTATTACAGTTTTGTCTTTTTTTTTACCTCCAACCTGATAAGGTCTAGACATTTCTTATTTCTGGGAATATTTTCACACTTAGCTTGATGGTCACAAAGTACATTTGCATCAGGTACACTGTTGTCACTCATCTTTAACCACATAGGACACAGTAAGTAAATGGTTGGTGAACTAATGAAGGAGATTTCAATTATTCCTGGTGATAATTATGGTGATGATAGCTGTGATAATAATCATCCATGGATGATCTCTACCTCACAGGTAAGAAAATGTGTGTGTGTGTATGTGTGTGTGTGTGTGAGGGGAGTCATAAAAACTGGAGTGGGAGCTTCTTACTGCTTTATGTACCACCCAGGATAAGGTTAAGGGCTATTATATGGTGAATTTTAATATTAAAAAAAAAACCCTGATATTTCAGAAAGAATCTAAAAAGAGATAAAGAAAATGAAACAAAGGAAGGAAGATAGGGAGGGGAAAGGAAGAGAGGAAAGAAAGGAAGGAAGTAAAAAAGGAAGGGAGGAAAGAAAAGAAGGAAAGAAGGGAGGAAAGGAAGAAAGGAAAGAAGGGAGGGAGGGAAGGAAGGAAGGAAAGAAGGAAGGAAGGAAAAGAAGAAAGGAAAGAAAAGAAGGGAGTCTGAAAGTTAAACTGCTCCATGCACACCATCACAGAATAGGTGTTTTTGGTTTCTCTGCCAGTCTGTAAGAGCATCTGCAGAGTGACATGGCTAGAGGCTTCCTGCCTTGAAAAATACAGCGCTAGGTTGAGGAACCATGTTGTCTCTTGTGCTATTTGCTGGTGCTGGGTCTAAGGACTCAGGGAATTCGTGAAAAAGAAGAAGTTGTTTCCGGAACTGGCCTGTTTCAGAGAACAAAAGAGGATTTCTGAAGAATATTCCAAATGTAAACTTCATCCCCTTCCTCACTCCCCACTCCCAACACACTTCTTGTATAAACCTTGAGTGCCAGTGGGGGTTGAGCTTTTTGAGTTCAGGGGGTGGCTGACTTCTAGGAATATAAACATCATGTAGTTCCCCTGGGAGTGAAGCTTGTCCTGCAGCTCCATTGTAATTTATTAATCGCAATTATTTCAAGATGAAAATGTAAGCTTACTATTTGGCCACACACATATGTTACACATAAAAGACTTCAAAATATCAAAGGAGCAATTTCCTGTGGGGTAAACAGAACCTGAAGAATCTGGTTTCAGTAAGGAAGGAGATGAGGCAGCAGGGTCCTGGTTCAGCCACCAGGTTGGGGCTACATTTGGATCTTTGTGGGTTTTGTTATTCCAATGCTAAATCTCTATCTTGTGCTACCCATGGGGCTGGTTAAACACAATGAAAAATGCCTGTTCTGGTGGTGTTGGTGAGTGCCTTCATCAATGTCATGGGCAATTCTAGCAGGAGAGACTTTACTTCCTACAAAGTGCTCAGTGCTGCCCACAGGGCCCTGTCCTCCAAGAAATCATAATGCAGATGTATGACAGCAAAATTCGGAAGTAGAACTAAGCATTGTAGCCAAATTCCAAATGAACGTGACAAGGCAAAAATATGTTTGTTTTCAGGTCAGGAAGGAAAAGGATGAACATGGAATTCATACATGGAATTCACTCAGCATCAAATGTCTGTAACCCATGTGCCTGGTGCCAGCTCTTAAGGCAGGATCTGGATGGAGAGGCAGAGATGAGTTCTCTGGGGAGTGGAGTGGAGAAGAAACTGTGAAATTCACTCTTCCGACTACATGGAGTTAAGGGCAGCACAGACAACCTAGTGAATATATCTCCTGATTTGCACAGAAGGTTGAATTTCATGAGAGGTTTTTAAGATGGGTGGAGAAAGAAGTGATGGGAAGACAAGAGCAAAAGGTAAAGAACTTTGCAGAATCACAATATTCTCTCTCCTGGGTGCTTTCTGTCACAATGTGACTTTAGAAAAGCTGATTAGATATGCTCTTGTCTTTACCACTCTAAAAACCCAGAGAAGAGACTCCCCAACTGACAGCAAGTGGGGCTGCCTGCACATCTGGGGAAGAAAAACATCTGCAACACCTGGGCTCCTCCTGTTTTTTGAACTCAAGGCCTTGTACTTGCTAGGCAAGTGCTCTACCACTTGAGCCACTGCTCTGCTTTAGTTATTTTTCAGATAGAGTCTCATGCTTTTTGTCCTAAGCTCACCTCCAACAGGAGACCATCCTACCTATGTCTTTTTGTAACTGGATTATAGGTGTGAACCATCAACATGGGCTCCTCCTTTTTTCAGGATTCTCCAGTGTAATTTCAAGGAGACCTGGGAAATTAGAAAGGTTCCAAAGGAAGAAGAAGCTGGATCCCAAATGTGCCTCTCTGCATCCCAAGAGGGAAGTAAGACCTTCCAGGGACTTCTCAGGTGGGGAACCTAGCCTGCAACAAGAGGCACCTTCAGCTGGCTGTGTTAAGTAAATCATCAAGAGGCAAATACTGGGTGTGCCCTTCTCCTGCTCTCCTCCCGACACATCAGTAATGTATATTAAGAGATGACAAGTCTATCAGGCCTCATGATCAGTCTTTCACAAGGAGGAGATCTTCCCATACACCCAGGGAGTGTCATCAATCTTGTGCCTGCTCTGGGCTCAGTGCAGCTGAGAGTGAGAAAGGACCCTTTCCCACCCCACCCTCTCCCTCTAGCCGTTTCTGCCACTTCCTTCTCCTTCCTTTCCAGTGCTTTGTAGCATATCAGGGGGTGGCAAAAGAGATGCTATTTGCATAAAGTGTTTCTGGTAGAGATGGAAGCAGAAAAATAGGAAAACAAAACCAGAAATGAAACACGGCCCTTTTTTCCCTTGTTTCTGGCTTTGGGGCATGCATTTCATAGTTGTTGATGGCATGGACAGAAGTAAGTTATACAAACGACTGGTGACAGGGCAGGTAACATTGTTTATGTTACAGCCTGCAGTACACAAATAACATGTGGCCTCCATGTTATCTATTGAATATTCAGACCATATCATAGAGAATCAGCTGTCTATCTCCCTAAATATCAAATTTGGATATCCCATTGAGTGTGAGAATAGGGACTGTGTTTCCCCTCTCCTTCTCTCCTTCTCTCCTTTCCTCCTCCCTCCCTCCCTTCCTCTGTTCGTTCTTTCCTTCCTTCCTTCCTTCTTTCCTTCTTTCTTTTCCTTTCTTTCTGGAAAAGAAGCTTTATATTATAACTATCAGTATCTAATACTCAAGGAAAAGACCCCATTGCTCTGTGTAGGAGGCAAAATTGATATAGTAACTACCAATCGCAAATACCATCATTGAATGTATGTCTTTTGAGTATTTTATGTCACTATATTTGTAAGTCAAATGTGCTGCACGTTTATTTTTCATTAGAAGGCCCCTAATCTGGGGCACACAGCTTCAAGTCCTGAAAGACATTCTGTCAGATGGGATAATAATATCATTTTTAAATTTCATGAAATTTATTGAGGCTTACAAATCATTTTTTGGCACTGGTTCAATATTTAAACATTTCAATCTAACACATCATAAGGTTGTTTTTTATTTGGAGATGGGAGAGAGAAAATTATTTCTCTCTACCATGAATGCTTCCAAACATTTTTTTGAATCTTGTTCTTTACTATAATACATGCTTTTCAAAGATTTTGACACTGGGCTTTGTTCAGAGAAACGAGGAAGGTCATGAAAAATGGCTCTTTTATCCTTTGCACGGCATCTCTGTGACTATAGCAGAATCAGATAGGAATGAAAGATTGGGCTGGTTTAATTCACATTGGAAGGTCTGTGTAAGACTTAGCTGCTTGTAAAGTGCTTTCTAATGTGTAGATTCTGTGATTTGTTCCAATGAAGTCCAGAAATGTTTTCAGGAATCCAAGAAGCTAAAAGCAAACAGCTACATATGTCAGCCTGGTCAGGGCCTGCCTTGCTACTGTAGACAAGGTTTCCAGAATATTCTATGTCATAAACTAATGTACCAGAGGTTTGTATGCATGCATAGATATGAGTGTGAGTGCGTGTGCATGTGATGGGAGTTGGGTGTGTCTCAGACCTTAAAAGGAGTAATATGAAACAAAGATAAATGACTTCTGGAGGCTAGATTAACTCTGGATATCTAAAGAGAATCTTGTTACATTCAATGTGAAATTGTATTATTTTCCCATTTTGATGAGCACCATTAAAGCCAGAAGAGAGGATTCTCATGAAGAGAATCCTTCTTTCCAGAAGAGAGGAAAAAATGTTTCCAAAGCTTTAAATTAGTTTATGAAAAGGATCTTAATTTTATGAAGAAACTTTTGTTTGTATGGTGAACCTCCAACATGCCTTGTTTTTAAACAACTTTTTGAAAAATAATTTAAATACTATTCAGTTTACTCATTTGAAGTGTGCTATTTAATAGCTTTTTATATTCACACTGTTGTGCAACCATTGCCATAAACAATTTTAAAACATTTTCATCACCCCAAAAAGAAATCCCACATTCTCTAAGTGTCACCTCTCAGTCTCATCATCCCTCTCCACCCCCCAGCCTAGGCAAGCATGAATCTACTTTCTGTTTCTATGGCCTGCCCTATTTTGAACATTTCATATAAATGCAACCACAAATATGTGGCTTCATGACTGACTTCTTTCACTTTGCATAATATTTTCAAGATTCGGCCATGTTGCATGGATCAGTATTTTATTCTTTAAATGTTGGGTAATAGTCCATTGTAAGGATCAGTTAATGGAGACTTTGGGTTGTTTTCATTTGGGGCTCTTATAACAATGCTCATATGAACATTCATGTTCAGTTTTTTGTGTGGACTTAGGTTTTCACTTCTCTTAGATATTTACCCAGCAGTGGAATTGTGGGGTCTTAGGACAGCTCTTAAATTTAATCTTTTGAAGAACTGCCAGACTGTTTTCCAAAGGAGGTATACCATTTTACATTTCTGCCAGTGCTGTAGGAGGGTTCCAAGTTCTCAGCTTCTTCTAAACACTTATTTAATTATAGCCACACTAGTGTCTGTGCAATAATATCTCACTGTGATTCGGATTCACACTGCCCCAATGGCTGGTGTTTAGTGTATTTTTTATTTAGATTTTTATATATCTTATATTGAGTGAATTTCTTTTTTTCTTTATTCATTTATTCATATGTGCATACATTGTGCCATTTCTCCCCCTACCCTCCACCCCCTCCTTCTCCTCCCCGCCTCCTACACTTCCAGGCAGAACTTGTTCTGCCCTTTTCTCCAGTTTTGTTGAAGAGTAGACATAAGCAATAATAAGAAAGACATAGCATTTTTGCTAGTTGAGTTAAAGGTAGCTATACAAAGAGATTCCTAGCATTGCTTCCATGCACAAGTGTATTACAACCTGAATCGATTCATCTCTACCTGACCTCTTCACTACTTCCCATTCACCTTCCCATATTGACCTCTGTCGTTTTACGGTTATTGTACAAGCTCCTTTGCAGTGGGGACATCAAACACTTTCAAGTTTTGGGTTTCCTACTTATCCCCATACCTCCTGTGTGCACTCTCCCCTTAGTGTGTGACTCAAGTCCAACCATGTTGCTGTATTTGCCCTAGATCTAATGTCCACATATGAGGGAGAACATACCATTTTTGGTCTTCTGAGCCTGGCTAACCTCACTCAGGATGATGTTCTACAGTTCCATCCATTTACTTGTGAATGATAAGATTTCATTCTTCTTCGTGGCTGAGTAGTATTCCATTGTACATAAATACCACATTTTCTTAATCCATTCGTCAATAGTGGAGCATCTTGGCTGTTTCCATAACTTGGCTATTGTGAATAGCACTGTGATAAACATGGGTGTGCAGGTGCCTCTGGAGTAACCTGAGTTGCATTCCTTTGGGTATATCCCTAGGAGTGGGATTGCTGGATCATGTGGCAGATCTATGTTTAGTTTTTTAAGAAGCCTCCATATTTTTTTCCAGAGTGGTTGTACTAGTTTACATTCCCACCAGCAGTGTACGAGGGCTCCTTTATCCCCACATCCTCGCCAACACCTGTTGGTGGTGGGGTTTTTGATGATAGCTTTTCTAACAGGGGTGAGGTGGAATCTTAGTGTGATTTTGATTTGCATTTCCTTTATGGCTAGAGATGGTGAGCATTTTTTCATGTGTTTTTTGGCCATTTGAATTTCTTCTTTTTAGAAAATTCTGTTTAGTTCAGTTGCCCATTTCTTAATTGGTTCATTGATTTGAGGGGAGTTTAGTTTTTTGCGCTCCCTGTGTATTCTGGTTATCAGTCCTTTGTCTGATTACAGCTGGCAAATATTTTCTCCCACTCTGTGGGTGGTCCCTTCAGTTTAGAGACCATTTCTTTTATTGTGCAGAAGTTTTTAATTTTATGCAGTCCCATTTGTCCATCCTTTCTCTTAGTTGCTGAGCTGCTGGGGTTCTATTGCCGAAGTCCTTGCCTATACCTATTAGTTTCATTGTATTCCCTCATGTTTATTGGTCTTTTGTATATCCTCTTTAGAGACAGATCTATTTATATATCTTTCCCATTTTTAAATTGGATAACAACCTGATTATCTTTTAACTGTTGAGTTGTAGGAGTCTTTTGTATCTTGTAGATACAAGTCCTTTATCAGATATGTGATTGGCAAAAGTTTTATTTTGCGGTGGGTGGTCTTCCGTGTTCTTCAAAGCACAGGACTTGTAACGCTGTTCAATTCACCTAATTCGTTTCAATTTTTTATTTTTTGCTTGGACTTTTAGTGTCATGACCTTTTAGTTACATGACTTAATGAAACTCATAAGTGTCTGGATTTAGGCTGATGATGAGAGCATTAAAGACAGACAGAAAGTGAATTTAGGCAATCTAGATTACTGCCGTAGACATCTTCATAACATATTGAAGTGTCCCTACATGCTGCTTAGGAAAGTGTATTGTGAAAAAGTTGCTTCTTAAGCCTTTTCCAGAATGTGTAATATGTGACACTCTTAAGAGATATTCAGGATTTCATTGTATGTATTCATTGCTCAAAAAATTATACAGTATGTTGCCACCAGGTGGTGATAGCAGCAGCCTTTAATGAGCAATCTCACTGAAGTACAGGAAATATGGTTTAGCAGCGGTCTGGGTTTTCTGTGTAGACCATTGCATTTACAAGAACTACTTTTATAAGACTTCACTTTAAAAAGTGAGGCCCAGTGCTAACTATTAAGAACATGTATTTAAAAAAAAGATATATGGAAGAGAAGGAATAAACATTTACTGAGCATTTACTATATGACTTTATACAAATTATGTTACTTAGCCCTTATAATGCTCTGTTAATAAACTTTTAATGTTCTCAGTTTAAATATTCTAACTTTTTGTCCAAAGTCGCACAGTGATGATATACCAGATTTCAGACTGCCTGGTCATAAAACCTATAAACCTGCTACTATGTCTAAATTGTATGGCTTTCTATCAATAAACATAAATTCGTGTTCAGCTAATATTTAATAAGTATCCACTATGCCAGGTACTATGCTATTAATTATCATAAGTGTAGACACAATTTGGATTGTTTCTATTAATCCTAATTGCTACTTAACATTGTTTAATATGTATTTGCTCCTCTCTAAACTTAATAAGGGTCTCTCTTTCTGTTTTTTTCTGTGTGTCTCTTTCTCTGTTTCTGTCTCTCTTTTTCTCTCTTCCTCATTTCTCCCTGCCTCTCCTTAAAGCCAACACCCTCCACAAGTTGGCACATGATTTGAAAGATTCAGTTTAGGTTTTTGTAACAAAAATTCCTGCTGAAGCGAGTCTACAGATTTCTGGTAGTTTGCACATTTCTTGTCTGAGCCTCAGGAGCTGTGCTTCTTGGATTAGTGTAGTAGACACTAATTGGTTGGCAGCCTTTGCCTATGCAGATGCTCTGAGTTTCCTGAGGGCAGAAATTCTACCTGCTCTTTCTCCAATGTATCTTTAGTTCCTCAAAATGCTTCTGATGTGCAGTAAGCCGATACCAAACGTATTTTTTTAACTAGCCTTTGATACCTGCTTGCCCTCCACTCCTACCCCAGCTTCCCTCTTAGCTATAGCTATTGATTCAGATAACTTTAAATCTGAACCAAGCTGGGTCAATAAGATCTTCTCTCCTACAAATCTGCAACTATGACAGAAATCCCAAGGATGAGAAGTATGGTAGCTTTAATGGTGGGTCCTTGTTGAGCAGCGGCCCCGGCTCTCTGGGTCTAGTTTTCCTGGGGACTGATTTTGTTCTGTATTCTTATAGCTCAGCTCCTCTTCCACTTAACTTCAGTGGGGTTAATCAATCAATATATTTAAGCTGTCAGATTAAATAGACAATTCTTCCAACTTTTTTTTCATTCCTTCCTTCTTTTCTGTCTCCCCCTTTCTTCCCTCCTTCTCCCTCTCCTCTTATTCCTCTTCATCCTTTTCTGCCTCATTGAGAAAGACTTGTCCTTCTACTCTGCCTATATCCACACAGTAATTCAGTTCTTTTTTTTAATGCTGTAACATGAAACTCTCCAAGATTCTTTATGCTTCCCTTCACATTAAGTTTTACTTTTCTATAAAGAAAGGGAGTATATTCTACCTGCTTATATGTATCTATAGAAGGATTGCTGTTCAGAATTTTTTGACTTTTATATACAGTCAGCCCTCAGTATCTGCAGGTTTTAAATCTGAAGATTTAAAATATTTTCAACCACAGATATATTCAACAATGTTTTAAAATATTTGAATTAAAATCTGTATAGATTTTTTTCTTATATTACTCCCTAAACAATATATAACAACTATTTACCTAGCATTTACATTGTATTAAATATTATAAGTGATCTAGAACATGTAAAGAATTGGGAAGATGTTCATAGGGTTGTATGCAAATATTCTGCCACTTATAGGAGGGACTTAATTTTGGTGTTCATGGAGGGAATTGGGTCCTGGAACCAATCCCCTACAAATACTGAGGGATGACTGTGCACTACTTCTCTTTATTATGAAAATTATCATTTAGCTCTAATATTTATAATCATGAGAGATCCCCAAATTAATTTCAAAACAGCTAGTATACATACTGGAATCATCTGTTTTTACCAAAACTACAAATTGCTTTCTGAATGCTAAAATGGTTTCTTCAATATGTGGAAAGGATAAAAGCAGAAACACGCCAACGTGCTTGACAAAGGCTTAGGAAAGCAGCTTTTAAAATCTTAAATGAAATAAGATAAAGAAGGGTAGAGTTGAAGGTGATTAAAATAAATCTGCCAAGACAGAATTAAATTCAAGGGACAGTATTTCTCTGCAGTCAAGAAAGAAAGAGGTGCAGATGTGGCAGTGGGAAAGTCTGTGCCAAAGTCATGTTCCTCCCATTGTGCACAGAAATGGCCACATCTGTGGACAGTCACATTTGCAAGTAGCCTTTCACATCTTGAGACAATATCTACGCATACAAATGTTTTAGTATTTTGCCTTGAGTGAATCAGTACCAGATTACAGACAGTTAATGGGCAATTTTAAAATTAGTCATTTTCAGGCAGGCTATGGTGGCATAGCTTATAATTCCAGCTACTTGGGAAGCTGAGACAGAAGGATCAAGAGCTGCAGGTCAACTCGGGCAACCTAGTGAGACCTTGTCACAAAACAAACAAATAAATAAATGAATAAATAAGTAAATGTGATTTCCAATAAGCTGAGCACAGATATAGTGTGTGTGTGTGTGTGTGTGTGTGTGTGTGTGTGTGTGTTGCTAGGGATTGAACCCAGGGCTTTGTGCATCGTAGGCAAATGCTGTAACACTCAGGTACATCCCAGCCGAAGAAAAATTCTTGGTGCAATTTCTCCTGACTTTTATTATCATTTCTCTTCTCATTTCCTATTTTAAACTTCTAGCAAGAATGACAAGAAAATTCAGAAGAGTCTTGAAAGGGAACAATGGAAAGCTGGCTGGGTGCCTTTCCAGATTCTCTCAGAAATTTGGATTGTGTGTATGTGAGATTGTAATCTGCAAATAAGAGCAGGGCTGCATGGCGAGGTGGGGAGGGAGTGCTCCCAGCAGGAGTAACATCAAGAATGACAGAGATGGAGAGACACCAGGCCTGGCTATCCATTTTGTGCCCAAGACATGCCAACTTTTATTTTTATCATTTTGCTGTTTTGATATATGTCATCACTCTGTAGCCCAGATTGACCTTAAGCTAACAATCCTCCTGCCTCAGCTTCCTGAGTGCCAGGTTTACGGATGTGCACCACTGTATCCAACTTATGCCCATTTAAAAAAATCAAAATCATATACATTTGAGGTATGTAACATGATGTTTTGATAAACATATGCAAAGTGAAGGGATTGCTACAATCAAATCGATTAATGTATCCGTCTCTTCTCATAGTCACCATTTGGTATGTGTGGTGAGAGCACCGGAAATCCTCTTTCCACAAAGTTCCAGTGTACAACACAGCTTTATTTTTTGTAGTCATCACTCTGTAAAATAGATCTCTAGACTGTTCATCCTACCTTAGCGTAGGATTCCTGGAAGGTCATTCCCAGGGTTTTGTGAGTCTGAGAATGGGGCTGAGCCTACTTGGATCTGCAGTTCCCAGTGCCTCCCTGTGTAACTGGTAGGGGTAGGTGGATGGTCCACACTGACTGAGAGAATGGGTGACTAGGTAGCTCAGTTCTTAGAGGAAGTCTTTATTCACTTGTTCCTCTTTGGGACTAGGTTTTGATAGAAAAGAGAGGAAGGGAAAGAGAACGAAACTAATAAAATGTATGCTAATTTGTGGCCATAAAGTGAGGTGTGGGAATGGCGTGTGTGATGGTAAATTTTAGGTATCTACTTGACTGGATTAAGGAATACATAGAAACTTGGGAAAGCATTATTTGTAGGCATGTTGATGAAAGTGTTTCCAGAGGACACTGGAGTGTGAGTCTGAGTGGACAAGGTGTGGAAGCTTCACCTTCAATGTGGGCAAGTACCACTCAATTGGCCCAGAGAACAAAAACAGAAAAAGGCAAATGTGTCCATATGTTTCAGGGAGCTGGAATACTCTTTTCCTGTCCTTGGACATCAGAACTCCTGGCTCTCCTTGGTCTCCAGGAGGAGACCTCCCCAGGTTCTTAAGCCTTTGATTCAGGACTGAATCACACCATTGGTTTCTAAGGTTCTAAAGCATTTGAATTTTCTCTGAGTCATGCTATTAACATCCCAGGGTCTCCAGCTGGCGGATGGATTGTATGGTGGGGCTTCTCAGTCTCTGTAATCCTTAATAAGTCCTCATCTGTATCCTATTGGTTCTGTAAGTGGAGAATCTAACTCATATAGCCCTGAAAAGCCAGACCCTTCTCCCATCAGCATCTTCTCCTAAAACTGTCCAGTGTGGGCTTAACTTTGGAGACACTGGGCCCACGTTGCTGACCTTTCTCCTCAGAAGCTCTCTTATTGTCAACCAGGGTCTCCTGACCACCTGCACCAGTTTTCTAATGCAGCTTTTCAAATCCACTGCTTAAAAGACCTTTTCACAAGCCTAACAGCACACAGGAAGTGCATGATAGATGGCAACTCTTATTTTTCTCTACAACTAGAACCAGTCCCTAAATCTCTGCTTTCCATAGGAAAAAGAAATTCTTTTATGTGAATATAAGAGGTCGACCTTTGGGAATAACATCTTTGTATTTTAAATGAGGTCTTTCTGGAAATATGACAACTCATACTAAGGAGTGATACTCATGCTAGAACTCTTAGCCACTGAGGAGGAGAGTAGGGCTGGTGTCTAGGTAGGAGAGCAGGGGTAATATTTTGTAGCTGTCTGTGTTTGGGAGCTATCCACACCATACCCACAGAGATGGCTCCCTACCCAGCTCATGAGGCCTGGACTCAGAAAGATCATATAGCTTTGGTTTCTGTCCCCTTCTAATAACCAGCCATCCAGAATGATTTCAATGTGCTTTCCATGTGTGTAAGGGGTTGTAATTTTCAAAAGATGTTTTGGTGGGGGATAGATTTAGATAGTGGGGAAGAACATGAAGCAGCCAGAGGTGAACTTTGTGCACAGACAAAAGCAAAGAGTGAAGCAGAAGCCACCATAAAGTATACTTCTCTGCTCCATCTTTGCTATACTTCTTGATCAGAGTAGTGTGATTTTTGTGAGACTCAATAACCACACTTAAAAAACAAGTATATTTCTTTCTGACTTGCTCTTTTCTCCTCTCTCTCTCCCAGACATTTATTGTTTCCTAACAGGCACTTTACTAGGCCCTATGGACCTAAAAAGACTACAAAAACAGTCTGTGGTTGAGGAATTCATTGAGTAAATAGATAATAGTGATGATTGTAAAAACACTTCAATTTCCCCGTACACTGTTCTAACAAGCTACATTTTGATCACTCAGTCAGTGTTTACAACACTATGAAGTAGACACTACTTTTCATTATCCCCAATTTGAAAATGGGGGGACTCAGGTACAGAACACTTGAGAAACTTGCCGAGGGTCACACATTTGGTAAGTGGCCAAGCCACAAAGTGCTTCACACCCTGAAGCACTTCCTCTGCCCATGATGCTGTCATGTCACAGTAGAAATCTCAGCTCTGATTTATATATCTGGCAAGGCTTTTTGGAGGGGATCATAGCCAGTTCTTGGAAAATGAATGCAAGTTGCTTGGGCAAAGCAGAAAAGGGTCATTCAAGATCACTGGAACAAAAAGTACAAGGTACAGTGGCAGGTGCAGAAGCTGGAGAGGCCAGTAAAGTCAGGTCCCAAAGAGTCTTCTATTTGAAATTAAGAAATAGGGACTCAATTTTAAAAGCTATGAGGATCTTCTAAACACCACCAGCATTACTAGAGCTGAATTATAGTAACCTCTGCTCTCATGTATGTGCCTCTCTGAAAATCATACTGTAAAGTCAATGAGTCCAAAGAGAGCAGCCATTCTCTCCTTCTCTCTCTGCCTCTCCACTCTGCATCTCCCACTCATATACACTAAGTCTTTTGCTCATTCATTCATTCATTCATGCATCATTAATTCAGCAAATATTTATTAAGCATTATGTGTCAGGAAGTGTGCTAGCTACTGGCATGATAAATATAAATATGTTTTAGGGTTTACTAGGGAAATCTACTCATATTTTTAAGCACTAAGTAGGATGCTACATAATAGATATCTTTAAAGGAAAGAAGATCAATGGTAGAAGAGGCAGCAGGTCTTAGTAGCTAAGAACACAGACTCTGGAGTCACTGGGCTCTGGGTTCAAATTCTAGCTGTCTATTCTATACTAGTTATGTGTCATTAAGTCAGTTACTGAACTGCTCTGTATCTCAGTATACTCATCTAATAACTGCAGGTAGTAATGTGAACTATTCCATACAGTTGTTACAAAGATGAATTGAGTGAATATTTTAAGGTTAGTCCAATACAAAAGTAGGAACCCTGAAGTGACAATGTTCCCCAGTAGATGTCAGTACTACATAGGGAGTTAGGTGAGATAATATCTGAGTTCAGGTGGGCCACTTAACAATCCCTTCAGAAAACTGCCATATAAGTGGTTTTCTTCTCAAAATACAAAATGCAGGTAAGGGTGAGTAGGCAGTGGGTTGAGCTGGGGTGAGGAGTGATGATCACCTGTTTACACAAAGTTCTTCTACATCTTTGGACCCACTTGAAAGCTTCAAACTTTCTCCAGTTAGATCTCTGGTAGAAGCTATTTTTTTCTCTCTATGCTTTCTAGAAATCATGGATTTAATTCCTTCAGCCCAGGCCTTATTGGGGGAATACCCATCCATTCTAAGGTTTCCGAACTCCTTGTGAGAAGGCATTGACTAATGATCGATGGAGTCACCAAGCACTAACCAAAAGGAACTGAGACGAGAAACTAAGGCATAGTGGTGTGACAGGAATTTTGTGAGGCAGCAGAAAGTGAGTTGGGGGATAGCTTTGTGACAAGTAGGGTTGAGACCAATGCCTTATTTTCTATGGGATGGGAAAGGTTAAAGTTTAGAAGTTCAGAGTTTGCCTCTAGAGGACTCAGCTTAGGCACAGCAGTGGGTGAATGACTTCTTCCTCATTCTTGATTCTGACATGACTAGCTTCTGAGGTACAATGGCTAGGTTAACACCATGGGGGTCATGAGACACTCATTTACTTAGATTTCTCATGAAAAATCTCCTTTGAGTTAGTTGAAAGAATACAGAAGTGAATAATGCATGGCTCATTTCTTTGAAGTTGTTTACATTGTGAACTTGAGTGGAAGAAACAGATGTGCAAGCCTATAAGTATAATACAGCCTTTGAAATATTATTAAAAAATGTCAATAGAGTTTTAAAGAAGGAACAATTGAGAGGATGACATGTGACCGTTGTATTGAAGGATGTGTAGGAGTTTGCTATGTGGAGAAGTGTGGGAAAAGTATTCCAGATAGAAAAATCAACATATATGCAAGCTTAAAAACTTAAAGGCAAAACTAATAACAATTGTTCTTTGCTAAGGTCCTAGGTGTTTGGGTAGAGAGAAGAGATTCCACCCTGTGCTTAAAGAGATGAACAGTAGCACTAAGAAGGATTCATATACTTATCAATGGAATCTGAAAATTCTGCAGCCTTGGAAACACTTTCTCCCTATGTAGTTGATTGGTTTGATAATTTCTGTTTCCTTGCTAGGCAATCAATGCTACCTTCATTTTATATGTGCTTGAGCTTATAAAACTATAAGTATTATAAATTATATTTATAATACCTCTAACCCCAAATGTGTGGGTTCCCTTTCCCCATCAAGTCTCTGCTGATACCAACCAAATGTCCTACCATTTAATTCAGTTCTGTCACTAATTACCTGAAGTTAGCACAGACCTAACAAGTTAAGGGCTCAGTCCTGCAAGAACACACCCACTTCAGATACGAATGGCAGGTAGTAGGTCTCCAGGTTAGCGTGCTTCCGTGTACCTTGGTCGTGAATGGGGGCTACCTCCTTACTTTTGATAATTTGCTGTAATAGCTCAAGGAACTCAGAGAAAAATTTTCTTTATGTCTACTGGTTCATTATAAATGGTATTATAAAGGACACAAATGAAAACTCAATGAAGTGGTGCATAAGGTGAAGCTGGGAAGGGTTCTGAGCACAGCGATTTTCCTGTCTCTCCTTGTGGCGTGCCACTGTCCTGGTACATGGATGCTATCATCAACTCTGAACCCCTCCCTTAGGACTTCTATGGGGGGTCCATTGCATGGACTTGATTGATGAGATCATTGGCCACTGGTGACTAGCTCAATCTCCAACCCTCTGTGGAGCTGAAAGTTCCAACCCTCTACTCACATAGTTGATTCCTCTGGCAAGCAAGACTGTTGTTCCTCCTATCCATGGGCTTCCAGCCACCCACCATTTCATTTCCACAAACTTAAGTATGGTTGAAAGTTGCTTGTTATGAATAACAAAGGACACCCCATCACTCAGAAAGCCCAAAGGGTTTAGGCGTTCTGTGCCAAGAACTGGAGATAAAGACTGAATATATGTTTCTTATTATCTCATAATATCACAGAGGGTAATTTTGGGCACACAGCATAGTTTGCCTTGGCCTTTGTGAAGGATAGGCCTGGTTAAAAATATGACCAGCCTTAACATGCTCTGGCTAATAATAATGATGATGTTAATAACTGCTAATCTTGTTGAGTACTATCTGTCAAGCACTGTGATAAATGCTTTATGAGTATGACTTCATCTAATCCTCATCATAATCCTATAAAGAAGGCAGGATAGTATCAGGGTATAGAGTAGATCCTGAGGTTCAGCCATCTGGAGCCAGACTGCTTAGTTTCACATGCTGACTCTCTTATTCACTGTACGACCTTAGAAAATGACTCAAAATGGCATCTTCCCTGTGCCTCAGTGTTTCCATCCATAAGATGGGAATAATAATGTCTACCTTTGGTGAATGAGTTCATTTCTAGAGAGGGCATCTCAAGAGTGATGCAAAGCTGGGTTGCAAGCTGCCTTTGGCTTATAGAACCCACATGATTTTAAAATCCTGCTCTGTGTCCAGCTGGCACCACCCATTCTTCACTGTGAATGAACCCAAGAAATTCAACAGGTACAAGCAATCACCAGAAAGCTATTTGTTGTGATTGGAAAACACTCAAAGAAATGGAGTGCTTCATAGATGATTTAATGCTGTAAAGGTGGTACATGCAAATGAACCCGCTCAGTGTAGGAGTGAGTTTACATTCCACATCAAGGTTTTACTTAAAGTTTACATTTTGTTTAAATTAGAAGTAAGATCAATGTAATATGGCTTAAACCTTTCTCAGAAATTTATGGCTTCTTTTAATAAACCTCATAAAAGATACTTTTTAAACATATGCAGCGTTCTTAGTGTAATGGTTCCATTTTTGAAATATATAGTATTTAGGTTGCATCTAAAATGCTGTAAAAGTATCACAAAGGCTGTAAAAATATTGTTAACGGGAAGAAATCTTTCAGAGGGATAAATATTTTCTTGGAAAAGGAGAAAGCTGTGAACCTTTCAGGCAGGGAATGGCTTGGTTTTGAAAAATAACAATTTGCCTTTTTATGTCTTTACTGTGATTCTACTCAGCCAATTATTAGATTAAAGCAAGCTGTTGCTACGTGCCCTAGAAACTCAGACGGATTTGATGTTGCACCCTAAGTTTGTGAGGACAAGTTCCATTTAAAGCTTTAATGAGGTCAAGGGAATAAAGAAGGAGACTGGCTGAGTCTTTTGTGTTATTTTAGGACTGTATCTTAGAATTATAAGGCTTGCATAATGCCACAGAGAGAACATAGGATTTAGCATTAAAAGCCCTCTGCTTGAGACCTGGCTCTGCTATTTACTAGCTTTGTGACCTTGGCATAAGCATTCAAATACTCTGAGGTTCAGTTTCTTAGTTCTGGACAAGGGGGTTACAAATACAAGTACTGCATGAGCTCACACATAGCTGGAATATTAAAAACTGATGTCATAAAAGTTGACAGTAGACTGGTGGCTACCAGGGGCCGGAGAGCTTACTGCAGAGAGAGGGTTGGGAAGAGGCCAGTGCATTTTCTATACCTGCATGAATATGGAGCACTGAAACCTGTTGAGGTCATTTTAAGAAGAGAGAAGGGAGAACAGGAGTGTGGCTCAAGCAGTAGTGTGCCACTTTACAAGTATGAAACCAAGTTCAAATCCTAGTCCCAGCAAAAAAAAAAAAAAAAAAAGAAGAAGGGGGAAGGGGAAGTGAGAATAATGGAAGAGATGAATGAAACTGAGCACATTGTATGCATTTATGGAAATGCTACAATGAAACTCCTGTACAACTAATACATACTAAAAAAAAATCAAGAGGTACTTATTGCAGTTAGATGGGAGCAGAAAGTTCTGTTGTGTTTTTGCACAATAGGATGACTATAAACAATGATAACATTGTGTATTTCAGAAAGCTAGAAGACAGGATTTTCAATGTTTTCATTATAAAGAAATGGTAAATGTTTGAAGAGATAAGTTGCTTAACCTCATGTAAACATGACTCAGCAAACACATGTATCAAAACATCACAAGGCACCCTTTAAATATGTTTAATTTTTTATGCCAGTTAAAAATAAATTAAAACAAAACATACAGAAAAGAGAATATCTTCTCTAGGCACCTTGAAAGACTGTGGTGGGAGCATACGAGATAATGCTGGAGAAAGTACTCGTGAGCTAGAAAGGCATAAAGTACACATGGACTTGTTGACTTGACAAACATTTGTTGAATACTTCCCATATGCAGAACCCTAGCATTAGTGATCCAGGACGAATTTGCAGAGGTCATTCCGGTCAACGCTGCTGCCCCCCTTACTGTTTGTCCTCCCTGTATTTTGCCCAAGTCACTTCTAAACCATTCTGTGTAGATGAGAGCATGTTCTGTTATCAAAGGGAAATGTTTGCATCTTTTTCTTGTGACCAGTTTCCCTCTCTACAGACTACTACCTTTAGACAGTTTTCCATTAAGTGTAACTTAAGGCACATCACAGTGTGAGTAAGAAATAGACAAGGATGTCATGCAGTAGCTGGAAAGAACACCAAGTCTAACCTCTTTGTAGTGCAGCAAGGAGATGGTGCACCCTGCCAAATTCAGCTTTCATTGCTCTGAGAGAGGAAAATGAGCAGCATTCTATATTCAAATATTAGTAAATTAGAAAACTAATGCCTCTCCTGCCTATTACACAGTCCTACACAGTCATAGACTATTTCACATAACTTCACAAAACCCACTTCAGTCTTCACTAAAGGACAGGCTAGAAGTAAGGACAATAAATGGAGGCTTAAGCTAAAATATTAAAGGTTGGATGAAAAGAAAACTCTACATCATATAGCTTTCCTTACCTCCTATTACATATTATCAATATTTATCACTTTCTCTTAGGTAAAGTACATTTAAAGAAGATTTATCAATCTAATAGACTATAAAATGTTAGGGACTGTGGACCATTAAGCCATTTAGGTTAATTTTTCTGAGATGTACACTTTTTTTTTTAACTTTATCTTTGCAGTACAGCTTTCATTAGCAGGACAGATCTTGGAGTTCTTTACAAGTATCCAACCACAGCCTCCATGGCAAGGCGGGCTTAATTACTTAAGATTCTCTCCATTTTAAAGATAGGGTAGGTAACTAAAGTCTACAAAGTTTTCATGACTTGACCTCTATAATATCCAAAGTGCAAGTGTCAAGAGAAAAGAAGATTCCTGGGCTGATTCCAACACTGCTGCTGTAAATTCATGGGCTTACCTTCTCAAGCTATGGCATGTCGGTTGAAAGAATTAACCTTACAACCAGGCTACTGGATGTGAATCCTGTCTGTGCAATGCTGATTAAATTGCTGAGCCACCCACATCATACATAAAAAATAAAGGTAACGCTTCTTGCATGGATGTTTTGAGAATCAAAAGATTCTAATACATGTTAGTGTCTTACTATAGTGCTGTCACATAGTATTTAGATGTCATTTATCCTCATAGAAACACATCTTACAACATTCCATAATGCATGCGCACACACACACATATGTGTCTGTGCACACACATACCTACATGTGAACACACATGCGTCTTAATATATTTGCCATTGGTGTTTATAGTTTAGCAAGAAGCATGCTTTCATCATTACATCGTTATATCCATAACTATGTATTTTCTTCTTCTTCCATTTTATTTAGCAAAACATGATTTCCTAACTCATAATTATTCCATTACACATGAGATCTGACAACTTTCCAGGAGGGGGAATCTTCCTCTTTGTTTTGTATGGAAACTCAGTAATTTTCCTAAACAAAATTCTCTTCTATATTCCATGACACACCTATTCTGGCTGTTTGCTTCATTTCTTTTTCTGTGCTAAGGATCCAACCCAGGACTTTTTGCATACTTGACAAGTGAGCTACAAGGCCAACCCCTACTCTGGTACTTTCTTCTCTTAGTGTCTCTTCAATTCCTCACTGTTTTCATTATATTTTTAGCTCTTTCTTAACTTTAATTGGCTTAAGGCTTGTGGCCACTAAAGATTGTTTTCCAGATCATGCCAACTAATGATCAGATAATAGTACAAGTAAATCTGTAGAATAAACCCTATCATTTCTTTATGAATTCTAGAGTCCTGCAAGTCTTCCAGATATGTCCAAGAATCTTCAGGTTTCAATGTAGGTGCTCTAACTATGTTTCCCACTTTTTTTTTTTTTTACCCTTTTTGTCCATTTCTCAAGGGTGATGTTTCTGGTCGGAAAGTCAATGACACTGCGTAGAGGCAATTAGTGTTATTGCTGACTTTGAATGAAGTCGTTGGTGTTTGTGCCTACCACCAACTTCTCCTAATAACAGTATGGTATGAAGTCTGCTCACAAACTGTGAGCACCATGCCTAGTTAGACTACCAATGCCCCATATATTTTCTGAAACCCCTCTCTCAAAGTGTCCAGCAGCGTCTCCTTGATGTGGATCTTAATGCAATTTTATTTAGTTATTGAAAGTACTGGCCCCAATGCTATCTTTATATTTTTAATCACTTTATTATTGGTGGCTCCTTCCTACTAGAGCTTGGGCCTGAGCCCAGGGACTTGGCTGGTGAAGACATACAGTGATTTATATTATAATCTTAGAGTTCTTTCCCTTCTACGCTGCCCTATTTTCCTTGACACAAACTTATTCACCTTCACTACCTATTACTTTAGAATCAAATATTTCTTGGGATACTCATCCTTAGTGTAAACCTTTTGCAGGCATCTCACAAAATTTTCATTAATTTATACAAGCAGATTCTATTTGGCAAACATTTATTTCAAACTAATGTGTACTAATGTGAGAAGTTAGCAAGTCGATGAGTAGAGGCAATTCTGATAGCAGGAACGATAGATGTGAAGTCCCAGAGTTGAAATAGAAAGTACTCATGAGAGTGAAGCAAGGTCATGCGTTCCTAAAATAACTAAGAGGAACACTTTGACATGAATAGAATAGAATGAGTAAAGAGGGGAATTGTGGAGGATGAAAGCTAAAAAGGTAGGTCAAGGTCATTTCATGAGGGATCTTATATATGTGTTAAAAATTTGGAGGTCATTTTGAAAATGTGAGATTTCAATGGAATATTTTAAACTAGAGAATTATAAAGTTCGATGTATGTTTTAGAAAGAAAACTCTGGGGCAGTGTAGAAAGTGAGTTGGTTCAAGTTGTGACAGGAGATAAGGAGACATGTTAAAAGGCATTTAAAAGAAATGATAACACTTTGAACTGAGCTGTGTCAGTAAGCATGGAAGGAAGTGAGTCTGCTTGGATGATGATGACTGGAAGAGGTTCTCAGATCCTCTGACTTGTGAAATAGGTTGGTGATAGTTTTTAAATGAGAAGGAAACAGGGCAAGGAACAATTTGTTGGTATGGGTGAAGATAAGAGTTTAGGCTGACATGTACAGCAGACACCAAGAATAAATAGTTGAATATGAACCTAGAACTTAGGAAAAAACAATGCTAAACACATTTATTTGCTATGTCAAACTCCCAGGATGAACACGGTTTAGATACCAGTACCTGTTGTTGGGGAGCAGATAAGATCTGGAGCAGAATATTATAACCACAATAGTTACAATAACTAGCCCTTATTAGGTATCAGGCACTTTGCTAATTCTTTTAGCATGCTAATTCTTTTATTGTATGAAATGTCACTTCAACACTATAATGTAAAAATTAAACTGATTATATTACTGAGGAACAGAGGATCAGTGAGGTTACAGTACAATACAAAATCTTATCAGATCTTACAAATCAGGACTCAAAAGGAGATCTGTCTGTTTTCAGAAACAGATCTGGGCTTCCATTATTGAAGACCAGTGCATCTGTGTAGTACAGAATTTAACTTTGCCCAAAGAGAGGACTGGTGTTTGCCTTCAACTTATAGTAGGAAATCTCAAGTTCATGGCAAGCTGTGCTTTTGTTTCAGTTGGGGAGTGGTCATGCTAGAAAGCCTAGCAACGTTATTTAGGGTTTGGGCTGGGCTCATGTGGTATGAGGTCAATTTTCAGAAGAGCTGGAGACTAAGATCAACAATTTCAGAAATCGGTTATTACTACATGATGGAACCCAAATAAAAACTGTAGACTCAGAGGTTGGATGAGCTTCCCTAGCTATCACACATCAATGCCGGGAAGGTTATGCAGTCCACAGTTCCTCAGGGAGAGAACAATGGAAGCTTTGTCCAGTGGTGCTTCTTCCCTTGGCTGACTTTGATCTCTATGGTTTTGCTGTAATAAACCATAACTGTGAGTGCAGCAGCTTTCTGTGAGTTCTATGTCCCTTTTGTTTTTTCTTCTTTTGGCATTACTGGGGTTTGAATTCGGGCCTCATGCTTGTTAGGCCCACCTTAGTGGTGGGCCCAAGGTGGTGGGCCCACCTTGGGTGCTTGAACCACCCCAAGCCCTTTTCTAGTGAGCTATTGAAACTGAGGGTGGTGTTGGAAATCCCCCAACCTTGTAATTGATCTCAGAGGTGAGGGTGATCTTGTATGGACTGTGCTTACTTGCTCTTCATAGTGCCCCAACTAGTTCCTCAGAATGGCACATTGGAGCAAGAGGGCAAAGCAGATTTTGGGCACAGGCTCGGTGATGCTCCAGGACTTACCTGTCTGCTCCAAAAATGAGGGTACCAATATCAGTTACATGTACCTGTAACTGTTGGACAACATACCAGAATGCTGCTGTAAAAGATATTCCTCTTCAGAAGAAGGGAAAATGTTGGAGGAAAAGAGCAAAGAGCCACAATGTGCCCTTCAGCCACCCAAATATTCACAAACCTCTTACATCCCACGTGTAGCACATACTCATACCCTTACCATGGGTGACAACTCAAAGTCTTACTCAGGACTTCCCCAGATGAAAGCCTTGCATCTTGGGTGGTACATAGAGCTCTCTGTCAGGTGTTGGCGAGCATGCGGGGAAAAAGGAACCCTCTTACACTGCTGGTGGGAATGCAAACTAGTACAACCACTCTGGAAAAAAATTTGGAGGCTTCTTAAAAATCTAAACATAGATCTACCATATGATCCAGCAACACCTCTCTTGGGGATATACCCAAAAGAATGTGACACAGGTTACTCCAGAGGCACCTGCACACCCATGTTTATTGCAGCACTATTCACAATAGCCAAGTTATGGACACAACCAAGATGCCCCACTACTGACAAATGGATTAAGAAAATGTGGTATTTATACATAATGGAATTTTATGCAGCCATGAAGGAGAATGACATCTTATCATTCGCAAGTAAATGGATGGAACTAGAAAACATCATTCTGAGCGAGGTTAGTCAGGCTCAGAAGACCAAAAATCATATGTTCTCCCTCATATGAGGACATTAGATCAAAGGTAAACACAACAAAGGGACTGGACTTTGATCACATGATAAAGTGAGAACACACAGGGAGGTATGAGGATAGGTAAGACTCCCAAAAAACAAGATAGCAATTGTTGCCCTCAATGCAGAGAAACTAATGCAGAAACTTTAAAGTGACAGAGGCCAATAGGAGAAGGGGACCAGGAACTAGAGAAAAGGTTAGTTCGAGAAGAATTAATTTAGAATGTAACACATATGTACAGGAAAGCAATGTGAGTCAACTCCCTGTATAGCTATCCTTATCTCAACTAGCAAAAACCCTTGGTCCTTCCTATTATGGCTTATACTCTCTCTACAACACAAGTAGGGATAAGGGCAAGATAGTTTCTGCCTGGTAGCAAGGGGGTAAGGGAGGAGAGGAAGGGGGGTGGAAGGAAAGGGAGGGGGACAGGGGAAGGGGGGAAAATGACCCAAACATTGTATGCACATATGAATAAAAGAAATTTTAAAAAATAAAAAAAAAAAAAAAAAAAAGAAACAGATGTTCTTACTTAAATAATACTTTTCTAGGCTGTACATACTTCAGTTTAAATCCTGACTTTGTCACTCATTTGTGGTTTGATCTTGGTCAAGTGACCAGACCTCACAGTTCTGTTTATTCATATGTAAAATAGGGTTATAGACGCTATCCATTTATCTCACATAGTGGATGAAGAAGCAGGCAAGATTACATTTGCAAAGTACTTAATATAATATCTTGCACCCTGGGTACTCCATAAACAGAAATATAACTGGAATCTCCACCACAGCACTTCCTTCTATGTCTATCCCTCAAAATCTGAATATTTATTATTCATTTATAAGTTTTTTATCATTTTTGTTTTTTCAGGTTTAATTTCTTTTAATTGTTTAGCTCGGGTATGTTGTGGCCTTTATAAAAGTTCTTATATCATACTTGAATTCGTCCCCTCCATCATTGTCCTTCATGTTTTGAGGGTCATCCTACCCCACAACTAGTGAAATCAGAACAGAACACAACACACTTTGAGTCAACAGCTACAGGTAGGGGAGGTCACCAAAGAAACTATATCTTAGGCGTCTCTCCTCCCATTTCCTGCATGGGGGCAGGAAACGTTTCTTTTTTTCTGCTTCTCCCCACTTTTATCCTGTTACACTAAATTTTTTTCCTAATAAACTTTTGTTATTATTTTTACTACAAAAAAGAAAGAAACTCAATCCTAAAGAAAACAAGTAAATGAGAAAAGAATCAAATGACTTTGGCCTGGATTTTCGAGAACCTTAGAAGAAGAGAGCTAGGCTGTTGGTGGTTAGGAGCCAAGATGTGAACAACTGAAGTCAAGGAGGTAAGATTCATAGAGCAACACTGTGTGATAATTGAAGCTTACAGCAGCAATTTTGTTGCAGAAGGAAGAGAACTTTGAGATAAAACCCTTGATGTGGGTGAAGGAATTCTGATTGTGCGGTGCCTCCTGGCTTACTTCTCCAAAGAGAGGAAAACTCACTGAGGAGAACCTCCCATTTTAGGCTTTCAGGTCTCCCATGGGTACCTTCCCCTCCTTCTCCTCCTCCTTCTTCTTCTGTTTCATTTTGGATATTTCCTACTACTTTGTTTTCAAGTTCTCAAATCTTTCCTTTTACTTTTTCTAATTTACCTTTAATGCCCATCAGTGTATTTTTGTTATCTCTCATAGTGTAATTTACTTCTGCAAAAGTTCTATGTGCATATTTTTACACCTTCTGTATCTCTGCTTAAATCTTTAAATGTATGGACTACAGATGTAATAGTGTTTTTAATGTCTTTTTTGCTAATTTAAGGTCTGTGTTAGTTTCAGATTGGTTATGATGGATTGAATTTTCCTGCTTCTATGTATGTGATGTTTACTGTGTGCATGCATTGATAATGTGACTCGTGTGTTAGATGTTTTCCTATTCTTATCAGTACTGAACTTGGTGAGTCAAGGCCCTTCTGGGGAAGTGCTCAAGCCCCATGATTTGTGAGGTTTCTAATTTGCCTAATGGTAGCAGGCACTATTCTCAGTCTTTGGCACTATTCCCAGTCTTGCACATATTCTAGGTGCCACAGTTACTGCTGTTTCTGCTGATTCCTTCTGAGCTTCAGGTAGTTGTATCACATGCCACACATTGATCAATGCTTACTAAAAATAGAAGGGGTACTGTCTGTAGTTCTCGTTTTTCGTGTGCAGTTTTTCCTCTCTGGTAATCTGTCCATGATCTCTAGCTTCCTTGCTCTTTCCAGTCTTTTAACTCTGTGTCTTCATATATCCGAGTCTGCCACACTCTACCTGAGTTCTCCATCTGAATTAGTGAGGATTCACCAGAGAAACAGAACCAATTAGTTTTTTTTTTTTTTTTAAAGAAGTTGGCTCATGGAATTATGGAAGCTGGGAAGTCCAAAATCTGCCAGCAGGAAGTAGACCCAGGGAAAAGTTAATGCACAGTTGAAGACAAAGGTGGTTAACTCCCACATGGTTGGGCAAAGTCAACCTTTTTTATTTAGGCCTTCAATTGACTGGATGAGAAAGATTACATTGTGGAAGGTATATATTAATGTTTAAAAATAGTAATCCCTTCCAAAAATGCCATTTCAGAAACACTCAGAATAATGTTTAACCAAATATCTGGATACCATGGCCCAGCCAAATTGATACATAAAATTAACTGTCACACCTTTTTTATATAGAGGCCTGGAAACTCTTTCAAAGTGGTCATCTGGGGGCAATCCTAGGGGTCAGTTAACTTGTTTTCATCTCTTAGAGATCACTATTCTTTGTTCCTTGATGTTCAATGTATATGTATATGTATATATATATGTGTGTATGTACACACATTTTTTCTGTTGCTCTTTCAAGTAGAAATGTAAATCTAATCTCTTTTATTTCTCCTTGTCTCATTTGGACATGAAGAAACATCTTGTTTCACTTTGGGTCGTTTCCATTGCTTTGTCTCCAAAGTCTTTAGTCTTTTTTTCTGCAATATGTAATCTGCTATAAACCCCATCCAATTAATTAACTAATTTATTTCAGATATTATAGTTTTTGTTACTGGAATCTTAATTTGTGGTTTTAAAAACATATTCCACATGTTAAACCTAACTTTTCAATCATTTGTTTAATTTCTTGAACATACAAAAATAGTTATAGTAACTATCTTAATGATTTACCAAGTAATTTCATCATCTGTGCCATTTCTTGTTCAGTTCCTATGGATTGATTTTTCTACTTATTGTGGCTTATATTTCCATGCTTCTTTGCATGTTCAGATAATTTTTGATTGGATGCTAAATATTTTGAATGTTACTTTTTGTTGATATGCATTTTTGTATTCCTAAAAGCATTTTTGAACATTGAATGCAAAAGATATAGTACTTGAAATAGTTAACTAATTTGGTATCTTGTTTTTTAGTGTTCTTTTGTTCTTTGGTGTGATCAAAGTAGTCTAGGTCTAATTTTGCTCACTACAGAGGCAAATCCTTCTGAGTACTCTATCTGATGGCCCATCTTTTGTGGTGTTTTCTACTCTTGATGGTAGGGACAGGCTCTGTGTGAGGTTAAGTCATTACTCCCTTTAATCTTTTCATGTGATCGTTTCTCTGACTCATGCTACTGTTCTCACATAGAGCTACCGATCACTACTAAGCTAAGAACTTAAAGCAATTCCTGTAGATTTCAGATGCTCTGTCCTGTGTAACTCTCTCTACTTCTTCAATCTTCTGCCCAGAGAATTCTAGCCGCCTTAGCCTAACTGCATTTCCAGTTCCACTTCCTCAGCTCAGGGAGACTGATAACTCTTAAGTTTTCTCTCCCCAAGCTATGGCTTAGCTACTCTTTCCAGACAGTAATCTGGGAAAAATATAGGACTTAACTCATTTGTTTCCTGTCTCTGAGGTTTCCTTATCCTTTGTTGTCTCATATCTGATGTCTTGAAATATGTCTATTGTGCATGGTATTTTATTTGTTTTGTAGAAATGGTGAATCCAGTCCTTGCCTATTCCAACCTGTCTAGAAGAATAATTGTTGCAACTGTCTAGAAGAATATTTCTCACAATAGTATCTTTACCAGAAGTTAGAAATTAAATATGCTGAAAACTACTGAGTTATAACAGAGACTGAGCAGGTATTAAACAAAGATCATAGAGTTTAGAAAGGCTTTGTTTTTTGGAAGAAAGAGGAAAAAAAAAACAGAGTTGTAAGCCAGGCACTGGTGGCTCGTGCCTGTATCCTTGCTCCTCAGGAGGCAGGGATCAGAAGGATTGCAGGCAGTTCAAAGCCAATCTGGGCAAATAGTTCTTGAGACCCTATCTTGAAAACAAAATCACCAAAAAAGGCTGGCAGAGTGGCTCAAGTGGTAAGAGCCTAGCAAGTGTGAAGTCCTGAGTTCAAACCCCAGTGCCACAAAAAAAAAAAAATAAATAAATAAATAAAAAGAATTGTATGGTCACTTCATACTTTAGAGTGTGATCCCTAATGATGGTATAGAAAAATAAACTGTAAAACCATCTAATTCAGTCAACAATATTGACTGTTAGCCATGTCAAAGCTCTTAGAACAATATGGTATGTCTTCTCTGGCCTTTTTGGAGATCCTGAGGACCTGCTGTTGGTGCAGCTCATATAATGCTGCACTTGTGATGCTGCACAGCTCAAGAACACAGGCTCAGAGATGGATGGCTGAACAAGCCTTCAGGCAAAACTGATTCAACTTCAGGAATTTGAAAAGAAAATTTGTATTAATTTCCTATCATTGCTGTAACAAATTACCACAAACTTGGAAATTATCACAATCAGGCATTTCTTCTCTCACCTTTCTGGAGGCCAGAGGTATAAAACCCAGGTGTTAAGAGGTCCATGCTTCAGACACAGGAAGAATCCTTTTTTATCTTTTCCAATTCTTGGTGGCTCCTGGCATCCCTTGGCATAGGGCAGGATAACTCCAACCTCTGCCTCTGTTTTCACATGGCTTTTACTCCAGGGAGTTGGTTGTTAAGGGATAGTCTGAATTTTCCACATTGTTGTTCCCCATCCCCTCTCCTATACTATTCTGAAGTCTCATAACTCCTTCTCTCTTTCACCCACTTAAAAACCTTACTGAAGTGGGTTTTTAGGGTAGTAGTTCTGAAAAGAAACTCTGGATCCAGATTATCTGGACACAATCCCAGTTTCATCATGCAATAGTTGTATAAATTTGAGTAAGCTTAAAAATATTTTTTGTCTTTAGTTTTCTCTTTGGAAAATGAGGATAATAACAGTATACCTACCTCAAATGGTTGTTCTGAGTGTTTAGTGAGTTAATATTTATAAAGTACTTAGAGTCTTGTCAGGCACATAGTAAGTGCCATATAAATGCTAGTGTTATTGGAAAACATCACCAAGATTCCTTGTCTGCAGGCTGGAACAAAAGATCTAAGGGAATATAATCTCAATTTCTTTCTGTCTCTGAAGTTCCCTTGTCCTTTATTGCATGGCACTCGTTGTTTTAAAAATTGTTATTTCATGTATTTTATATTTTTAGAAAATTTCTTTCAATGGAGAGGGTATGTGTAATTTATGCTTTAACTTCATATTGCCTGAAGGTTGAAGTCTCACAGTGCTATGGTAACTAAAAGCCAGGAAAAGAAGTTAATCCTTATAGAAACCCAGATGTCTGTTGTACATAGACACAGAGAGGGTTAAACAAAACACATTCTACATTTCTGAAAAATTTCTTTGTAAACCTGTGTGGACTCAATTTTTAATTTGCTTTCAACCAAAGCCCCAAGGAGTTATGGCAGTAGTGTGACCTCGCTTCCACAATGAATATAGATATCAGAGCTCACATCCCATAAACTCCCTCTTCATGCTGATCTGACATTGTACCATAGGAACAATGAAAATTTTTTTATCCCAAGTACCTTTTCCTCTGTAGGTTCTACCACATTCTTCATCTACTCCTTCATTCATCCACTGTGGTGTAATGTTTTTACAGGAATGTGGTAGGAACAGTGTGGCTGGGTTCTGGATATACTTTGGAAGTATTTTTGACATGAGACTAAAATATTAAATGTGTGTTATCAAGGAAAAAAGCAACCAAGGACAAACACTGGGCTTTATGTTTAATAACTAGCTGATGATGCTGTCATTTGCCAGGATGGGGAAGACGAGGTGTAGACTTGTAAGATGAAGGTGAAAGGACTGCAAGAACTATGCTGTGTTTGCGATACCTATTAGTAATTCAAGAAGCAATGCCAAATAAGATCAGTCCAGACTGGAGATTAGTGAGTCATGAGCATATATTTGGTATTCACTCTACTTAGAAAGTTCATTTGATGAGAAAGGGTATAGACTACCAAGAGCAGAGCTTTCTGATCTTTGGAAACTCACTGTAACATTTAGAGATAGATAGCAGCTGAAGGATTGAGATGGAAATGGTGAGGTCAGGGGAAAACCAGATGAAAGCCATATCTTAAAGGTTTAGAGAAGAAAGCAGTACCAGGAGAATAGTGTGATTAACCAAAAAATGTTGGGTAGAATTTGAATGAGGGTCAGCACAGCAAGCAAGAAGGAAGTTACTGGTGACCTTAAATAGTTGTTTTAAGATCAGAGATGGGGACCAAAGCCAAGAAAAAGCAAAGGGGAAATAGAATGTAAGGACATAGAGGAAGTGACTATATAGAACTCTTTTGAGACATTCTGTTATGAATGGGGTAAAGAAAAGAGACGGAAATTGCCAAGGAATCAAATTGCAGATTTGTGTACTTGTTTGTCTTCCTCAGATATATGATGTCTTTTCATTCTGTTAAAGTATGTCTTTTGATGGTAATGATCCAGTAGTGGGGGAGCAGTTGATGATGCAAGAGCAAAAGGGGATGTTTTCAAGTATGCAGGGAGTATCTGTGTAAGTGAGAAAGAATGGGCTTCCTGATATGGAGAAGGAGCACTTTGTAGAAAGGGGAAAACAGTGAAAATATAAACAGTTGGGCTGTTGGGCTTGTTAGTGTGGTATGAGGAAGTAATTTGTTTTAATTCATGCACCCTAGGAGAAAACATACAGACATATGCTGAAAATAAGGGTGGACGCAGAGAGTGGTTAGAGGAAAGGGGTATAAAATAGTCTTTTTGGAGAAAGGACAAGTGAACTAACTTGGGCATTAGCAGAATTGTTTGATAATGTTGAATGCTGAAATTGATGATGCAAAATTAGAAAGGATATGTGTGTGTGTGTCCATGTGTTTCCCTCCAGGAACATTCAACTGCTTGGATATAGGTACAATACATGAGGTATTTATAGTAGAGGCAGCGTAGATGAAGTAATTGAGAGTGACTATGGTATCACATGAAGCATTCCCAGCTGGGTAAATTGGAAAATAAGGACATGAAGAGAAGTGAGAAATTTAAATATTTGATGCACACAGCAACTCTTTTCTAGCCCCACTGCTCTTTCAGAGAAAGCATGGAGTCAGTTCTGCCATCTGTTGCCTCTAAGAGACAGAGGGCTTGCCTACATTCCAGGTTTACTCCATCAGCTTGTGTTCAATGAATATGCTCTTTCAGGTGCTGTGTCTGAACCCAAGGAAGGGGGATTTAAAAAAATTAAAATGATACTTTTAATGCCTTTGAGGTTCAAAATTTTATTCCTAAGAAGACCTAATTCCCTAGGTTGCTTCATGTGCATCTCTTTTCCATTGGATCCTTACCCTGTTCCTGTGAGGAGAGGCATCATTTGAGCTCTGAAACAACCCTCCAACTCATGTCAGTGATGTCAGAACCCTGGTCAGAGACTTCCAAGAGGAAGAGGTGTGGAGTGATGATTCATATGGACCAAATTCAAGCTCTGGAGTTGGAAGACAGAGCCTTCAGCTTCAAATCTGCCTCTGGCAGATAGTGGGTCCCATCTGGACTTAAGCTTCATCATTTGAAACATAAAGAAGTTAAGCAGTAAATATGAAATCTCTTTCAGGTCTAATATTCTACATTCTGAATCCTGGCATCCTGAAGTCTCCACCTTCCTGTAACTTTCTGGCATTTAGCCTATGTTGTCAGTGGGTAAAGGAGTTGCCCTGATGGAATCTGGGAAGTTAGTTATTCCATAGCAAGAATTTCTGTATTCCATGAAAAGTCTCTTCCATTCATTTCTACCTAGAAGAATTCAGGCTATTGAGACCAGAAATTCCTTAGCTATGTTGGCACCATTTTGATGAAGGGAAGGATAATTGCTACCATTAAGCACTGTCAAGGATTTTGTGTGGTGTGTATGAGTGTATGAGAGAGAGTGTGTGTGTATGAGTGTGTGTGTGAGTGTGTGTGTGTGTGGTGGGTGAATTGAGCAACAGTAGAAAGAATAAACATGTGAAAGAAGACTAATTTTCATAGGCTTACCACTTAAAGACTGAAGGGGATCTTATAGATTTTAAAACTGATTCATTAATATTGAGATGGACAATATACCCAAGGTCACTCATCTCTGGAGTGCAGAACCAGACCTAGGGTGCACATGTCTAGTCTCCTGGTCTGTTGCTCTCTCTATATTTTACCATTCTTTTAAAAACAGTTACATACCCCTCCTCTCTTCCATTTCTGTTCCTTGCATAATTGTCTGCCCAATTTGCAATTCTACATCAAGCATCCTGGTAGTGAAAAAAGAACATTTTGTCCTAAAAGTGCATGCAGCAGGTGATACTTTCTGTGATTAAAAACAGTGTAATCTCTGTGACATGGGGGAATCGAGCCACTGAAAAGCAAATGTTTCTCTGAGATCTTATATAACTAGGAACCAAATCATCTGTCCTCATAGGCCCTTTTCACTTGTGACTGTGATGTTCACTGCTACCAAAGAAGGAAGCCTAGAACTTCACCTAGAAGGTGTTCCCAACTGCCTTGAAGTCTGAGGGACTCTAAGTTACCAGATGGCCCTCAGGTCAGCTATCCATCCAGCTGTTTCTGGGCACCACTCCCCTTCTTTCTTTCCTTCTTTTTTTCTTTTGGCCAGGAGGTGGCTCTATAATACACACTGGGATTAGATACTAAGGAGTACCCAGAAATAAAGCCCCTGAAAAAATCTATGCTCAACACTAGTTAGGAAGAGAACACAGATGTTCTTCTTTTGCTTATGTAGATGAGATGCTTGAATCTTCTCTCACATACATATGCAAATGCAGAATCAGTGGATTTCTAAAACGCAGTAGCTCCAACAGACTCTGGAAGACAATAGCCCTAATTTACCACCAGTGTGGACACATGGACCAGGGGAAGCTTGCTGATTTTCTGAGCAGAAGAGAGGGTCAGATAAGCATAATATGCCCAGCTTTAAATAGGTCAAACATACAGGAGAGCAAAATGTGCAGTAGGAGGGTGGAGATGAGATGATCATGGGGTCCTACTGGCTGATATTAAGAGGCGAAAGCCACAGCAGAAACAAAGATACCACCTGAAAGTCAGCATCCACAAAGAAAGAAAAAAGGCTTCTTCTCTTTCTCTTTCTTCTTGTGCTGGCTGTTGAATCCAGGACCTCTGAATTGCACTAATACTGAGCATGGTACTACATCCCCAGCCACAAAGTGAGTGTTTTGAACAAATAAAGTCAGAGTTGCTAAGTTGTTAGAGCTTCAGGCAGAAATCTGCCCTCACTGGGCCTCCTTCCACCTCAGCATATACACACATTTAGAAAGCCTCAGTATTAGCAGCCATAGGTCTTAAGTTCATAGGACACTGGACCAGGAAAGGTTACAAAATCATCTAATTACACCCTGTCATTTTCTAGACAGAGGCCTTGAGGCCAGCAGTGACAACGTTTTTTACCCCGACCTTAGTGTTATGGAAAGATGGGCTTTCAGGAACCTTTCACCCTTTGAACCCAGGAAGACGTCCATCTTCTACCACAGTGCTTTGCTGTAGGAGCGCAAGGGGTCCTAATCTAATCACAACATGAGCAAGAAAGTGAGCAGTCTGGGTTGGCCCTTCATCTTCTAACCGCCACCCAATCCACACATCAGAAAGGAACCGGTGTTCAGCGTGTGACCTGGCATGTGCTTTGTTGGCTGTATTCACCCTATCTATATTGCATGCATATGGGAGCAGATGCAGCATCCTGCAGTCACCAGAACCTCATGGTCTCTCTTCCACTAACCTGTGGCCAAGGTCCCAGAATGACGATTTTTTAAAATGCCTGGCTCTGCACCTACTACAAAAGAATCCCTATGAGGAAACCTACAAATACAAATTCATGAACCCATTCCCAGAGATCTGATTCTATAGGATTGAGTTGGAGTAGAGCATGGCTTTCAAATTTCTCTAAAATTTCCACAGGTAGTACTGATGCCATTCAAAGCTAGAAACCAGTTTTCTACAATTAGTTAAAATACAATTACCATTTAGAATCTATTTTTTAGCACCAGTGAATATTTTCTGTGAATATTTTTCTCATCTAATCACTCTTAATAATACCAGAAGACAGAGCATCTTTTTTTGGCGAAGACATTTTTGCCCAGGGTCACACAGTTGAGTGGCAGGACTAGGCTCAAATTCTCTCACCTGAATTTTACTGTCGACTATGACCAAATTAGTTAATTACTTCAATGTTATATGTTTCTTCTGAATTTTTGTACAAAGTGAAAGAGTGTTCAGGACATTGTCTGACATACAGAACTCATTGTTGTGTGGGGTATTATTTTAGTTAGAATAGTAGTGCCATTATCTCATGGATCATTTTTTAGGAAAAGAGCATGTGCTATACTTAAACTATTATGTAGTATATGTTGCCTGAACTCTAAAGGAACTCTCTATCATGAAAGTTTACAGTTAGCAAAGCATTTTCACCACCATTGGCTCTTCAGGATAATAGCAGCAGCTTTTTTCTCCATTTGGAAAAAAAATAGAAGCAGAAATTAGAGAACTGAACTGCCCTGAATTTGGTTTTCATTAGGTTCACTTTGATTCATCAGAGGTTTTTATAGTGCAGGCTCATGCTTATTTTATTGTATTAAAACTTCAAAATATTATTTATCTTTATTTAAGATAAAACCATCTATCCCCTTCCTTGCCCTGTGGCCCTTCACTCCCTCCCTGACCAACTGGACAAAATATTTAGGAATTGGTTAAGGTATATTAATGCCTCCTTGGGAAAGGATTTCCTGTTTGCCTGTTTGAGTGAGTTTGGAATTTTCATTTTATCCTAAGGTCAATTTGCCCACCCCAGGAATGACACTTGTTTGATGAAATGTCCTGGTATATGATAGATAGTTGGTGCCAGTTGACAGGAATGAGACATTAAAGATGGAAGATACAGTACAAACAGATCATTTCATTCACCTAGCCCTGACAGAGGACCCCTGCAATGACCTGCCTACTCTGGGCCACTTTTTTCCTTTCCTTGGGAAAGCCACTGCTTTGCTATAGATCTCTCCCTGTCTGTCATTTCTCTGACGTCCAGACTAAGAGGTTCTTTTCTGAATTTCCTCCTGGTTCTTTCTATACTTTTCTGAGACTAATTTAAGGACATTGCATTTCACATTTTGCAGTGTTTCATTAGTCTTCCATAAATGTTGATATGTTTCTCCTAAACCCTGTAGATCTTTCACAAATATGGCCCATTTTGCTTTTAGTGCCTTAGTGGTAAAACATGCTCCTTAGTAAAATGTATTTTAGTCTGTGGAATTTGACAGTAAGGAATGTTTTCTTTATAGCAATGCTGAAAAACCAGATCAGTATAGGTCCCACTATGTCACTAAGCCACTGGCTCAGGTCTGTGCTTTTCAGGCTGCCAGGATCCAGGGGCTCCATGGACAGAAATAGGAAATCTTTGAGAATGGGGAATGGGGAGGAGGAAGAAGAGGTCTCACAGTAGTCCAGAGCACAAGGAATGTTTTGACTCTGGGCACTTCAAGCTCTTCTCAGCTAGAAGAATCCATAAATTAGTATCAAAGGAATCAGAACCATGGCATCATTTTAATAAAGCTTAATTTATATGGATGTCTGGTTTAATTTAGTCAACTCCATTCCCCTCTCAGTCTCTCCCTCTGCATCTCTCCCTTGTGTTCCTTTGTCTTCTTAGTCCTTTGGTTGATTTCCACCAGCTGTGGGGTAATCCACTCTCCTGGACTTCTATTTACCAGCTGTCCCTTTTTCCCAGACCAGGCCTCTTGGTTTTCTTATTCTAAGGTAAGTGCTGATGCCTGAGCTGTGCTCCCAGCATCCACAGACAGATCCAGGACTGGTTTCATCTTGGTGATTTTATTACACAGGAGTCTCACTCAAGTGTAAATTGGTGTTTTCAAAACTGGAAGTTTGGATCCCAGGCCCAAACTCCTGGGATTCCTCATGTGAGGTCCATCCACTCACCCCTATACACCAAATAAAGAGGCATGGTGAAGGACAGAGAAAGGAGGTTTGTTTCATGGCTCAGGACACGCCATGGGAAGAGGCAGAGTAAGCACTCAGTCCATCTTCAGCCATCTTCATGGTACAGACATGACCTTGATTACTAAGACATGATTACTTGTGCTCCAGGGTACAGCCTCATCATTAGAGGTAATTGTCTCATTTGGAGGGGTGGTCTATCTTACAAGGCTTCCCTATTCCTTAGGGATCTTTTGGTCCCTTGTCACGAAGATGCTATCGATCATTCCTGTCCTTCCTCAATTCCAAGGTGCCTTCAGGAGAGAATGGCTCAGAGCAAAGGACAACAGGTACAAAATGGAGACAGAGATGCCAAGTTTTCTCCTATTTTTAGTTAATTTGTGGGCCCAAGGAAGGAGTCAAGCAAAAGCAGTTTAAGCACCTCTTACATTCCCACTCTAAAACCAACGTAGCATTTTAGGGGTTTTTTTGGTCTTGTTTTGTTTTTGTCGTATCTGCTTCTTTTTATTTGAAGATTTAGGCTATTCTAAAATTGCATTTTCACTTCTGTGCCTGGTTGCCCAGCCTGTGTAACAGGGCTCTGCTGTGTGAGTTGTATTTTCTGCACATTGCCTCTAAGCTTATTCTTTACACTGAATTACTATGCCTTGATATGCAATCCACGGGGCTTTTCTTTTGAGACTCCTAAAATATTTTCAACATGGGATTGCCATGATATTAAAATTTTTTATTATGAAATGCATCATCCACAGAGAAGAGTGTATATAACATATATTTAGAATTTAAAGAAGAGTACTGAAATGAACTCATGTGCCCATCACACTGCGTACAAAATAGAATACCAGCACCTCCTAGCATTCTGCATGCTGGTTAGTGATCACATCTGCTCTTTCCTGCTTGGGTTAGCCATGATGTGGATTTTATTTATTTATCATTGTTCTTATTGATGATGCTTCCAACCACATGTATCTTTCCACAAACAATATATTCTCTACTTCTCTCTGCTTTGTTTTCCTCTTTTTTTTTTTTTTTGTGGTGATGACGTTTTTAATTCTGGGCTTTGGACTTGCAAAGCATATACTCTATCACTTGAGCTATACCTCCAGTCCTTCCCTCTGCTTTTCATTTCCTTATAAATAAAACCATGCTGCATATACTTTCCAAATTAAATATTTTAAGAGTCATAATTTCTATTTGCAAAACACTTTTGCACTCAGTTTTTCTGTATAGTGCTCCAATTCTTCACATACTACAATTTGTTTATTCTTCCTATTTATTATATTCTTAGTTCTTCTGCTATTCTTGTAGCTGTCTCCAGGAGTAGAATTGCTGGATTGTCAGGTATACATCTTTTCAACTTTCTTAGATATTTATAACCAAATTATTTCACAAGTGATTGAGCTAGTTTATCTTCAAATCAGTAGGGTATAAAACTTGTCATTACACATTCTTGCCAACTTTTAGTATTGTCTAACACTTTAATTTTTCCTAATCTGTTGGTTGTGTTGTCCTATCTCAATGAGATTTTAATTTACCTTCCCTGATTATCAATGAGAGTAGTGTTTTTTCATACATGTATTGACTATTGCTGTTTAGTCTTGAAGAAAATGCACATTCATACCTTCTTGCCAGTTTTCTTATTGTGATTTTGTCTTTTTTTTTGAATTATATATTTTTCTGAATAAAAATATTTTATTATTATATGCGCTACATATATTTTTTTTCTAGTTTGCAACTTAGATTTTTCTCATTCTTCATGGTGCCTTATTGAAAGCAAATTTTAATTTTAATATAGTTGAATGTATCATTTTGTCTGTGTAGATGTTGCTTTTTGAGTGTAGTTTAACGAATCTTTACTTACCTTTAATTCACAATGTCCTGTGCTATTTTAGGAAGGTTTTAAGTTTGCTTTTTCACACTTGGGTCATAATTCTAGCTATATCGGATATTTGCAAATAGTAGGAAATTAATAACCTGTATTGTTTTTTTCATTACGGCTAACTCATTGTCTCCACATTACTTATTATAAATTCTATTTTATTCACAGATTTGTAGAGCTAGATCTGTAATATATTAAGTGGCTAAGTGTATGGAATCTTCATCTGATTACTTTTGTCAATTTACTTGTCCCTGTCCCCAAACTACAGAGTTTATAATTCTTGACTACAGCTGTATACACACAGTTGTCTTTCTTGTGCATTGATGTATTGGCTGTTCTTCAAATTTGCTCTTAGATACAGATATTAGAGTTACCTTAAAAACAAAACCCAAGTCGGGTGCTGGTGGCTCACGCCTGTAATCCTAGCTACTCAGGAGGAAGAGATCAGGAGGATCATGTTTCAAAGCCAGTCTGGGCAAATAGTTCTCAAGACCCTATCTCGAAAAACCCCTCACAAAAAATATGACTGGTGGAATGGCTCAAGGTGAATGCCATGAGTCCAAGCCCCAGTACCACAAAAAAAGAAAAAAAGGAAAAGAAAAAACATAGAATTTTCTTTGGAATTGAAATACAAAGAATAATTAGGAAATGATTTTTATCCATGAGTAAATAAGATGCATCTCTCCATTAGTTAAAGATTCTTTAAAGTGTTTCAATGACATTTTATAATTTTGTACATAAATGTTTTGTCTTGTACAATATTTAAAATGTTCTTTGTAGTTTTTGTCATCATTAATAATACATATAATGTTTTATTTTTTCTTCCTCCTGGAAATATTGCTAAGATTTCTTATTCTTATGATTAATTTTAATGGCTTTTTTGAGTTTTCTATATAAATAATCATATCATCCATTATAGTTTCCTTTATTGTAATCCTTGTACTTATTATAGTTTTGTAGTCAAATTGAGCTGCCTGGGTTCTTGTACTAGAATGTGGTGATACTAGCCTTTAAATCTTAATTCTAATTTGAAAGAGAATGTTTTTAATATTTCACCACAAAGTACAGATTTTGCTATAGTTTTTGACATATATCTTTTCCCAGATGAAAGAAATCACACTTTTTCCAACTAAAATTCTGTCTTTAATAATCATGAATATAAGTTGAATTTTATCAAACTAATTTCTGCATCTATTGAAATGATCTTATTTTTTTCTTTTATATTCTTACTATGGTCAGGCACATCAATGGATTTTCTATAGTGAAACTATGTTACATTCTTGTTAATTTGCTAATGATGTATCATCTTCTTATATGTTGCAGAACTTGTTTTGTTAATGTTATGTTCAGAATTTTTATCTAAATATATAAATAAAGTTGGCCTGTAATATTCACTTCTTCTTAATTTTCATGTCTCATTTACAATTTATAGCTGGATTAGTCTTGTAGAACAGAATAGGTAATGTTCCCTCTTTGTATAGTGTTTGAAGGAATGTGTGAATAATTGTGTGAATTTACCAATTTCTTAAATGTTTGGTAGACGTCATCTGTGCAGCCACCTGACGCTGGTATGTTTTTGATGGGCAGAGTTATAAGATGTTTTGCTAGTGATTTCCATTAGGTCCTGGATTATTTAGGATATATATCAGCCAACACACCTGAAAGAGAATCTGGAGCTCCTCTGCTATGCCTAGAATTAATCCACAGTGACAGATTGAGGGAAGTTTTCTGTGGATCTTAGGAGGGGCAAACATGGCCAGATGGTACTTGCAATCAAGGTAAGAACTCTTAAAAGCCAGTGTGTAGATATTTTAACAACCTGCCTGACCTATATTAGATTAAAGGAATGTGTGTTAAATATAGGATTTTTAATTTTATATAGTCCCATTTGTTCATCCTTTCTCTTAATTGCTGAGCTGCTGGGGTTCTACTGAGGAAGTCCTTGCCTATACCTATTGCTTCCAGAGTATTCTCTGCTCTTTCCTGTACTAACTTCAGAGTTTTGGGTCTGTTATTAAGGTCCTTGATCCATTTTGAGTTGATACTAGTATAGGGTGATAAACATGGATCTACTTTCAGTTTTTTGCAGGCAGATAACCACTTTTCCCAACAACATTTGTTGAAGAAGCTTTCTTTTCTCCATCATATGTTTTTGGCGCCTTTGTAAAACATATGGTGGGCGTAGCTGTGTGGATTCATACCCAGGTCCTCTATTCTGTTCCACTGGTCTTCATGTCTGTTTTTATGCCAGTACCATGCTGTTTGTATTACTGTTGCTTTGTAATATAGTTTAAAGTCAGGTATTGTGATACTTCCAGCAATGCTCTTTTTGCTGAGTATTGCTTGGCTATTCGTGGTCTCTTGTATTTCCAAGTGAACTTTAGAGTAGATTTTTCAATCTCTGTGATAAATGTCATTGGGATTTTTATGGGAATTACATTAGAAGTGGTCTCTGAAGAGACCATTTCTGAAGGGACCACCCATAGAGTGGGAGAAATATTTGCTAGCTATACATCAGACAAAGGACTAATAACCAGAATATACATGGAACTCAAAAAGCTAAAGTCCCCCAAAATCAATGAACCAATAAAGAAATGGACAACTGAACTAAACAGAACTTCCTCAAAAAAAAGAAATTCAAATGGCCCAAAACACATGAAAAAATACTCACCATTTCTGGCCATAAAGGAAATGCAAATCAAAACCATACTAAGATTCCACCTCACCCTGTTTAGAATAGCTATCATCAAAAACACCATCAGCAACAGGTGTTAGCAAGGATGTGGGGGAAAAAGGAACACTCATGCACTGTTGGTGGTAATGTAAGCTAGTCCAACCACTCTGGAAAACAATATGGAGGCTTCTTAAAAAATTAAACATAGATCTGCCATATGGTCCAGCAATCCCACTTCTAGAGAAATATCCAAAGAAACGTGACTCAGGTTTCTCCAGAGGCACCTGCATACCCTGTTTATTGCTGCGCTATTCACAATAGCCAAGGTATGGAAACAACCAAGATGCCCCACTATCTATGAATGGATTAAGAAAATGTGGTATTTATACACAATCGGCCATGAAGAAGAATGAAATCTTATCATTTGCAAGTAAATGGATGGAACAGGAGAACATCATCTTGAGCGAGATTAGCCAGGCTCAAAAGACAAAAAATTGTATGTTCTTCCTCATATGTGGACTTTAGATCTAGGGCAAAGGCAGTAATGTAGTTGGACTTGGGTCACATGCTAAGGGGAGAACACATATGGAAGGAGTGGGAATAAGTAGGAAATCCAAAACTTGAAAGTGTTTGAAGTCCCCACTGCAAAAGAGCTTGTACAGTAACATTAAAATGACAGAGGTCAATATGGGAAGGTGACCAGGAAGTAGTGAAGAGGTCAGGTAGAGATGAATCAATTCGGGTTGTAATACATTTGTGCATGGAAGCAATGCTAGGAATCTCTCTGTATAGCTACCCTTAACTCAACTAGCAAAATCACTATGTCTTTTTTTATTATTGCTTATGTCTACTCTTCAATAAAATTGGAGAAAAGGGCAGAACAGGTTCTGCCTGGAAGTGAGGGAGGTTGGGGGGAGAGGGCAGAGGGGAGAATAGGCCCAAACAATGTATGCACATATGAATAAATGAATAAAAATAAATAAATATAGGATTTTTTTCTACAATGACTTTTTGGGGTAATTTTTATTTTCCTAGTACAATTTCTACTACTTTGTTTTATTTATTGGTATAAAATTGCCAAATATTTATTTAATATCTACTTAGTCCTTGATTTGTCTGTGGTCATGTTCCCATTTTAGCCCCAGTATAGTGTTTGGGATTCCAATCACTTCCAATCACTCTCTTGTGTTCATTTCTTGTAGTCTGTTTTGCAAATGGTTTATTAATGCTTTCAGACTTTACAACAAATAAAATTTGGAGATTTTGGTCATTCCAATTATATGCTTATTTTCTATTTCATTAGTCACTCTTATCTTTTTTCTTCTACCTCCTTCATTTGTATATTCATATTCTTTTCCTAACTTAAGTTAGACATTTAACTTATTAATTTTCAATCTTTTAAAAGTTGTAAGCATTCTTTTATATTTTCCTGAAAGTCCTGCTTTCCCAGTATCTGTTAAGTTTGATCTATGGTGTTCATTGGCATCATTCTGAAGGTGTTTTGAACTGAGAGTTCATCTTTAGATGTTAGTCTACCATATTGTGGAATTCAAGTCATCACTGGTCCTTTTTAATATCTCTCTAAGAACCAGATCAGAAGTGGTTAGTCAATTTTCTAATTAGAAATGGTTTTGACATAGTTTTTTGTTTTGTTTTTGGTGGTACTGGGGATTGAACTCAGGGCTTCCCACTTGCTAGGTAGCCACTCTACCATTTGAACCACACACCTCCAGCCCTTTTGACTCTGGTTATTTTTGACATAGGGTCTTGTTTTTTGCCTAGCCCAACCTTGACAACAATTCTCAATTTTATGCTTTCTGTCATCATTGGGATGACGGGTGAACAACACCACACCCAGTTTTTATTCTGTTGAGATGGGATCTCGTGGACTGCCCCCACCTTGAACTATGATCCTCCAGATCTCAGCCTCCTAAGTATCTAGGATTATAGGCATGAGCCACAGGTACCGGGCTTAAAAGTTTTTAAATCAAAGATTTTTTTGTTTCTTATAATACTTGCCAAAATATTAGAAATAAAATAATTTAGCCAAGGCACCATTTCTTTTGACAATCTGTTAAAAAAGTCAGTGGAAGATAGTACTTGTGAGATCAGAGATCATCATCTCTTCCTTTCAACTGCCCTCTGCTGAAGGACAGTACAGGGAGACACAAGTGCAAAGAGAGTACAGAATTCAGTTGACCACACACGGGGTGTTTTTCAATATGGTGCTAAATGCCCCGAGAACCTACTTTTAATTTTTTCTCCCTATGTTAGCATTGGACACCATGATTCAAGTCAACACAACATCTGGAAGTGAAAGTTATGTAGAAACCCTGGGGACTTGGATTAATCACCTTCCCTGCTGCCCCTACAATGAATCAGCAGCAACGTCAAACAATAAAGCAGTCCTGAACAGGTAATATCTCAAGAGTTTGCTAATGGGTGGTACTCAAAAACTAGAAAAAAGTAGGTTAAAAGGTACATATTGAATGACACAATCTGCTATCACTGTGTGCTATAAGGAAATCAAAAGAAAAAAGAAAAAGAAAATATACTTTCAGCTCTAAGGAACTCATAACTTAGTCATAAAAATTAGACTAATAGGTTGATATATGAGAGAAAAATAATCCATCCTGTTGTGAAATACTGAGCACCTACCTTGCTTATGAAAAATATAACATATGCTACAAAGTAAATCCTATAAGGATAGGAATTTTTATTTGCTTTGTTCATTGTAAGAGTACCAGTCTTAGAATAATACCTACTACATTGTAGGTCTTTGATTTCTTGTTGAGCAATTCTAAAAGTGGGCTTTTTGAGTCAGACTGTTACTTTACTATTTATCAATTGTATAGTCTTATAAAAGTTACTTCTCTAGCCTCAATCTTACCAGCTATAAAATGGGAATGACAGAAATACTATCTGCAAAAGATTAGGAGGGCTAAACAGAGTAATTTATACAAATAATTAGTTCAGCACACAAATGGTAACAAATAGCTAATAAGTGGTATTTTTATTTATTTTATTTTTATAAGTGTTATTTTATTTACTATTGTTTGCTTTATTCTCATATCTTCTATTTTTTAAAATGTTGTAGCTTGGTAAAAGTAAGTACAGCACTTTAAAAGTTAAAAAATCTTAGGGCTGGGGCATAGCTCAAGTAGTAGAGCTCCTGCCTAGCCAGTGTAAGGCCCTGTGTTCAAATCCCAGTACCACATACAAAAAAGTAAAAATCTTATATATATCAAAAGTATCTTTAATTCTAATTATTAATAGTTAAGAGGGACCTTTCTCAACCAAGATAAATAACTGAATTTGAATAATATTCAAATATAAGAAATAAGATGTTTGTATGAAACCTATAGAATTCTCATTTCATTTATAGACTTTCTTATATTAATGACATTATTATCTGAAATTCTTCAGAAACTGTATATTTATATTCAAGAAAAGAATTGTAACTATCCCCAAATTTTTGTGTATGTCTTTAAGGACTAAAGTCCTGGAAATGTTGGTATAAGGACTAACTAAAACATTCCAGGGAATAGAAGTGACCAATATTTCCAGTCATGTCCAATTTTACTTCTTGCATAGAAACACAGAGAGTGATGATACCTAAAAAAGTCAGCACATTTTCAATTCAGATTGACATAATTCAAGAGAGAGACATAACTGACATTTGTTCAATAATGTTCAAGTATGTCAGAGAATCTGTGAAAGAAAGTTTGATATCTCTAGTCAGCTTAAAGTCAAGTACTGCACTGGGAAAATATGTTTCAGACAGATGCAGATGTTCTCAAATGAAACATTGCTTTAAAAAGTTGAGGAAGGTGTTCAACTATGGAATAGCCAAGGCATCATGTAGACCTTTTGATCATAGATTCCTAGATAGATAGATCAGTAGATTCCTTGTCCATGAATATATGTAAATATTTTGCTTGATTGTAATTTGGTCATAGGCAATATAATAGCAGAAATGAGATCTCTATTAAATAGAGAACTTAAAAAATCCTGAAAGTAACTTACTTTTCTTCTTTGTCGGTCACTTATTATCATTCGTGTCCTTTACCTATTGCCATCTGGGGCTTTTGATTGCTTTCTGGACACAGCCATGATTTTCCTTCTGTGTGCTATCTTTCAGGAAAGTCCTATGACACAGAACATACTCCTAGTCCCTTTTTTGCCTGGTAATAGTCTACTTGTTCATTGCAATTCATCTCAAATAGCACCTTCTTTATAGCCTTTCCTCATTCTACAACCAGGTATAATTTCTCCCTTACATGAAACACTCTCACATTCACTACAAGATTAGAAGTTTCTATGTGGAAAAATTCCTTCCCCCTTACATTTTTATTTCCTGTAGAAACTGATGGAAGACATTTCCATATAAGACACTCACATTAATGACTCCAATTATTCTTCTCTCTAAATATCCATATCTTTTGCCATGTAACTTGGTAGTGCCCTCTTGCTGTGGGCAAAAAATCATTCTCCACCTCTTGGCTTGACCATCTGGTTTGCTGTGGCCAAAGGTATATTAGTGGATGTAGAAAGAGCAGAGACTTGAAAAGTGCTTGTGTGACTGGCCCTCTTCCTTTTGCAATTCGGTCATTACCATGAGACAGTCAGTCTTAGGATGAGACTGAGAATGAAAGCCATATGGAACAGAGTTGCTCTAGCTAAGATGTTCCAGCCAAGACTTCTAGAGGACCTAGGGCCATCCACAGAGATATCAGTAAACTCAGCAGAGATCAGCTTGGCTACAAAGACTGATATGTGGGGAATAAATACTTACTGTTCCAACTGCGGAGTTTTGCAGTTATTTGTTTCACAACAATTTTGTAACAAATGCCAGTGGAAGTTGGATGTGGTGACACACACCTGTAAACCCAGCACTTGAGAGGCTGAGACAGGAGGATTATGAGTTTGAGGTCAGTCTGGACTACAAGTGAGACCTACTCTCAACAAAACAGACAACAAAACAAAATGAAAAATCATATGAACACAAACCTAGCAAACAACAGAACAGTAGCCAGTGGATATAGTACTCAATAAATTTCTTCAGTCAAGTTGAAATAGCATTATGTTTTTGGATTCTATATTTAAGTATTAAAGGACTGATTTGTATACACTCAGATAAGGAACTTAAAATGAGCTAAGTGATGTGTAAGAGACATTGTATCTTTATGATGAGACCAACCACACAGGCTAAGGGAGGCTGGGGTTCTAGTTAAGGTGAAAGGAAAATGACCTTGCAGACAGTGTGAAGAGATAGGAATAGAATAATGGTACTTCACTGGAGTTAAGACCTGGTAAATGAACATGTCCCTAAAGCATCGGAGTGGCAAATGTTTAAGTATGGAAGAAGATTGCTAAGTGGAATACTAGAGTCTCCATCATCACCCATTCTGATTGATTTTTAGTTGCTCAGTATTATTCCTGAGGCATGGAGTCCAGAGATAAATCCTGCATATGAGGGTCCTTGGTTAATTGCAAACACTGGGGAAATATAAGGTGGTGTTGGTGATGATGACAGTGATGATGATGTTGACTAAGGTTCTTTCCAACTCTGGTCTCTCCAAAATTTTTATTTCCCCACATTGAATTTGAACTTTAAAATTCCTGTTCTACCTCTTTATGAAAGTCATATTAAGGTTGGAATTTTTGACATGAATACCATAGGAACAAAAGAAAATGATTATAAATGCCAGACAAGAGGTCATTTCTCTTTACTCTGAAAGCTAAAACTCTATTCTCGTCAAGCTATATCAGTGACCTTATACTTATGAAAAGCATGCTTACCATTGACATCTCATTTCATCGTCAACACAGGCTTGGAAGGTAAATAAGACTACATATTAGCTTTTCTCTCCTTGCCCTCTCCCTCATTCAACAGATGGTATAGTAGCAACACAGACAGAGCAGATGATTTTCCCCAAAATTATACAAGTCGAGAGTGGTAGAGCAAGGGTAAGAACTCAGCTGCTCTGCCTGTGGTATATACAACTAGATCGCATTGCCTCCTATCTCAGACTTATTCTTAAAGTCCAATACCAACTGAAGTAAAGCTTCCAGTCATTACATTTCCTGTAACCTTCGTGCAAGCCGTCAGAGAGAGCTGCAGTGCCAAGAGTCAGACGCACATACTTGGCCCATATGTAAGAATTAAACAGTAAAAAGCTTTGACTGCTGAGCTCAGGTGTCTCAGGGTTGGGAGGCTGCATCTTCTGGACAGAAATGGAGGCAGAACGAAGTGTGCATCTAAATTACTGTCACTTGTTATTGATTTACTGATGGCTTCTAAAAATGTCGCATTTGAACTGTCAGTGAATTTGCCGACTGTTGGCACGAGTGATGAAAGCAAGTGTGAACCATAATTGATTAGGCCTCATTTGCTTATCCATATTATGCTAATTAGATCTGCAATCTTTCCCTTTGTACCATCACCCTGTGACAGAGTAAATCAGGGTGATTGGGATGCAGACAGGATTAGAGGAAAGAATGTAAGATTGAACAGGCCCCATCTTATCAGAGAAAAAGTTTATTTACTATACTTCTCTTTAGAAATAGAGCTTTATATGATTCTCTTTCTTGTTCTGGGATGATTTTATTGCAACAAAATTTGCTTTCTGGAAACAGAAGTTGAGTTCACTCTATACAACTGTTCCCCTGACTACATTAGAGATCATAGTGTGGCATAGGGTCAGCCTGACAAGAAAATAGGAGCACAACACAGGTGCTCTGGGACAATTCCTGATAGACCAGGGGACTGGGGTTCACTTTCTCTCATCTCCCACTTACCTTTACAAAGTGAATATTTTCTTCCATTTCTGATGATATTATTTGGATTCCAAAGACTGAATTATCCTGGAGTGAGAGACTTTTAAATAAAGGTTTTAGCACCAACATTTATGTAGTTTCACCAAAACACAGATTTAAGGAAAGCTGGATGCCACGTCAGAAAAGTAAGTCTGTTATCACCAGACATTTGTTGAGCACACTCCCAGTGCCAAGCACCAGAATATTTCAAAGCATGGTCATTGAGCTATCTGTTTAATACTATTCCAAAGTCTTTGTTAAAAATATAGATTCTTAAGCCTTATCCCATCATGTTCTGGGTTAATCTCGGATTTGAGCTTCCACATGTTAAACTAGTTCTCCAGGTGACTCTTATTCATATTCAAGTGTAAGAACTATTGTGCCCATGTGATTCTCTGATACAAAGAGAATGTAAGATGCAGATTCTGGCTAAAATTAACTTAAAATCCAGCCAAGATAGTATTGAAAATAATAAAAAGAAAATTAGCAAAGATTATTTTAGCTCCATAAAATTTCAGGAAATGAACATTAGAAACCATCTAGTTCATAGTTCTTGAATTTTACAAACCGAATGATACAAAGAGCCTAATAAATACACTGTTCTAGCAGAAATAGATAGAGGACCTGAAGCCCTGTCATCTGATCACCCTCCAGGAACCTGGACAACACCTGGAAGAACAATAAATAGGAAGAACAAATCAAAGCATCAGTACACATTTGAAAAGATGCTCAAGTTCATTAGCAATCATGGAAATGCAAATTAAAATAACAACTTTATATCCTTGATATTGGTAAGAATGTAAATGAGTTAGCTGGATTGCAAGGTATAGAGTACTTTTGAATATTGATGGTGGGAATACAAATTATTATAACATTTTTAGAAAGTTTTGGTAATATATATTTAAAATAAATATATAGTTATTCTTTGCTTTAGCTATCCCCCTTCTGGGAATTTATCCCACACAAATAAAAGCATTAGAACATGTAAGTATTTTTTATTGTACTGTGTTTTCAGTTCCTAAAAACTAAAACCAACTACATGCTCATAAACAGATAGAAATGTGGTCTATTCATAAGGAGTGCATATGTAATCACTCAGATTAAAATTGATCATCCCAGATAGCTTGGATGTACCAGAATGCATTTTTAACTGAGAAGAGGTCAATTTTAAGATCACCATTTTTTAAAATGTCAGCAAGTTCTTTACAGAGGTATATTTTATTGTGTGTATTTATTGTTATGTGATCATGATGAAAGTTGAAGAATGGTCAATGTTATTTATTTGGGGAATGGAGCAGGAGCAAAAAGGAGACTAACGTGAAAAATGCTCTTTAAAAAACAAGGCTCACAATAGAAACATGTGAAAAGGTCCCATAAATATGAAACTAACTGTATGCCTCTCATGAGTGAGTCAAGACTTATATAGGAAGACAGAAAGATATCACTAAAGTGATAATAATGATGGAATTTCAGACAAATTTTTTGTTTCTTTTTATATTTTTCTTTAATTTATTGTTTGATATTTTCAAAATACTGTGAAGGAAATGCAAAATTTTGATATTAATAAAAAACACCATTTTGTCAATAAGTAATATAAAGGACCTGAGAAATATGGTTTATCTGTGATCAAATGGTAAGTGAATGACAAACCATGGATTAGAATTTTGTTCCTGACAAGTATTGTTACTGAAGGAGGGATGAAGGGGCTCCCACAGCTTCCCAGTTTCTACACAAAATCACAGGTCCTGAGATCCACATATGAAAAGTGTTTCAAAATATCTTACAACAAGGAGTCTCACAAGGTGGAAGTTTTAGTAAGAATTTATTTTAGGATAGGAGGAAAAAAGAGAAAAACATTTCCTATCCCCCATGCAAAAAATGAGAATAAAGACTAAAAATGGTGGTTTGATTCTGTAGTATTGTACTTTTTGAGCTGGGCACTGAGGGAATATATGTGGTCACCTGTAGCAACCCCTTAGACAATGAATCTGGGTGGCTAAGATGGGTGCTAAAATATGGAGGTGTTATCTAGGCCCACCCAAAACATAAAAACAACAGCTGAGTTTAAGGAGTTTCTTTTGCCCGACATGCCTTTCATTCTTTCTGTCCATGTGTCCATTCAAGGAGACTTGTAACTGGTTAACATCTCAAAAAAGAAGGCAGATGTAAATGGCCCATTTTTTTTCTCCCTGTTCTTGTAACAAAACATATAAAAGAAGGTAAGATGGGGGTGGAGGGGGCTGGCTGCTCTGGCTTTTAAATTTTTACTTCCTCATTCTAATGTCTTAGTCTGGCCCTTTTAATATTTATTAAAATAATATGTTTTCCCTGTCTCCTCATTTATCTATCCTGCTTCAGTACTACTGGTCAACATTGTTTGCTGATGGAATAATATGCTGAACTATCCCCTAGATAAAGAGCCTGAAGTAGATACCAGCTTCAGTCATCTTCCAGTCTCTAGTGCCTTGTGTATATAGTGGTAGATAGACCCTTTTAAATATTTGATAGAAAATGAATGAATCTAATATAGAAAAATTTAAAAATGTGATTTCAAAACATATACTTAAAGAAAGGGTAAATTTATATCCTTTTGTGGGTCTTTATATGGATTTTCATCCATAAACATTCCTCACTGGTTTATTCAACAAGATTCCATGGGAATCCCAAGCATTTTCATGGGACTTGAGAAACTCTTATACCTGAGACTAAAGTGAAGTTAATTTAAATGTTCTTCTGACTTAATTATCTTATTATTCCATAAAGTCATAGGTTCTAAATAGTTTCCTTACTCTATCACATTGTTTTTAAGGTTATCAGTGCAAGATGCATTTTTATACTGTAAATGTTTTACAATGGAGACAATCTTTCTTACTCCAGGAAACAATTTTACAGAATAAGCTACTTAAAGTACTGAAAACAATATTATCAATTATACTGAAAATCACTGTTTTTATCATGGTTTATAGCTTTTTATCACTGTTATTAATATCAATAGTAATTAATCAGATGATTAGAAAATGGGTTAGACTAATAGTTATGATTATGATAATGAGAGTATACAACAGAGTCAGTGTTCAAACCCTAGGTAAAAAGACTATAAAACCATAGTCCTTGCTATTGTGCTAAATGATTATTCTGGTTACTGTTAATGCCATCAGTTCAAATATTAACAAACATGAAACTGAATCAATGATAAGGTGGTCTAACTGACTTGCTCGGAGATTACAATCTCTCCTTCCATGTCCCCCTTACATGCGCGCACACACATACACACACACGCACACACACACACACACGCACACACACACATTCACACAAACACACACAGGTATGTAGATATATATGCGTATTTCTGTTCTTTTGGTTTGTTTCTTTGGTACACACTGAGTAATATACATGCACTAACAGGCTACTTCTTTATTTTAATCAAATCTTTGGTGATCAAATTATTTATAATTCATTTTCCTCATTTGTAAAATGGGTATAACAATATGACTCATGGAGATAAAACAAGGTCATGATTATAAGGTATTTAATAAGTGTTTAATAAATTATAACCATTATTATTAAACATATAAGTTAGACTCTATGCACAACTGTATTGATGAATTTTCTCATGGACAAATGCTATGCTATTAATCAACAGCAAGAAAAACAAATATCATACCCAGGATAGCATCGAGAAATGATAATTATCACAGACAAAGTTTCACTGCTTTCAGCTGTAGGGAATGGAAGTCCTTGGTCTTCTGTGATTCAACATGTCCTATGAGCAGACACCACATGACCTTTAGGTGAATTAGAAACAGTCACTTCTTCCCGTGTTATGGTACACTGATTGTGCTGGAAAATAGCATCACTGGCATTTCCTGGAAAGCTTGATCACACTAACTGTGCAGATCTGTGATGTCTGGGGTGTAGATCATCCTCAAGAGGTATGACTGTGTGTGGTGGCTCTACCTATTAGTATGGCTCGCAGGAGTTTCTAAATTCTGAAACAATCCTTAGAAAACTTAATACAACATATCCATTAAATTTTGGCAGTACAGTATCATGTTAATCTACTTTGCTTAACAAAATTTTATAACAGGATATATGTTAGAAGAACAACAAGAACACCTACATTATAATCTTTTTTCACTTAATCATGAAGAAATCATGAAGAAATATGCTTTATTGGAGTTGTATTATTCAGTGTTTACCAAGCGTAACAATTTCTATAACATGGCATCCTAATTTAAAAGGATGCAGTTATGCTTATTTAATATTTTCTTTCTAATAATTCTATATAAATTCTAATAATTCTTATATAAAGATAATACCAGCTACTAAAAATTTTAAAGCTTTGTACAAAGTTTGCCCATATAAAAAGTTAATGATTACAACTTGCTAAAATACTCATCCTGTAAATATTTTTTTAAGTTACTATTCCTACCTCTCCTTCTTGTCTAGGCAAGTACCACATGGCCTCTCTGTAGACTTTTGCTGTTCGTAGAATCCATCCAGTGTGGCCCACTTCTACCTGATCCAAACACTTTTGCCAGTTCTCAAACTTTGGGCCACTCATCTTATCCATTGTTCTTTACATTAGTTCTGGTTTTGTGTTTGTCTTTGAATTTGGTTTATCTTATCTTGTCTTGTCAATGGGCGTGGTTTTTCTTTCCAGAATCTCTATTAGGGACTGTTTAAATAATCATCTCATTATTTGACTTGAGCCTTGGAGGATCTTTCCATCTTGTTTATCCTCAGTTAGATTTTAAGTTATTTGATGATAAGGTTTTGTCACATTTACTTCATGTCTGTAGAGCTTATTATATTTAACAAAAATTTCTTGGATATTGTTGGATGAAATTAGAATGATTGGGAGGGTCTAGCAATAGTCCAGAGAAACAAAAGTGCAAAATATGAAATATCTCAGTGTCTATAGAGCAGAAAATAGGTGACATATTTAAGCAACAATACAGGCTTGGATGACAGGATATAGGTTCCAGTCCAGGTGACTGAGAATATGCTTGGAGAATAAAAGGGACTTTTGAGAGATGTTAGGAAAGATGACATTTTCAGTTCACTCAGTTATACCTACATCCCAGCATGACCTGTGACTGTCATGCTGAGATGGGTCCAGACATCTTGAGTAGGCAGAATCTTACTACTTAAAAGCAACAAACTAAAAATGGAAGCCATGTACCTTGTGTATGTATTGCAGGTAAGGGAGTGAAATCTGGGCATTCTTTATTGATCTGGGGTTTGGGCACAAGATTCAGTGCATTGTCTACTGTCAACTCCTCTGAGTCCCTGGTAAGCCCTTCATGAGAATCCAAGGCAAGTTTCTGTCCTCAGAGCAGGGTAAAATCAATGGAGCTGATCCTATCACATTATGGAAATGAATGGTTCCACTTAATGTATGGGATGTCCTCACAATTTACTCATCTGAACTAGAGCAACATCAAGCACCATTTTTCAATCCCTTTTATTAGATGTGCTGGGTCTGACTCAGCAAACTGCAGGGCCTTGCTGGCCTCTGGACCTGACTGATGAGGATAACTTCATTTATTAAGTTGATAGGCACGATGATGCTGTGTCTCCACCCCAACCCCCATTTGTTTTTAATCTCATCTAGTCACTACTACTGTGTGGTTTAAAATTGGGTTACTTAAGAAACAAATTGGAGGAGGTGGTGATTTTAAAGTGGTTCTGAAAAGGAAAGCATTGTAAAGTTTACTACTATTATTTCTGCTCTTGTTATTTTCTTCCTTAGGAAAAACAGAGAGAATTACTTGGTGTGGGGGAAGGAAAAAGTTCAATAGAGTAGAAAAACGCAATGTCTGAAGTCAAATGGTCTGTGTTTAAGTTCCAATTCAGCAAAAGTCATTATGAACAAATCATCTATATAGCCAATTTATTGAGCTGTTTTAATCCATTGATGGTACAACAATAAAGTTCTTTGTATTTTTGGTTTTAAGCCATTAACCATTAACCCCATGGAGATCACACACACACACACACACACACACACACACACACACAATCTTTTTAGGTTTTTTTTTTTTTTTAATGTTCTGTCTAGTCAATTAAAAAACTTTAGAATTTAGAACTTGTAAAATTTTGCAGTGCTTAAATTTTTCCTCCCTACCCTCTCTAGCCTGGTAGAATCAGCCAGATTTGAGTGTGAGGACCTGGAGTAGGAACGGAATGGGTCTGCTCTGTAACTTCTTCACTTCCTTCTTCTGCTGTCCTAGGCGTAATTAATCTGGTGTGGGGACCTGTTGGAAGGAGCAGAGAGGAAAGGGCAAACATGCATATTTGTCTATTGGATGCCTCTATTGGTGGTCACTAATCCTCTGGCCACTGGCTATGAAGTCCCTGTGTAGCTGGCATCCTATTGGTAGGGAACAAGCACCTGTGTGAGCTCCTGGCTGGTGGGGATGGGGTTCCTCCTGCAGGGTTCATTGAAATGAAAGGACTGTTTTTGGTCTGTTTTATCCCAGTGCTTCAATTCATATGCACAGTGATATACTTCACAGCTTCTGGGAGCCTCTCAACAGCTGGTCTGCCTGTGTACTTAGGGTGCTGAACTTTCTGTGGGGTCCACAGGGAATGTCAAAGAAGAATGCTCCCTGATGCTGCCTCTCTTCAGTTCCCTTCCACTTTCCCCACTTAGGTGCAAGTCATACATAAAAAGCTTACCACCTGATCAGACAGTTATGGATACATAGAGATTATTGATCTTTTGTCTGATAGACATGGTTAATGTATGGCATTTACTTCACTTGTGTTTTTGTTGAGAGAAGGACCCCTTTTGTCCCCTCCTCAGAGAAAGAACAGAAATCTTACTAGCCTGACATATCTTCTCACCAGCCTGACAACTTGAATCAATTATTGACTCTTGGGAAGCCCAAAGAGTGGTGTTTATTCCAGTGTTGTCAGGTTTCTTTCGAACATGGATTATTTGGTATCTCTTTGACTCCAAATTTTAGATCTGATTCATCAATTCCAGACTAACAGGAAATATCCCACTTTACATTCTTTTACATTTGAACTCCATAGACTCAGGGAGTTTTTCAAAAAATCTCTGGAAAAGTATGTCTTTCTGAGTGCTGAGAATAACTATAACCAAATCCATTCAAATATCATTGCCACTTTTTTGGGACCACCTCAATGAAGCATAATTCTGGGGCAGATGCAAAGTGTCTTTTTGGATAGCCTTGGCAGTTTGGCATTTTTCCTTCATCCTCAGGTTTCTTTAGCTGGACTCTGATGGCTAAAGATTGCCAGGTCAGTTGAAAATTCCTAATGTATTACTGGTTTTTCTTTGTACTTCAGTACACTGTACACAATTACATCCTTCCCTCGAAGGATTTCATTGGGATTCATTGTTAGTAAAATCATTGGTGGTCACTGGCAAAGATCAAGATGTTATGAGTGTACTTTGTTTGTCTCATTTTGTGATACCAATACTAAGAACAGATACTCTGTAACACTTGAAACATTAGAGAATTAAGAACACACTTAGAAACATACTTTATATGTAAGCATATAAAGTATTATTATTGCTGATTAATTACAGCAGAAATGCAACACTTAGTTGTTAATTTCAAAGAGTAGACTCCTTTAGTTTTATCTTGGGCATTCTAAGAATCTGCATCTGAAAGGTGTGTGGTCTAGTTTAGACTGTTTCTTCTTTCCACAGGATAATTCTTTTCTTTGCAATGTGAGTGCAATTAAGCCTGCCCTCAATGTTAATTTCAACTCAACTCTGAAAAACTTGAGTTCATACAACATAGTTGGGAAGGGTAATTAAGGAACCATCAAAAAACAAACATTATAGAGCTTCCTTTTCCCTTTTCACGCATCAAAACAATTTTTCTTGAAGTCAGAGTCCAGAGCTGAGTGAAGGGAGAGGCCAAACTGAGTTTACAAGAAGTGGGTGTTTTTATCTTCATCATTGGTTGCTGTATGAAATCCTGAGTTTCATGTACTGACTTGATTTTTATTTCCTAGTCAATGCTGTACTGCTTCTGCTTTAAAAGTGTATTCTCTGTTTTTAGGGCTGAATAAACTCCTAGGAAGCTTTGTCCCATTGCAGGAGAAAAAGGGACTGATGAATTCTTGAGCATATTTATTAGCACCTTAGGGCTACAGAGCCTCCTTCTACATTAGTAATCTCATTGGAGTTTGTCCCTGAAAAAAAGCAAAAGAAAGCAAACATCACTTCTGTTTGTTTTCTACCTGTGAACTTTTCCTTGTGATTAGCAAATGAAGACTATTTGAATATAAATAAAGGTGCAATAGTTGGACTTAATCCTGAATTTTGAAGTCATTCCAAAATCTGGTAGAAGTTGCCATGCAGAGAAGTATGAGGATAAATATGGATAATAAACTTTTTAGGAAGAGTACTACTGTAAAATATGGTGGGAACAAAACATGGAACCAGTGTATGAATTTCAGATTATATTGCTTTTCCTGGGTTGGTGGTTTCCCTTCCTTTGCAAAGTGGAAATAATTTTGTTTTTAAGATCATAAAAGTAATGCATGACCATTGTGAAAATATTAAAAATACAGAAAAAATAAAAAGAAAAGTGGAAACATAATCCTACTGTCTTTGTTTTGTGCTGTTACAACAGAGTAACACAAACTTGATAATTTATAATGAATGGAAATTTACTGGCTCAGGATTCTGAAGGCTGGGAAGCTTAAGATCAAGGGGCTGGCATATAGCATGACCTTCTTGTGCATCATAACACATAAGGGGGAAGAGAAAGGGGGAGAGAGAGAGAAGAGGGAAGAGAGAAGAGAAGAGATGAGGTCAGAGTCCTCTCATTACCTCCACCTCCCACATGGTTGCATTGGAGGTTAAGTTTGCAACACATGCCTTTTGAGATACATTCAAACCATAGCATATATCATCCATGTTTGAATGAATAGCTACTTTGTACTCCAGCTTTCTTTCTTTGAATTGTTCTCTTAACTGTACATCAGCTCTCCCCAATAAATTGTTAAGTCTTTGACTTGGAGGGCTAGAGCCATGATGCATTTCTTCATAGATTTGCTTGTAATCACAGCTAAATTTATTGAACATTTACTGTGAGACAGGCCTTATTTTGGAGATCTATCAAGTATGAACGCATTTCATTCTGGCAACAACGTTATGTGGTGAATGTTAACCTTGTTTATAGATGTTTATAGCTGAGGAAACTGAGCCTCAAAGAAATCAAGAATCATATGTGGCATCTCACAGTTCTTAAGTGATGGATTTGGCTTAATCCACACAGCCTGGCTTCAGAGCCTGTAAGCTTAACCATTACACTCTTCTGCTTGCTGGGTTAGGGCTGCAATAAAAATCATTAATCATGACCTGATTCCATAAATATATGAAGGCAGAAGGACAAGGATCCAGAATCTATTCTGTTTTTCACAAAGAACTATGCAGACCTATGCTGGAATCTTAACTTCCATTTTAGTTTAAGCTCTACTCAAATTGCCTACGTTCTCCAGGATAAGCAGCCCCCACATCAACAGTGAAGGTGTGATTCAAATGACAGGTGCCCTGGTCCTACAAACTTCACAGGATTTAGCCTTGTCCATTGGCAATGTTTGCTAGATTTTGGCCTCTAGCAATGAGAAGGCAAATGACCACATATTATGTGCCCTTTTTACTTAAAATGAGAATAAAGTCTTAATCAGGTCCAGACATTTAGAATCCTGTACTAAAGAGAGATATATAGATATGAATCCAATAGATGTTTGCTTCTGTCTTTTTACTTTAATTGTAATTTTGCAACTTCAACAACAGACAATCCATTAGGCTTTCCCCCTCAATCAATACACAATATATTATCAGTCTAGACTACCAAAAATGACTTGTATAAAATATCAGTGTGTTGCATTTTCATTATGTAAATGGAACTCTGCAGGAGAATTAATTGATTATTCAGTTACTATGGATCAGTCTAGATGTCTTAGTGAGATAAGAGAGAAACTTATCAAGTCTCTCCAGTGGCTATAACTTAAAAAGGAACAAGGAAAAAAAGAGAGAGAGAGAGAAAGAGGCAGAGTACACTTCACTTTCATTGGCAGCCTGGGCAAAACCTATGAAATGTTAAGAGAAGAAATCCATTACCAAGTTTATTAGTGATGGAACGTTGAGAGTTATTAGGCAGGTTACTGTTTGGGGATCAACATTTTAAAAAACCACACAAACAAAACCTAATGTAGGCAGGAAGAGTCCTCTAGGTCTTTCCCCAGAAGCTTGGTGTCCCCAAGTAATTCAAACCTAGATCATATATAATTACAGCAGGATTGTTTAAGTAATATACTGACCCATTTATTTTTTTTCCTGCATGAGTACAGACTGGGGAATGAGGGAGAGATTTTATCTTTATCATCATGACAGAATGAAGAAGAGGTACGAGAAGTGAAGACAAGTGGTTTCTACTGTCTCCCTTGGTATTCATGCACCGAAGACAAACAATACTTCCATTGCTACTGCATTTAGTTTGATGTAAAGTGATGTCTTCATTGTTGTGCTTATAAAGAACATTCAACAACCACATACATTAGGTTCTCCCTTTCTTAGCACAGAGCTCTTAACATCCCAGTTCAAAGGCACAGATATTGCCCTATAGCTGTGCCATCTGCTTTGAGGGGATTCTCTAGAGACCATTTGGAGAACATTGTTTGGAATGGTTTCAATGATGTCAGTGCTCAATCTTTTGAGGGATGTATTTCATTTATTTTCAAATTGTCAAAATTCCTTATGTAATAAGAGAAGTAAAAAGAAGATTGTTAAAGTAGAGTAATATACCTTTGATTTAAAATACGGTTTTGAAAAGCAACAAAAATGTTGTAAATAATACTTTTTTCTCTTCTTTCTTTCTTTTTTTTTTTTTTTTTGCAGAGCTGTAAAGGCGAGTTCCAAAATATAGGAAATACTGACAGAATGGAGGAAGACTATGTCATGATCCCCAATGTGACCAATTTTCAGAACAGTTATCCTGTGTATCTTAGGTATGGAATTTAATACCAACCAAGCCAAATGACCATATTACTCTATATTTAGTTTATATGTAAATCAGATTTAACTGCTAAGAGCTGAAGATTTTTAGCCTGGGAATAATACATAAAGTGGGGTATGGCTTGATTTCTCAAGGAGTTTTGATTAATAGTTTTTTATTGTTGCTATAATAAGTTATCACACACTTAATGGCTTAAACAACACAAATTTATTATCTTATTGTTGTATATTTCAGAAGCCTGACATGATTGTGCAAAAATCACACTGTTACCACAAGGATTCCTTCTGGAGGCTCTAGAGAAGAATCAGTTTCCTTGTCATTTTTAGCTTATATTCTCTGCCTTTACCCTTCTTCCAACTTCAGATCCAAAGCCCACAATGACCAGTTGAATTTTTCTCACAATGCATCACTCTAACAGTGACACATCTGGTTCCTTCTTCCATTTCTTTTCTTTTGTTCTTTTTTTTTTTTAATTAGTCAAATACTCTATCACTTTAAGCCATGCCTTTAGTTCCTTGGCTCCTTTTTCTTAAATTTAGGGAATTACATTGTGCCCACCAGAATAATGCAGGATGACCTCCCTATATCAAAATCAGCTGTTGAGCTACCTAATCTCCCTCACCATGTAACATAACATATTCACAGGCTCTAGGTATTATAATGTAGACATCTTTAGGGGTCATTATTCTACTTATGATAGCTGTGGAACAAGAATTACCTGTATTCTTGTAAGATGACGGCTAGAAAGTGCTTTTGGACATATAGTGACATTCAATAAGGAGTGCTTGAGTGTTATTGAGATTGTGTCCTATAGGTTAGACAATTGCTTGGTGAGATACTGTATAGAGTAGACCCATATCTGAGGAATTTGTCCTTGTACTACTGAGATTCTATTCTTTGGTGTCCACTCTACTTTTCACAGGGGGTAGACCTATTCCAGAGCAACACTAATATGCTTCCTTTTTATATACTAGCAGGTGTACTGCTAGTTTGGGAATAGATTTGATTGTTCCTTATGCAACAGGACAAGTTGATGTCAGGGAAGGAGAGGTTACCAAATGTCAAATGTGTTTCCTTGTGTTTCCTACCCAGGATTCAATATTACATTAGGGTAAAAACTTGGAAAAATACAGATGTTAGATGGCACCAAATCAACTAGATGACTAGTTAGTTCTTTTAAATGACTGGAAGTCATGAGCAGTGATCTACCACCTACTACCCCACTATCCATTACCCACTTATATAGCCCTCTCCCACATTTCAAGAAATCGTTTAACTGCTCACAGTCCAGTTGAGGAGGTGGGAGCTCAGTGTCAGCTCATTTCAATGAAATGGGAGAAGGGAAACTATAATAGATTCTTAAACTTTTGGTTTGGAGCTGATGCTGCAGGACAGGGATGGCTTGAAGTATAGCCTCCACATACATCCAGGCTGCCCCTACTTACAGTGGATGACAGAATCACTTATAATCCCTAGTCCATTACCTCACTTGGTTGGAATACAAGTGTTACACATTCAAAATCTTCAGGGCTGGGCAGTTATCTCATATAAGTAAAGTATATGTGATGAAATTATAGTCAACTTGGATATTGGGCCCTGCTTATAAACCCCTCAATTTGACCAAGATTATTTCCAGGCAGGAAATCAACTCTAAGACTGCTGAGTATTTTCAACTTTCAAAAGAATCTAAATACCTAAATTTTATGTGAAATCCCCATATTTAAATACTGATAAATAGTTGACACATTTAAAATCACTATGTGAGCTGAATAAGATACATAAGAGACCAGTATTACCCCTGGGTCACCTGGTAGTCTCTGAATTTGTTGCTGACATTGATCAATAATGTCTTATGTTATGTGTAAAAGAATAGAAGCAGAGATGTCCCTGCTCTGAGTTTTTCCTTAACAACTTTCAGAATTCCTCCCTCTTAGTCAACCCACAAACACTTATTGACTACATATTACTTTTTTGGCTATCTTAGGATGAGTAGCACCAATAACAAAGACAGTCTTTCCTATAAAGACACTCACAATCCAAGCAAGGGGAAGGAAAATAAGGTGAGAAAAATACATGGAAGAAAGTAGCAACTACTATAATGAATGAATATTCAAATACGATACAATCTGGACATTCTGAGGGAATTAGATGCTTATCAGCTAAGGAAGAGGATGGGTATATGTGTATATGTAAAATGAATTTTACATAGGAGATGATATATATCTTTGGCATTAAAAGAACAAGTACAATCTAGGGAAGCAGAAACAAGGAGGCATAGCCTCTCTTCCAGACATTTCCAATCTTTGAAAAAAAATCAAATCCTTCCTATGTAAACATGCAAAAGGAGCCATGGTCAGTTAGCTCAGTTGGTCAGAGCATGGTGGTAATAAAACTACCAATGAAGAAAAACTGACAAAGAAAACAATTATCTTTTTTGATCAAACTTCTTGTCCAACTCTTGCCTCCTTTTTCAAAATAGACTTATCTACATTCCCACATCCATGTTCTTTTCTCTGTCCAATCCAGTCAATCTTCGTTCCCATCTCTTTACTAAAATTCCTCTTGGTACAGTTATCATTGACACTTGGTCCAAGGTCTCTTTCCCAGAGAATCCTTGTACTCCTCAGCCTTGCTTGCTTATCTGTGTTTGTAGAAAACTGCACACGCTATCACAACTAGCTGCTCCTTATCATGACATGATGAGTTAACTTTTGCCCATAGAAAATACTCAATATGACAGAGATGAAAAGTGCATCCATGTCTTTTCCCATTTAAAATCCTTCCCACTATTCATCCATTGCTACGTTAATACACAGAGCTGTTGCCTAAAGTGTTTAATTTTTTTGAGTTTCAGAAGGTAAAAAATAATGATGATGAAGTAATCTGGAGGAGTAGAAGAGGCTATATATTGAAATGTTAACTCAAGGTGTGGACTTGTATAATTGACTGTACATCATCCTGACTGACATCTTCTTGGACCAATTGAGACAATTCTATGCTTTGTGAAATTGGCTGCAGCAGTCATCTTGATTGATCCAGGATAGTCAGGAGGTTTACTGGAAGCAACAGCCCACTGAAGTGCTAGTACATTGCTGGTGCAGCATAATGTATGGCTAAGGTCTTTCTCATGGCATAGAGCAGTGTGCTTAAGCTTTCTTTTTTGTTCCTTTTTTTCCTTTTTAACTGTTAATTACACTAAGAAATACATTTTTTTTCATCAAGGGGTGGTGGTACATCCCTGTAATCCCAGCACTCTGGAGGCAAAGGCAGGAGAATTACAGGTTCTAGGCCAGCATGGGCTACACAGTGAGACCCAGTCTCTCTCAAAAAAATGAAAATATCTGATTTAATTTATGAAAAGGAGAAATTTACCCTCATTGTAATACATACATTTATAAATGAAAATATCTGAGTTAATTTATGAAAAAGAGAAATTCACTTTCCATTGTAATATGTACATTTATACATATTTAACTGAAAATACAATACTATAAAACAGTATTTACCCTTATTACTTATAAAGCCCATTTTTTTGGCTTCAGCTTCAATTGAGGTATAATTTACAATTAAAATTGTATAAAGTTACAGTGTTTAACCTGAGGATTTGATATATGTCTATATTGTAAAATGATTAGCACAAGTGAGTTAACATATCTACCACCTCATCTAGTTAGCATTTGTGTATGTGTGTGTGTGTATGAGAGTATTAAAGATCCACTCTGTTAGCAAATTTCAAGTATTCAATCCACTAAGATTTACTATTTGTACAATAAGATCCCAGAATCTATTTGTCTTAATTAATAGTTGGTATCCTTTGACCAATATCTCCCCATCTAGCCTGTCACAACCACCATTCCACTCTCCATGACATTTTTAGGTTCTAGAGTTAAGGGAGCCATAGTGTTTCATAGTGTTTGTCTTTGTCTAATTTATTTCATTCATTATACTGCCCTTAAGTTTCAAATATGTTGTTATAAATAACAGGATTTCCTTCTTTTTTTTTTATGGCTGAATATTATGGCATTTGTGTGTGTGTGTGTGTGTGTGTGTGTGTGTGTGTGTGTGTGTATCACTTTCTTTCTAATCCATTCACCCATCAATGGATACTTGGGTTGTTTATGTCTTAGCTATTTTGAATGATGCTGGGATGGATATGAGAATGAAGACATCTCTGAGATCCTGATTTACTTCTTTCAAATACATACTTAGAAGTAGAATTACTGAATCATTTGATAGTTTTTTTTCATAGTTTGGAGGAGCTCCATACTGTTTTCCATAATGTCTGTATCAATTTACATCCCTCTAACACTCACAAAAGTTGTCCCACATCCTTGCCAACACATGACTTTTTGGCACTGTCTGTCCCAACAAATTTAAGGTAGCATCTCACTATGACTTACCTTTGAATTCCCTTCATGATTAGTAATGATGAGTTCCTTTTCAATGTGCCTGTAGGCCATTTGTTTGTTTTTGGAAAAAATATCTTTTTAGGTCCTTGGCCCATTCCTAAATTGAATTATAGCAGTTTTTGCAATTGATATATATGAGTTACTTATATATTTTGCATATTAAACCCTTATCAGTCACAAGCTTTACAAATACTTTCTCCCATTCTGTAGGATGACTTAATTTTTTTGATTGCTTACTTTGGAGAAACATTCCAGTTTGATATAATCCAACTAGTTTGGTTTTGCTCTTTTTGTTGGTGCTTTTGATATCTTATTAAAAGATTATTGCCAAGACCGATGTTAAGGAACTTCCTCTTATGTTTTTTCTAAGAGTTTTATACTTTCAAGTCTTACCATTGAATTTTTTAGTTAATTTCAAATGAACTTTTGTGAGTGGTGTAAGGTAGAGGTCTAATTTCATTCTATTGCATGTAGATACTCAGTTTTTCCAACACCATTCATTAAAGAGACTAGCCATCCCTGCTGTGTGTCATTGATACACTTGTCAGATATTAGGTAACCATATATGTATGTGTTTATTGCTGAGTTCTCTAATCTGTTTTGTCAGTGTTGTCTGTTTTTATGCCAGTACCATGCTGATTTAATTACTATAGCTTTATAATATAACTTGAAATCAGGGGCATGTTGCCTCCATGACCTTTCTTTCTTAAGATTACTTTGGCTACTTGGGTGTCCTTTGTGGTTATGTACAAATTTTAGGGCTATTTTTCTATCAAACATGTCATTGAAATTTTGGGTAGTATGAACATTTTGATAATATTAATTCTTCTGACACATAATCATGGATATCTTTCCATTTATTTGTACGTTCTCTAGTTTCAGCAACACTTTATAGTTTCCAGAGTACAGATCTTTTACCTTCCTCGTTAAACTTATTCTGAAGTATTTTATTGTTTCTGATGCTATAGTAAATGGAATTATTTTCTTTCTTTTTTAAATAGTACAAAAGGCATTGAAAATATTTGCCCATGAAGTTTCAGAAGATAAACAAAGGAGCTGTGATGATTAATTTTACATATCAACTTAATGCCATATAGCTGGTTAAACATCAGTACAGATTTTTGTGCTAGGAATGGTTCTAGAGTGACAGAATTTTAAGGATGAATTTTTTGAATTCATTCTAAGGTTTCTGGAAATGGCTTTCTAATCTGATTAGATTTTAAGATGCTAATGGTACTATTTCCAGTAATAAAGAGAGTGCTGATCGTCTATGGCAAGATCTGATAATACAGATATGAAAAATATCTGCATTGAATGCTACTAATCAACCACTGATAAGAATCGAGAAGCTAGTTGACTATGTGTATGAGACTTCCAAACATTTTGGAAAATCTAATTAGTATAATTAAGTTGGGTGGTTGCTCCTAATGTCAGTGGACAAGCTGATGAAAGGAAGGGATGAGCTCAGGGATTTGAATTCCCAGCTCAAGCACCACACAAATGACTGGAAAACTTCTTTGTTTGCCCCCAAAGAGACTCTTATTTCCTAAAGCCACAGGGCTGAAGTTGTTGAAAATCAAACACAAAACCTCATCTTGTGATTGGTTGAATTAAAACACCAGTCGAACTCCTGCCATCCACTATACTAGTGAGTGCCTTGCTTAGGAAAGTACAGGATCCTTGTATGTTGGGGTGGGGATGTATGGGAAAACCCTAATGAAGCCGGGCATGTTATAGCTCTAAATTCTGATGAGTCTTCTTTGCCAATGGAAGAGGACTCCATCATAGCCTCCCCAGACCCAGTGGTAATAGCCTTTTCAACTCAGTGGTCTTGGCCTTTCTATCTCTGTTGGAGGAGGCTAACTCTGCATGACCTGGGGAAACTTAACAGCTTCCTCTGAGGCAGTTGTCATTCAAGACAATAGTGTTTCTTCTTAGTACTCATCCCTACAATCCCTCTTTTCTTCAAGTCCTATAATTTGACTGAAGTCTCAGGAGGCCCGTAAAGGTATGGGACAAAGTGTGACCCTTGAGGAAATATGTTATACTTCAAAAGACCTACTTGAGTTTTCTAATTTATACAGGCAGAAATGCAAGGAATTTGTGCAGGAATGTATTTGAATGGTGTTAGATAATGGTAGAAGGAATATTAAGTTGGATCAAGTTGAATTTATTGATATGGGCCCAATTAAATAGAGATCTGCATTTAACATCATATTTTGTGAGGTTATAATGGGCTATAAAAGTTTGTTTGGTTAGTCGACTGAAACTTGGTCCAAAAAGTAGACTATAACAATCAAATTGGAAATGCCTTGGTTTAACACAGAGGAAGAAATTCAAAGGTTTAGGGAGACTGGAATATTAGAGCTCCATTCCATCTACGCTGGGAAAGTCCTAAAGACATAGCAATCACCAATATTGTGAGAAATAAAATCTCACAATAGTACTGAAGGAGTTCCATCATAGCTTTTCTCTACAGGCCATATTTTTACAGTGGTAACTACAGACACTGAATTGAGAAATACAAATGTGGCAAGAGTCATTGGATCCCAGTGCAGTAGGTATCAAGTGACAGCTGAGTAGCAAAGGCAAGGTGGACATTGTTACCATAAGTACAGCAGTGACAAAGGAGCAGTCAGATATATCTGACTTGTACAGATCTATTGTGTTGGACAGTTTATCACGATGTTCCTTGAAGTGAAATGGATAGGAAGCCTTCCTAAATTTTAACTTGATATGTATAAGCATAAAAGTTCCACATCAAGTAAACAAAAGTCTAACTTGAATCATAAAAATAGGATCATGGTTCCTCAATCAGTTCCCAGACTTGAGCCAGCTTAAAGTCTCCATAACTCCTCATGTGAAGAGATCAGTGTGAGTTTTTGGTCATCATATTAGGTAGAATTATGACCATACTTTTGTCTTTATTTGGTGATAAAGTATGGTTTAAGGAGATACACATGGTTACCACGTTGATAACAGGTGAACATGAGACAACTAATTTTATGTGTCAATGTCACTGGGTCACAGAGCTCCCACACAGCTCTTTCTATGGGAATTATTTCTCCTCTTTTTGTGTGTATCTGGAAGGGTGCTTCTACATTTGAATTGGTAGGTTAAATATATAAGATTGGACATTAGTTAATCTGTTGAATGTCTTACAACAAAAAAGTTAGAAGTTAAAATGAACTCTTCCTGACTGCTTGAGCTGGAATGTCCGTCTTCTTCTGCCCTCTGGTTCTCAAGCCTCAGACCCAGGCTGGAAGCTGTATCATCAGTCTCCCAATGTCAGGCCTTGGGACTGCACCACCAGTTTTCCTGAGTCTGCACCTTACAGATGCTAAGTCATGGTACTTCTCAGACTTCAAAACTACAAAGGCCAAAACCTTATAATAAATCCCTCATATATGTTTCTTATTGCATCCTATTAGTTCTATTTTTCTGGAATACAGATGTACTGATGCTCTTCCCTCCTCATCTCCAGGGTCTATAATACCAATAAGAAAATCTTTCCAACTCTATTAGTAAGATCTTCTTTTTCTTCTCCTGATTTAAATAAGGCCTTCCTGATATTTCCAGCCTTCATTCTTTTCACATAGGCCATGTCCATTAACTAATTCTTGATATAAGTAAAAAGAAAAGAATTCTGGATTCTGGTCCTGACTCTGTCACCTATTAGCTTCTTCATCTATAAAATGGAGGTAAATGAAATGAAAGTATAACTATAAATCAGCTATAAAATAAGAGTGTGTTATTACTTTAGTTGTCAGAAGTGAGAGTCTAATGGATTCAGATATGGGCATCTGATGGACTCATCAGGCAAACATCAGAGTCTGAGCATCACAGAGCAAGTCAGGACCGTGAAATGAAAAGAGTATAGGCCATGGAGTGAACAAATCCACCTCAATTCACATCCAGCTCTGTCACTTATTCAGTACAACCTTGTGGCTTTGGAAAATTTATGAAAATGTTCTGAGTCTTATTCTGATTCATAGAAGAAAGATAATAACATATATTTCAAATATAGTTGTTTGTGAGAATTATATAAAATCATGTATTCAGAGCACTTAGCATGTTGAATAATATGAATTGAAAAAGAAGATTCAGAAACTCAGAAAAGCTTTGCCTAGAGCAGGGCTGCCAGTAGGAATATAATATGAGCTATACAATGATTTTAAATTTCTACAGCAATCATACAAAAAAATTAATATAAACAATCACAATTAGTTTCAATAATATTTTGCTTAATCAAACCTAACCAAAATATTATCATTTCTACATGTAATACATATATAGATGATTAATGAGATATACTTTCTTTTGGTGATACTGGGATTGGAACTCAGGGCTTTGTGCTTGCTAGGCAGGTGCTCTACCACTTGAGATACACCCCCAGCCCATATTTGCTTTTTAGGTAGGGTTGTCTGTTTTGTCCTGGGAGCTAACCACGGTCTACTTGCTCTTCACCTTCTGAGTAGATGGGATTAAAGACTTGAGCTATCATTCCCAGCCTGAGATACACTACTTATATAATGTCTTTGATATTCTGTGTATATTTTCCAGTACAAGAACATTGTGATTTAGGTGCTAAATTTTATTAGACATATTTCAACTCTATTCAGATTTCATAAAACTTACAGGGGAAAAACTATTTATAAACATAAATTGTTATAATTATTCTTAAAATATTGTCAACAATGAAATCAACCATGAGTTTTCAAGTATAAATGAATTAAAATTAAGAATTGAATTCTTCAGTTCTATTAGCCACATTTCAAGTGCTCAGTAGCCACCATATTGGACAACACAGGCCTGTAGAGGAATTCCCCACATAAGTAGAATCTGGGAGACCTCCTTCATGTCTTCATGAAGCCTGTAAACAGAGAAGGAATCCCCTAGAGAACAGCGAGACTAAGAAAGGCAGAGTTTATGAACGAAGATTCAGAAACTTTGCAATTCCCCATGGAGACCTTGGGAACAGAAGGAAGACATAAATAACAGTTTACATTCTCCTCCACTAGCCAGCAAGCTGTCTTGTCCTACTAAAAAAAGAAATAAGGGAGGTGAGGACGGGGAAAGATTACATTCTAGTCCAAATTTCAGTGACTCCTCTCTTGAATAGGGACACAAAGAACAGCATAAAAAATGAGCAAGCATTTGACTGATTAGGGCTGTGAACAGAAAACAAGCATATGGAGAATGTGTCTGGGGAAAGCTCAAGAAGACCAACAAAAATTGCCTATAGAGGTCAACAAGGAAGGAAAGAAAACCTTCAAAAAAGTCCAAGAGATCCTAGGGAGGAGTCAAGGGATTAAATTCAGGAGAAGAAAACATGAATTAAAGACAGTGAAGGAAAAACTCCTGAGTATAAGAGCCATCAATATAAGAAAAAAGAATCTCCCAAAGAATAAGTTCGAAAGCCTATGCTTAAAACATTAAAATTCAGCCAGTCATAACAATGGAGGCCAGGAAACATTCTGTTCTCCCTCTGAATGATAAGGTAGACTAATAAGTAAAAAAATGAAATTTTCCATTTGGAAGGGAGCTTGTAATTATGTAGACTGGGAACTTCATTTTATAAATGAGAAAATTGAATTCTATCTCACCTCTAAATAGTAATGGGGTCAGGAGTAGAACCTTGGACTCTTAGTTGTCAGTCTAATGCGCAGATAATCCATAGATTTGCTGTTCTTACTTAAAAAACATTAAGACATTTATTAGTAAATATGAAAACCATTAATGAACTGTATCTTTCATAGTTCTCTAAAACATTTAGAACTTCTCTATTCAATGAAGTACCCAATAACTACATGTAACTATTGAACACTGAAAATGTGACTATTCTGAATTGAGCTTTGATGTAAATATAAAACACATACTAAATACTAAACAGATCTGTTCCATTTAGTACAAAATAGTAAGTTAATCTTATTACATTAATATATGCTAAAAATATGTTTTTGTGTTGACTGTGTTGAAACAAAAATAATTTTGATCTAGTGAATAAAATAAAATATATTATTAAATATGCTTAATGCATGTTATAGGCTTTTTTTTAATGTGGCTACTAAAATGTTTAAAACTACATGTGTGGCTCTATTATAATTCATTTGGCCTAAGCAGATAGGAAAGATACCACGTATAAAAAAGAAGGATCCTGATGCTTTGTTTTCAGCCTGCTTTCTAAAGCACAAATTAAACACTTTGGCCTTCATAAGGTTTGAATGTGTCTTTAAGGACCCAAAATCAGGTTAATAAATAGCCCATGAAAATTAGCATCTATTCAAAACCTATTAAATGGGACAAAAATAAACCTTTGCATTGCATTGTTCTTTATTCTCATGATTGCTTAGTGAATTAAAGTGCCCGAAAACCCTATGCGTTTAGCCATAGCCATCCCCCATTTCCTCTGTACAGCAGCATTGTATTGTAATGAAGACTATGAAAAAGCATTTCAGAAAATAGCCTGCAATATGAAGCAGCAATCAATATGCATGGTATATGCGATCAAGTTCGAAAGATGTGTAGGAGAGGTCCAAATAGGTTTGGCCTGCTTAAGCACATGCTTTCTGCTTGCCAGCCAACAAATCGCTTCTATATATTACATAAGACTAAATTAATACCTACCTGAAGACAGTTTATTGTGGATGATAGATCACGGGTTTGTTACTCATACATTCAGAGTAGGGCCCTAGAAATCACATCATCATTGCAGTCCCAGGGAAAGAAATGATTGTCACATCCAGACATGTTTATCATGGAGAGAGGCTGATCCAGGCCCATCCACCTGCTGAGGAGATGCTGCCTCCTCACATGATGAGTGCTCCAAGGGGAAACCAGGTGCTGATTGCCAGATGCCAGTGGATACTGTTTCACGATAGGTCTTCCTGGAGGTGACAGGCATGAGCTGGCTAGCTCATGGTCTATTATTGGTTAGCTTTGGGGGCCCAATATGAGTGTCATTTAACTTCAATCAAGGTAATCTAAGTAATATTCACTCTACTTTGGAGAGCAACAATGACCCAAGGAATGAAGCTCTTGCTATACTTTAGCTGATGATATATATAGATAGATTCCCCAACCCAAAGGTGCAAGTCCCAGCATAAATGTGGGAGGTGAATGAAGGACAGATTAAACCGAAGGGATGGGCCTCTTGGCCTATCTTCTGACAAACTTGTCTGGCTGCATCAGCAAAAGTCAAGCCCAATCGATATTTATGAAACAACAACACAGCCACACTCGGAGGCAGAGCAGGGTTGGAGTGCTATTAGCATAAGTGGCTGAGTCATTGATGTGAATGTGTATGTCATTCTGCATCTCATTTGCATGTTATTTGGTGCAGGCTTGCCAATAAATAAACACAATTTATCAGCTTGCACAACCTACTCTGACCCTTGTAAGTACGCATGGAAAATAAACTAGATGTGCAATGAATTACTATTTGCTTAGGATTAAAAATAAAATGAGTCATTCAGGCCCAGAGAGTAAGTTACTAACTTTAATGCTGTCAAGTAGGTGGAATGCTCCCTGCGGGCAAATCTGTATTGTAGACATTTTTGTTTCAAATCCTATATAAGAGCTTTGTATGTGTTGTTAATACTAATCTCACTAAAAAATGTGTGCCTATATATTTGCTTACATGTCACTTATCTCTTAATCATATTTATTAGCATCTGATAGCATATTAAGTGCTGAACATGTACTATAATTTAGTTCTTTATAAAAGTGCTCTCCTGTTTCAGATGATAGAACAAAGTTCTGAGTTTTGGATACAGGTGTGGCCAACTTTCCAAATTGTAGAATTAGATTTGAACTCAAGCCTATCTGATTTCAGAACATGACTTCTTAGCTAATTAACAATTGTACTAATTCTAAGAATATGTGATAATTTGATGAATGTTATGCTGGATTTATACCAAAAGATGGGAGTGGGCAACTTTTCCTTTCCCTAGGCTGCATATAGGTTTTGTGAAGTCAGAAGCTTATAAAATTTAAGGGACCCTCTAGATTATGCAAAATTATAGGTAGAATCTTAGACATAAAGGTAAATATTTATTTAGAATAAGCAAACCAATCACAACAAATTAAAATACCACCAACTAACAGATACATCTCTGCAATAATTTTTCCTTAAATAATTTGGCTGCAAACTCTTTGATCATTTCTACATACAAAAGCAATTTTGTAGTATGTTCTATCTGGGAAACAAAAAATATATTATTTCTTCCACTATGGTTAATCAAAATTTGATTTTTATTTTGATTTTAAGACATGCAATGTCACCCATAGACATACACAATGTTTATACTTTTGCTACAGGTTCAGGTCTTTAAAAATGTAAATTCTATGGTTGGTTTATAATGGTACACTCTGCATAAAAATCAAGTCCTCCTGACATAAGTACATTTCCAAGTGTTGTGGATTAGACTCTTTGCTGACAATTTTGGATGTGTGCTTACTGAAAGGCTTTTTATATAGAATAACTTCTGACTCAGAACATTTTAAATCTTGTCTCTCCATCTATTGCCCACCTTGCCCTGGTGCTGAGGCCATTCATTTATTTTATCCTAAGACTTCCGGCCTACATCTTCATTTCATTAACAAGTAGGTCAGCACGGAGAGCTGTAGGGGAATTCCTGGAAACCATTCCCACACTCTGATGGGTAGCAATGCATTAACTATATGTGGAAGTGACTATAAATTACATAAATCTATCCCACTAAATCTAAGTTAATCTAAGTTAAACACATCTCCAACTCAATTTCTTGAGTCCCTCAAGTTACCACAGTCACTCCAGTGCCACGTGACAGGAAGGGAAGTAGAAGGCGGAATGGACTTGATGGCTACATGTTCAAATATTTTACTTGTGCAAAATTTTATCACCAGGTGAACATATTATTGTCAGAGCCCTTCCATGGGCCCTGGGAGGGACCATGCAAGGGAAAGCCCTTGAAGCTTACAACTTGTTACCCTTTTGGTATATCCGTCTCTGTATCCATATTCTGCAGTCTTAGAAATAGCAAGGGTTGTTAATTTGGTGGCCTGCAATTTATAGAGTTGATTGAATCTATGACCACAGGAATGAGCTGTGTGAATCACTTCCTCAGTGCCAATCTCCATTACTCACTCAATGGTACCATGTGACATATTTTTATTTCCTTTTAATAATGCCACACCCACTTCTATCAAGTTTATATCAGTGGTTCTAAGATTTTTGAGTGTGATGACCCATTTATAAACCTAGAAAACTGTACTTACCCTCACCTATTAATAAGTGCCTTTGGGCCTATTGTCAGAGTAAATATATCAGAGGAATATCACTTCATGTTCAGAGGTTTTTAATTTTTGTAGGCTTAGTATAACTAATAGTGTATCTCATTCATTGTTATATTCACATTTCAATGTTTTGTTATTGATTTTACTGTTTATTTTATTTTTAATATTCTTTATATATTTTACATGTATTTTTGAATATATTTCTTTTTTATATGATACTATGATAACATCTAAATAGAGTTGAATGAAGATATGTATGTTACAGGAACTAGTTCTCATTCATTCTATAGACAATGCTTGGGTACAACTCTAGACTTTGAAATGTCTCTCTTGTCCTCACCAATTCTACAACCAACATTTAGAAAGTACGGCTCACAGCCTCATATCAACCAAAATTATTGCTGGTCAGAGTTCTTCAGTCACTCTCTGTTTTAAGTGGACTGCAATACCCAAGTCACCACAGTGCTCACCTATCTGCAAGGAGCACTTTCTAATGTGTAGGAGCCTCTAAATTGAATTACTTGGAGCCATGAATATCTGCATGAAAAGAGAGGTCTTTCCTGTGACTTGGGACAGTTGGTTGAAAGGATGGCACTAACCAATCTGAATTTAAGTTGTGCTTCAGGCTTTGGAAAAAAATGGGTTTGCAGTCTCATGGAGAGGAAATGCATGTCCATCTTTCTTCTCCTGGCTGGCACTGCAAGTTGGCTTCATTTTAAAAATAGTGCTAGGGGAAGAGGAAAAAAAATGTAATGTATTCTTAAAATGTTTATATGTCAGCAAAATCCTGAAAACCATTCAATAGATTAATCCTCCTGCTGACTTAAAAAGAATGGATTTCCAGCTATAACTGAGATTGGGAAAAATTGATTTCCATGTTCCTTATGACTGAATAAGATAAAAGCCACTGCCCTGGCAAGCTTCTCTCAGCCTGGGTCCAGACTTCAGGAGGGTTGGCTAATTGAAAAGTCACTCCAAATACCAGCCCAGACCCTGTAAAAGGTTCTGGAAAAAGAATCAAGGGCAGGCTGTCCATTTTTTCAAGAATGATTTCCAGAATGTTGTTTATTTTCACCATCGCTGAGCAGCTGTAGTCAAAGGTGAAATTACTTTCTCTTGATTTTTTTCTAACTCTTCCTCATTTATCCCTTACCTTCTCCTCTTTCTCTTTCCAGTTTTCAACATTCTCTTAAAGAGTGTCTACTTTTATGTGAAGATGGTTCCAAAATGAACATACCACCTGGATCAAAGCCCTGTTGTTAAAATTGTAAGTAGTATTGAGCCAATTTCTTTGTGTGACTTCAGTTTACCCAGTTAGGAACAACACATTACATCTATACATGGATTTATGGTTAACAAAGCATTTTACCAACCCTTTTTCCTGTAATCCTCACATGAATCCTGTAAGGGGCTAATTAATTATTGTCACTGCTATAAAAACGGTCTCATATCCCTTGCAAATGTCATAGAGCCAGTATTTGCCAAAGCTAGGACAAGATCTCACATCCTATTCCCCATCTAATATGCTTCAGCTGAGTCTCAGCTGATCCCAAACAACTAATCCTTCTTCCTTCACAAGTCTGTTGAGTGAAATAACTCATTCATTCAGCCATTCATTCTTTTACTTTTGACTTTGTTTGTATTTTTACCTTTCTTTGTTATCCCTTTTATGCTACTTCTTCTCTGTTTAAATATTTGTCCCCTTTTGATCATCTATCTTCTACCTTAGGCCATTTCTACATAGAAGCAATTGGTCATTTTGAACCAAACATTTGTTATCATTTTCCTCGGATAACAGTGTATTTGCTCAGTCATTTATTATTTTTTTCCCTAACAAATTTCATACATCTCTCTAATGATGTTCCTTAAAGTTCTCTGGATATTCATGGAACTATCTACATTATATAACAAATTCTCAGCCAGTAAGCTTAACCCCTCAAATCTTGATATCCAAACAACAATAACAATAGCAAATGTTAAATAGTACCTTGGGCTAGATGGTCTTCTGGATGTTTTGTGTATGTTAGTTGATTGAAAATTCATGACAACTCTTTGCAGAAGGTATTATTTAAATTCCCACTGTATAGAGGAGAGATTGAGACAAAAAGAAGGACCTCGCCCAAGGATATGAGTCCAAGTGAATGGAAAAGTCTGGATTCAAACTCAGATCATCTATGTAGATTTATTCTTAACCATGCACACATGGTTCTCATGATCAACAAGATACCTCTCATTTGATTGACAACATTAGCAAATGGCATTTACATTCTGAAGTCAGCCTTCCTAATCACTCAGAGCTGGGATCAACGGGTACTTTGCACTATCATCTGATCAGGTATTTCACCCTCCCAGATTTCTTTAGGTTTTTACTACTGTAAGTTGCAAATTGTAGGGAAGGGGTGTTGACATCTGCATTGGCACATCCCCAGCAATGTTCATAGTGGGTGAGTTCTTAGCAGGCTGTTACCTGCATGTGCTTTTGATGTAGTGGGAGAGTGCTGAAGAGTATTGCATGTGGAGAGGGGGAAATGGGGTAAAGTGGGTATTTGTGGGTGGGTAGTTGTGATGACAAGGTTTGCTTTTATGTCTTCTTGGTGGGTGTGATTGGTGGGGAGATGTTCCCATAATGATAGGGGTGTGGTAAATGTGGGGGTGTTTGTGGGTGGGTGGGTTTAGAATAAGCATGTGACAGAAAGAAAAACCCCATCCATTCATTTTATTCCTCCTCTCCTTTACCTCCTTCACCTTTCCTCCAACCCCAAATATCTATGATGCAGTAGAAATTGAAATGGCTAACGTTAAGAAGAGGATTTTTTTCTTTTGAAATACAGTGTAAAACCACACTCATAACAACCAGGTTCCCTATATAAATCTATTTTTAAGATGATTATAGGGTTTCCATAACCATTCTAGCATCAACTGCTGGTTTTGTTTCCTCGTCGTCAGTAAACAGTTGGCAGGATAGTGCACCCGAGGTATATTTTTTAAAGGGCATAATTGCATGGCACAGAAATTATCACTTTCTCGACAATGGGTTTCATTGGTCTCTCCCTTTGAGAATCTGGTTTGGAAGCTGGGCTTGTCAGTCCCTCCAAACACACACTGCATTGAATGTGTTGGTCTCACGGCACATCATGCTGGCAAATGCTAGGCAGAGGGTAGCAATTAAACCACACAATAGGCATCAAGGGATGAGGAGAAGACACTGTGTTTAAAATAAACGAACATAAGAAGTACAGCCAGCTTCCCTGGGAAGGCTATCTGAGCAGCATGGTGAGCCAAGATTGGGCAGGCTTTGCAAAGCAAGCTGGGAAATTCCCCATGATACCAAGCCATCACCAGCATTTGAGGCTGTATCCTTCCCAGAGATCTTCCATAGGACCCTTTTCCCCAGGTTATCCTTCTCTAGGGTATAGAAACCTAGGAAGGAAGCTCAGTAGAATTTTGCTTTTCCCACTAACAGAACCCAGAGGCTATACAGATTGTGATTTTCTGCAAATGTTGATTATCTAGCAACTATTTTTAAAAGTCATGCTCAAATGGGAAGACATAGGAACTTTAATTCACTCTCAGAAATAGGGGACAGATCAGGCAGGCAGAAGTCAGCCTCTCAAATGGAAGCTAATAAGCTTCAACATATAACAGGTAAGATTATCTAAGGGCAGAAGTAACTGACTCTCAAGGAGTGATAATGAGGTGGTGATGATGAGACTGAGATGCTCCCCAATCTCTATCCAAGGGAACCAAGAAAACTCACTATCTAGATAAAAGACCATAGTGTGTCTCATTCTAATCAAGATGACCAACATGGGGCCTTAGTACCAAAATGCAATGGGTATCCACAAATGAAAGCTCATAAAATAATATCCAATGGTAATGACCTGTCTGTGATAATTATATGTAGAGACCAGAAGAAAGAAAGTCACAGAGCAAAAAGTTGATGGTGGTTTATGTAGCATTATGTTTTTGGTGGGGGAGGGCATTGGGATGCTAGCAAAACATCCATGGAGGAGGGAAGGGAATTTCAACTGGTTATTAACTTAATAAAAATAGGTGTTACAAAGATCTAGCCACTCTTGTCCCAAATATGCTGCCAAGCAATGTTCTGATCTGTTACCTGGACTGTAAGTTGCCTGATCCTTGAGTCCTGGAAATATTTGACTACTTATAGATTCAACAAACACTTTTAATCACTCCATATCCCAGAGATTCCAGCACTCAGTTACAGAGGTAAAAGGAATGGTCACTGTCCTCAAGAGCCATGCAGACTGGTTAGGCAAACAGAGAAGTAAGCAAAATCTTAGTGTGAAGACATTTGAACTATAATAAACATATTATAGCATGGATTGGCTATACATAGAGAAGGCATCTTACCCAGTATGTGATGAGGAAGAAGCAATGAAGCCATATTAGATAAGGGAAGATCTGAATTTATCCTTAAAATATGAAGATTAAAAATGCCAGTAGAGGATTAAGGCACTAAATCAAGGTTGGTATTGTATTTAAAAGAGGCAGTGGGCATATTCAAAGCAGAGGTTAGAAGCGTGGGCAGTATAAAAGCCTTGGGACATTAGAGAGCATTATGTATTTGGGAAAAATTAGAACATTAATATCATTGGTATGAGGGGAGGTTGGGAAGGAAATAAGGTGGAAAGAGGTTATGTCAGGAATCACCTTATTAGCACTTTGAATTTTATCCTGTAGGCAGAAAGAAGCTATTGAAAATGTTAAGCAGAGGAGTAATATGGTTGAATTTGCAATTTAGATGATATTTCCATACATATCTCCCACTGCAAATGAATTGATATTCTGAGGTGTGGATTTGGTAAGTGCAGATTTCTTATTTTGATTGACCAAGGGCTTGGTCACTTTTAGGTGGGCTGCTTGGGTTTTCAGACTTTAACCTTGAGGGTTGGGCTCTGAACCTATGAAAATCTCCCATCCAGTTTTCACTTGTGAGGGAGCCCTGCTAGAAGCTGTCACCTGATCTCTCTCTGACATTTATCTGCAGAAACCTTGATGGAAAATGGAAAACATGAGTTAATGTGGCAAACATCGTGACATATCAGTAAGAGGTTACATTGTGGAAATTATCCATGGGGAAAAGAGAGTCTTAGCAAGTCAACTTTATATGAAACCATTTTTATCTTCTGAGCTTTTAAATGGTATGTCCTAGAATAGTGTGTTAGACTATAATTAATAAGAGGCCATTTGCCTGAAAAGAATGCTACTGATGGTCAAAATTGTTTCAGTACAAATCTTTATCATCTAGTAAATGAATTTATACCCAGTTCTATTTAATTTTTAAAGAAATTTGTGATATTCCTTCCATTGAAGGTGAACAGTATATGATATAAAATCAAACTGAACATTCTGTAGAGATACTAAACGTGATAAACAAGGTCAAATACACACAAACTAGGGACAATTTCAAGTGGAGACTGAAAGTCATCAATTCAATTAAAATGGATTTTTTGAGACACTAAATGCCCAGAGAAGAAATGAATACCATAAGACCCAGCATAAGAACTAAACGTTTCAAGTTAAGAGAAATCTAGAGAATAATGGAAATGTATATGAGAAGTGCTGTAAAAGTACAGAGTGTTACAGCAGGAAGATGGAATGCAGACTTGGGAAGTAAGATCAAGATGATGATAAGTTTCCAAATGTGAACAGACCCAGAAGAAATACATTTCTGAAAATGTGGAAGACAATGAGAACATTGGCCCCGGTGAAGTGGGGTTCATGATACAGAGGCCCTGCAGGATATACCACTTAACAGAGTAGACGTGGAGCAAGACCTTGTCATCATCAATACTGTGGCATGTGTTTTTCATCCCTTCAGCACCATCTCTCCAACTCCATCTACATATTCTCATCCTAGTAGGGCCCTGGGTCCTGCTTCTGAGCTATATTTTGGATAGGCAGTGAAGTTCACACAGTGGGAAGGATTTTAAGCACAAGTCACTGTGCCTAGTCTCTGACTTGTACTTTGAGGAGTAAACCTCAGTCCCACTATGGTCTCAACTAAGCCAAGTCAGAATCAGCATCCTGACTGATGGAGTGGCAAAGGAGAGGTAAAGAACTACTTTAGAGCCAGCAGGGATCTTGGGCCATGAAGGCCAACCTTCTCATTTTACAGTTGAAGAAACAAAGACTCCAAAGAGAATGTAATTTGCTTTAAATCACATATTCAGTGAGTGACAGAGCTGGGATTAAAGCCCACTTCTCTTATCTCCCAGATCAGTGCTCTTTTCCTCAAATCACAGTCCCAATCTAAAAAGAAAAACTCTGTAAATATTCAAGATATGATCCTTCTTTCCATTCTTTGAAGCCAACATAAGTGTTTGTGTATTCCTCTCAATTTAGGTACTCTTTTCCTATGATAGACATTTAATTATCATACTTTTATGTCTTTGCAGAGCACACAGGTTCTCTATTAGGTTGTTTTTGTAGAGCAAATAATACAATGCTTTTACATGCATATGGTAGTTTGCCCCTTTTGTGGCAGTCAGTTTTTCTCATTGTGACAGAATACTTGACACAAACAATTTAAGGGAAAAGGATTTACTTTGGCTCATAGATTCAGAGGTTTCTGTCCATGGTAGGCTGGTTCTATTGCTATGGACCTGAAGCAGCACATCATGGGATAGGAACATATAGAGGAGGAGGCTGTTTATTACATGGGGGCCAGGAAGCAGAGAGGGAGAATATCTGCATTCATGGCTTCCTCTTTTCCCCACCTTTAGTCCATTGGGCCCCCAGCCTATTGTATGGTGCCACCCACATTCAGGGAGGGTCTTCCTTTTTTAGTTAATCCTCTAGAAACACATTCGCATATGCACCCAAAAGTTTGTTTTACTAATCAACTAGGCACTTCTCAGTTCCATCAATTGGCCATCAATACTAGCCATCATACCTTTTGAAGAATTTCTTTGTAGATTTCTCCACTGAATCTCATAAGAATTCTATAAGGTAAACAGGGTAGTTACTATACTCTTCAATTGATCATTGAAAGCACTGAGGTACAATGAGATTGAGGATGAGTGACAAAGGAGAAGTAGAAATAAAAATTCCATGACAGAGGAAAACCAATGGGAAGAAACAATAGTGGCATGTGAGCTGAGAGATTCCAGCTGCATGAAAAAGTTCACATTTTGTCAAACTTTGTTGTTTTTGTATATAAAAACTCTCCATGTTTCAAAGCTGCACCATGCAGATGTCCTCAAGCCATAGAAGCCATAGTTGAATTCCCAGATCAGGCTGTTCAACCTTATGCTATGCCCAAAAAGGACAGTTCCAATGCTGATGGAAAAGGACAGGTTCTGTCAGTATATTGATGTGACTGGGCTGAAAAAGATTCACATAGACACAATCTGTCTCTGGAGACAATTAGAAAACAGAGTAGGGGGCCATTTGTTACATCTCTCTCTTTGTTTCAAATGTGGCTGTTTAAATTTGAATTGAATGTGTTTGGGGATTTTCTACAAAGGGAGCCACTTGGAAGGCTGCCGGTTCTTGTTATCAGTCATGTTTTATTATTGAGAGGAGGAAGGCCCAGAGGAGCTTCAGAACTGAGGCACAGGCAGAAGAAAAGGGAGAGACTGGTGCACAGCACAACTTTAGTCTCATGGCATCCAAACTCATAGACATTGTCCTCAGGGATAAATTAAAGATTCAGTACAAAAGAACATTCCAAAGTATTGTGTTTGATTTCTTGCAATGCCAGGTTTAGAATCAGAGCTTTGCATGTGTTGGCAAGTACTTTACCACTAAGCTCTCCAATGTATTTTAAATGGGTAATATCTTAAAGTTAGAAAGAGAGTTTGGATAAAGGGAATTAATCTACTCATTTATTAAGCACTCATCACTGACTTTCATTTGCATGAGTTAGAGAGAAATCAGAAGTGTCAGACCTCTTGGTGGCCCTTACTAAGTACACAGTTAAATTGTACTAACTTAAAAATTGTACTTCTGTCAACTGGAAAACAAATTTATAATTCAAGTGTATAAACTGATAAACAAGTGGTACAAATGAGAGTTGAGAAAATGTAGAGGTGACCATTGATTAGCCATCATTAATTTAGACAGAAAGAAACAGAGTCTGTTTGAGCCTCAAAGGTATGGAAGAATATAGTGCTAGGGGAGGTAGCAACCAAAGAAAGGATTAGAGGATTATAGAAGGAACAACAATGCAGGTTGATTAGCGACACATGCTATGTCCTGATTGCCCTGTCTTTATTCTTCACATAGCAAAATATCTGCATGGTCTCCATTTGCCCTTTAGACCCATGTTCTCTCTGACAAGAACAGGTGTCACTCCAACTCTTCATGCCTGCATGCCCCCATCTGCTACAAAGGAAATTCTAATATACTTCTTGTGTATCTGCCAGAGTTTATGGAAGTCTAGAAACAATGACATTTAATGAAAGTCCTTTGAAATGCATTAGATTCTGTAAAACTGTGAGGCATTAGTACTAATGTTCTCTGTATAACTCTGTAAGAGGTACCCAGCAGATTATCTGGTTAGAATTAGGATTTTCAGTTTAATTCAAGTTGACCACTCCAGTAGGAGACAGGTTTCATCATTTCTTTACTAGGGAATCTTTTTGCCAAGAAAAATCACTAATTGAGCAGTTTAGCCAAATCTAGCAATAGGTTTTAACCCTTAAAATGTGATTTAACTAGCCAATAGGTATTTATAATTAATGTGCAATACCTCAATTATGCACATCTCTTTAAATTTAATAGGCCCAGTTAAGGTAAGATCATTAAGCACCCAATGAATGTTAAACACATATATTTGGGGTTTAACGACTGTGCAGCAGATGTGGGATGGATTATGGGATTGTTGAAGGGTATTGAGGAAGTTGTTATGATTGTGGGGGTATTTAATCAATGTTTTAAACAATCTATCCTTTGAAATCTGCCCTTAATTCTAGGTGAAGTCTGCTTGGGGAGCAGGGGTTTTGTTGACAGCCTTACAGTTTAAACTGAACCACACTGAAGGAGAACACAATGCAACAGCCCTCTAATTAGCATGAGAAATGACAACAACACAACAAAACCACTGAGTGTCTCCTATGACAGGTGCAGCAAATAACAAGGCTGATGAAAGATTTTGCAATTAAAGATTCTGCTGTGAAGATTAATGGAGTATTATCATAAATTAATGTAAGGCGGGTTATCAGAGATGAGTTCCTGCCTTACAAGCTTCCCTCCTTTTTGACTTCTTTTCTCTTAACTCATTTGCAGGCCTTAGTCCTCTTAACTACCCCCCAGTATCTCAGTATCTAAATGACTTTCTATTTTACAGTTTTGTTGTCTGCCTTTTTTTGCGGGGGGCGGGGGGGGGGGGCGGGGGGTTATGGTCTACCTGTCTTCCTTTTGGTATCTCTATCAAAATTAAATGATTCCATCAGTGTCAATATTCTGATTCCTGTACCTACCATCTTACTAGGTTCTCTCACTCTCCATCAAAAAGGCTGTTTAAATTACAAACCAGTCTATCTGAAGCTCAGTGATCACACAAAATATGTCAATATCCAAAGTGATCTTATTTAATTTATTGGAATAGATTATTAGAATATATTTGTTTTGTTGTCATGATTTCACCATTAATTCTTTCAATAAATATTTATGGAGTGTGTACTATGTGCCAAGAAGTATTCTAGGCATTGGAAATAGAGCCAGTAAATAAAATAGGCAAATTCTTTACATTAATGAAGCTTATATTCTAGCTGAATGAACAGAAAATGAATACGAAAGCAAGATTTTGATAGATGGTGGTAGACTCAACGGAAGAAAATAAAGCACAGGACTGAGGAAGGAAGTATCAGGGGTAGTGCCCTCTCTGGCAGTGACCTTTAAGCAGATACCTGAAGGAGCTGAGATAAGAACAGTAAGGAGGCTTATTTGTCTGGAGCCAAGTGAGAGAAGGAGGAGATGAAATCAGAGAGGTGTTGGGGGGCCTAATTGTTCAGGGGCTTGTTGGTAATTAATTTTTTTGGCTTTTACTCTGGGTATTATGGAAAGTCACTAGAGTTTTGATCATAGGAGAACTATAAACAAAGTACACTTGAAAATCATCATAGTAGCTGCCATGGAGTGGGTCGCTATTGTGTGCTTAATGAGAAAAGAGAAATAGATAGTAGAAGAGTAGTCTTACAGTGATCTCAACTGGATGGTTGTAGGGCAGGGTTGAAGAGTGAGCAGCTTCTGAATGTACTCCAGACACAGAGTCAATAGCATTTGGTGACAGTTAAATGATGCTATGCTTTTGGTACACAAAAATTAGAAGACTGAAATTGACATTTATTGAGAATAAAAGTTTAGTAGGGGGAATCAAGAGTTTCTTTATGGACATGTTAACTGGACAATTGGATATTGATGTCTGGATTTCAGAAGAAACTTCCAGGATGAAGCTGTAAGTCTGGAAATTATTGACATAAGGAGTATTAGACACCATAAGACTGATTGAAATGAACTTAAAAGTGAGTGGACGTAGAGAAGAAGGGAGGTCTGAGAACTGAACCATTGGGTATGCCAACATCTGTGGGTTAGAAAGTGAGGAGGAAACAGCAAAGAAGATAGAAAAGAAGTAGCCAGGCAGAGAGGGCAGAGGCAAAGAGGAGAGTGAGGAAGCGATCAATTATGTCCAATGCTCCTGATGGGATGAGTAAGACCAGAAATGAGAAATGTGTTTTGTTTTAGCAATGTCATTGGTGACCTTGTCAGGAGCTACTTCAGTGAAGTCCTGGCTTAAGAGACTAATTAGCATGAATTAAAGGGATACTAGAAAAGAGGAACAGGAGAGAGTGAGAATATAAATCTCTTTAGAAGAATATTGCTGGTAGAAAAGATTTGAATAGATGGAGTAGCAGCAGGAGAAGGAAACAGGATCAAAAGAAAAATACACCTTTAAGCTTGTTTAAAGATAACATACCTTAAAATATAGTACTTGTTTATATGCTGCTAGGAATGATCCAGAAGAGATGAAAATTTTATAATGCAGGAGGGAGAAGGAGCATTACTAGAATATTGTTTTTGAGTAGACAAGAGAGGAAGGGACCTGCTACATATGGCAGGAAGCTGATTTTAGATATGACCAGATCAGTTCTTTCATAGTAACAAGAGGAGAAGCAGGCATGTAGCATCTATGTAGACAGATGAGGGTAGATTGGTAAATGTGATGGTAGGAGAGTATGGACAGTCTCTTCTAAATGTTTTCATATTGTATGTGTGTGTGTGGTTAAATATGAAGTCAGGCCATTTTCATTCTTAAATGAGAATGATGAAGGAGGAGTTGGAGGACTGAAAACAGAGAAAGCAGGAAATGGTCATAAGGAAAGAAAGTGGTAGTAAGATTGTTAAATGACCTTAATAGTCATGGTCATGAGTTTTAATTTAAGACCAAAGATCATGTTTGGTAGTATTTTCCTGGATAAGTGTGGAGGCAGAGTAGGTAGAGAGTTGCATTGGACTGAGTTTCAGATCTTTGCAAGGTGAGTATAATAAAGAGTGGGACAATGGAGATGAGGGTATGTGATTAAAAGAGTAATGGTTCTTGAAAACATTTAATTTGCTTACACCTAAAACTGAAAACGAATTTAGACTATCTTCATATTACTTTACCACCATTATCTGTTATTTTGGGCTATTTCCATGACATAAAAGAGAAATAGAACTAACTTTACACAAATAAAGCAAACACACAGTTTCTTTTACATGAAGTATGCTGTGTTGAAAGTGATGAGTATGGAATTTAAGCTAGGTATAATGGAGGATGTGGGAGAATATGAAGGAAGTAAAGAACAGTACAAAGGTGGATTAAATGACCTGGTGGTGGAATGATTGATTGCTGGAATTAGGGGAAAGGGTAAGCTAGCTAGAAAAACAGGAGGTGATAGTTAATAATAACCAAGGTGCCTGAAGATGACTGCAACAAGGAGGCATAGCTGATACAATACAAAGGTATTACCCTACTAGGTAGGGTAATGGGAGAAGGGATAGTACAGGGGTCTAGAACTGGAGGCAGCAGAGGAATGGTAAGAAAAGCTATCCCATCTACTGGTATTGGGTGAGGGGAGGAAGAGGGAAAGAAACTTCTGAGAGAGTTCTCCAGAGTGCTCCAGAAAACCGGTTATCATCAAGGGATACCTAGGTTTAGGTTAGAGGAAAAAGGAGATAATACTTTAAGAAGTGTTTGGGAACAGAGAAATCTAGAGATGAAGGATGTTAAGTTCCAGAGGACACAAAAGAAGGGTATGAGGAAATAGAGTCTGGAAAAGGATAGAATTATAAATGTCCAGAACAGTGTGGATATGGTGATAAAGAATGAGGATAATGAATAAAATGAGAGTCTTATAGTAGTAGAAGATTAGTCCTGATGATGCTTAAGAGTACTGGTAGTAGCCAAGGTGTGATCATTAGTCTCAGGATAGGGGAGGAGAGGAAGTTGAAATGTTGCCAAGAGCAGATGCAACACTGAGCCCTCATCTTCACTCTTTTCACACTTTCTCTAACTGGAGATGTGAGGAACCGTATGTTTTGTTGGGAACCACTGTTGTCAGTACTACCAGACCTCCATCTCCAGACATCTGAGTAGTCCTGCTTATGGTGCTCAGAAAGAAGGAGCCAATGTTGCCACTGTGGTGTCTGGACAATGAAAGGGCTATGAATGTAACTAGAGTGGAAAATAGAGTTATTGACCAGAGTACTCCATGAAGTGGACCTGCTGCTGGTACTGGGCACTTTAGATTGGCAGCCAAAAGAGCCACAGGGATCTGGTGAGTAACTGAGTCGCCGATGTCACCAAAAATGATTGTGAGCCACTCCAGTCCAAGGAATCATGGTATGAAACAGCAAGTTGCATTGAAAACAAATACCATGACAATGACTTTGGTAGCGAACCCTAATGTCTCCAAGGTTGGTGTCATCACCTGAAGAAGAAAAAATATTTACATACATATATATTTATATGCCTCATGAGAGAACAATTGCTATGAATTCAATTCTGAGATTAATTCTGTGACTGGTCATATATAACTCGTGTTACACCTCTGTGTGAGAGTGTATATCATCGTGAACTTGCACATTTCAAATGTCAAGCTCTTAGGATAGCGCAGGACAGTTCTGTGATTTGTGCTTTCTTTCTGCGTTTTCCAAGATACACACAGCTGGCCACCAGGAGAGAGGTCAAAATCCTTGAGTGCCCTTTAGCCCCAGTCAAGCTGTCTCCACCAAGCTGTCATATTCATTCATCTTCAGACTTTCCCACACTGTGCTGTGCTCACCCCCAATTCAGACTGTTAAAATGGCAGCATAGCCTGGCTATGGAGGCCCATTACCTCCCCAGCAACACAGGAAACATGTTTTTTCCTGATCAAATGAGATTCAATTACATGTCAGGGAAAACCAGCATCAGCAGCTTGTGCCATTTAATAAAACCTAAAGTTACAAGTGTCCTGAATAGTTCCCTTAGAAGCTATTTTAAGTGGACAGCCCTTCCCCAGAAAGCCCCGTGAGTGCAGAATAACAGAAGTTAATTTTAGCAAGCACTTTTTAACCTACATTTGGGGACAAAAATGCCAGGAAACCTATTATATAATTGAAGTAAAAAGAAACCCTCTGGGTGTGACAAAAAGTTGTCTGTCTCAAGTTACTGCAAATGGAAAAATGATATACAAGAGGAGCTTGGTATTTGAGAAGCCCAATAGTAAGAAACTTTATTTGCTGAGAAGGCAAATGAGGGCACCTGGATTTCAAGAACGCTCGGCACTGTGGGCTGTAAAGTGACTGGCATGCTCCCATTGGATATTTCTGGTCCCAGGTGGAATCAAGTCTCTTATTGGAAATGGCATCTCCATCCTAAAATATGAATATCAAAATCCTAATTTGTTCATCTGTCAGAACCCCTAAAATTCCTAGATCTGCTTGGAACTTAAGCTCTTTATAAACTAGAGGCACCAGGGTAAGAGGATCCAAGTTATTACTTACCCCAGTCAGCCTTCAAGCAGATTATTTTCAAAGATGTCTGAGCCGCCCACTCTCCTGCACTGCCTCTCTGTGACCTGCCCCTCATTCCTGGCCTCCTGCCTTCTCTTCGGCCTCAGTGGTGGTAGCTTCCTCAGCTCAGTGTGCAGGGTGCCAGCTTGCACACTCACAAGTTGGATAAACTTAGTGGGTCCCAGGATCTCTTTTAAAATGTTTCTCACCTACAAATGATTTTTGAAAATATTTATTTCCCATTGTTGTTGAGTAAATCAAATAAGAAAAAATGTATTTTGTAAATAATAATGTTATAAAAGTATAATTTTTCTTCTCCTTCAATGTAATCTTCTGACTTCTTTGAAAACCCATACCAGTAATCAGATGTTGACCTTGGTCTTCTTGAATCTAGTAATCTTTTTCTTTCCTGATGGAAGTAAATTTCCCTGGTTGAGGTTGGTTCTCTTCTTTTACTCCCTAGAGTAGTGTTAGACACAGCTTCCATTCCTCTGTTGCCTTTACTTCCATACTCAGTTCACCCACCTTAACACTGTGTGACCTTCTAAAGACTGCACAATACTAGTGACACTTGCTGTATAGGGCATAATAAAAAAACTGATGTGAAAATGTTTGGCAGCTTATCATATGATCATTTTTGTATCAATTTTATTGAAGATCCTCACACCTTTTGATATAGGACAGATGATTTTTTTTTGTAGAAAAAAACAAAATTTGAGATTCATAGATTTGCTCGTGGACTCTTTTCTTTATACCGTGGCTTCCGTCAGGAAATGTTAGAGATTAACTACCTGGTTTGTAGAGGTGCACATAACCTGAGTCACTGAGGAAATTATAATAAAAGGATTTTTTGACAAGGAGATAGGCAAGACTTAGGGAAACCAGCAAGGGATGGTATAATACTTCTGGGAATTTTCTAGTGCTTCAGCTATGAAGAGTAACACAAAAAGCTGTTACAGGAACCTGGAGAGAGGGTTACATGGAAAGCTATCTACTAAATATTATTTAGCAGGGAGATAGCTAGAAAGAAAATTCTCTGTTGTCACTCTGTGTTCTCTCTCCTTGATCTCTTCCTATTGTTTTCATTGCCTGAATGCAACTGGAAGCCAGAGCTAAGGGCACAGAGCAATAGTGAGATGGATGAAGAGAGAATCTGGAGGAATAAATGAAATATACATGCAGGAGTGATCACACGGGCCCTAGAACCCAGACTCATTTTATCTCTGTCTGTCTCTGTGACTGTCTCTTTCCCAACTTTATTTTTAATTTTAGAATGGCTTTAGATTTACAAAAATAAAATCGCAACCACAGTACAGAGTTCCCATATACTGCACATTCACCATTTCCCACTCCATTATTAGCATCTTAGTTTATTGTGGTACATGTGTTGCAGACAATGGATCAGAATTGGTAGATCAGTTTAATTAAAACTCAAACTATTTAAATTTCCTGTGTTTACCTCAGGTCCTTTTCCTGGTCCACTGTCCCATTCAGGACATATTACATTTAGTAATGATTCTGTAGGCTCCTCACAGCTATAATCATTTCTTAGACTTTACTTGTAATTTTTCAATGTGCCTTGACAGTTTTGGGGAGCAAAATTCTGTTCTCATCATATCATATCAAGGATACACACCATAAAGAGGACTTGTCTCTCTTTATCTTCATTGTTTACAGTTATCATTGTTGATATTGACCTTGATCCCTAGGATAAATTAGTGTTTGTTAGTTACGTTTTTCCACTGTGAACTTACTCTTATTTTCCATTTTCATACTGTACCACTTGAAAAGAAACCACTATGTGCAAACACACTTAGGAATTAGGCAATCATGCTCTACCTCTGGAAGGTGAGAATCTATATATAAATTTATTTGGAATTCTTCCTCATGGAAAATTTATTCTCATTCATTTATTTATTCATCCAATAATGGTATTAGAACCAAGGTCTAAACTGTAGGTAGACTCACTGCCACTACATTGGTGTTCAAGCCATGATAGACAACAAAGCGAGGGGATAGTAATGTGCACACCGGTGCATGTATGCATCTCTAAAAAATATTTCTGTATGTAGCCATCTGTATCCACATTAGGTTAAATCATAATTTATACTGATTTCTCCAACTCTAAGCCATTACCATATAGATCATTCTAGCTTTCTTCTTGTGTTTGTCAACAATGAGAAATCTGGCACCTACTACGAACGTCCATTTACTTAATTGTTCATTTTTGGTATCCATGTGTAGTGGTTTCAGAAGTTTAATGCATACTCCCATGGAAAATGTATCCACTAGCATACAGTGGGTTTTTTTTTAAGTTCCTTTTGCTTTTCATTACAAGTCCTTATTTCAGAACTACTTAGGTCAACATCCTTTTCTCCAGTCCTTTTGTTACAATTGTTTCACACATTGCAGTACATGACCACACCCAGTGTTCCATCCCAGGATCCCTCAATCTCTTATAACAAATCACTGTTTACGCTGTAAAACTCTCAGGGTTTTGATAATGATACATATCTTGTAACTACTATGGAAGTATCATACCAAATAGTTTCATTAAAATATCCTCTGTGTGTATCACTTATTCCAACTCTTTCCCCTTAAATCCCTTTGAATCACTGGTCTGTTTATTTGCTTTTTGTAGTATATCATGTAAATAGAACTGTATAGTTTGTAGCTGTCTCAGACTGACTTTGTTCACTTAGCAATACACACAGAGGACTCATACACAGCTTTGCATTTCTTGATAGTCCATTGCTTTTTAAAAGTAGTCCATTGCATGAATTACCAGAGTTTTTTGTATCCATTCACCTACTGAAGGTCATTTCCATGTTTGTGTTTTTTGGTGATCGTAACTAAAGCTGCCATAACCATTTATATGCAAAATTTTATGCAAACATTGTTTTCAAATTAGTTGGGAAAATACCTAGGAGCATGATTGCCAGAAGTATGATAAGAACATGCTTAGCTTTCCAGGAAATTGCCAAACTTTCTTCCAAGTTGGATTGGTACTCTGAATACCCACCAGCTACAAACTGGAGTTCATGTATCTCCACACCCTCACCTGCAATTGCTATTATCAATTTTTTAGATTTTAGAGATTTTGACAGGATATGCATTGTTTTAATTTACATTTCCCCTAAAGACAAATGATATTCAGCATCTATGCATATTTGCTATCAGCATATAGTCTTCTGTGAGGTGTCTGTTTATTATGTATTTGCCCATTTTTAAATCAGATTGTTTACATTTATTGTTGAATTTTAAGAATTATTTATAAATTTCAGGTACAAGTCTTTTGTTCATTATGTCTTACAGATATTTTTATTTCACTCTGTGGAACTCACCTGTGATTTTAATTCTCTTAAGGCTATCTTTCACAGAGAAGAAATTTTTTAATTTTAATGAAGACGAACCTAGCAAATTTTCTTTTGATCATGCTTTTAGTGTTGTACTTATAATCTTATCACCAAATCCAAGGTCATATAGATTTTTAACCTATGTTTTTTCTACTTATTTTGATTAATTTTTGTATAGGAAATAAGATATGTATTCATGTTCTTTATTGTTCATAGCACATAGTTGTCTCAACACCATTTGTTGAAAAGACTTTGCTTTATCCATGGAGTGTTAGTGTGCTTTGTCAAAAATGAGTTGACTCAGAACTAATAAATTCAGTAAAGTTGTAGGATTAGAAAATCAACACATAAAAATGAATAATCCCAAAGACAAATTAAAAAAGAAATTCCATTTATAATAGCAAGAAAAAAAAACAAAATGCTTAGGAATAAGCTTAATGAAGGAAGTAAAAACCTTACACACAGAACTATAACATGTTCCTAAAAAATAAATAAGACAAAAATAAATGACATATTGTGCTCATGGATTCAGAGTTAATACTGTTAAGATGTTAATACTCTCCAAAGTCATTTACACAATCAATGCAGTGCCTGTCAAAATCCCAACAAAGGACTTTGTAGAAATAGAAAAACACATTCTAAAAATTCATAAGTAATGTCAAGGGACCCCAAAACAATTTTGAAAAAGATCCAAATTGGAAGACTCATGCTTACTGGTTCAAAACTTACTACAAAGCCAAAATAGTGAAGATAGTGTGGTTCTGGCAAAATGACATAGTTCAATAGAAAAGAGTATAACTCAGAAATAAATAACCAAATGACACTTGATAAGTGTAGCAAAACCATTCAATGGGGAAAGGACAATACTTTTTGAATAAATGATGTTGAGAAAACTAGATCTCCACATGCAGAAGAACGAAGTTGGACCCTTTCCTTATGCTCCATACAAAACTTAACTCAAACTCCTAAACATAAGAACTAAAACTATATAACTCTTAACAAAAAGTAGAGGAAGCATTGTGACATTGGCAGAAACAATCCAAATGTTTATATAGATGAAAGAATAAACAAAATGTACTATATAAATAGAGTAAAATGTTATTCTGACATAAAGAGGAAGGAATTCTAGCATAAGCTACAACATGGACAAACCTTGAAGACATCATGCTAACTAAGTTAAATAAGTCAGATACAAAAAGACAAATGCTATATGATTCCACTTACATGATGTACCTAGAATGGCTAAATTCATACAGTCAGAAAGTAGATTAGAGGTTACCAGAGACAAAGAGGTGGAGCTAATGGAGAGTTACTTAATATATGCAGAGTTTAACAATGGATGTTGAAAAATTGTGGAGAAGATAGTGGTTATAGTTGTAAAGCAATGCGAATGTAGTCAACGCCACTGAATTGTACACTCAAAATCACTAATATGGTAAATTTTATGCTGTATATATTTGGGAGCTTAAGAAAATGTTAAAAATCAGTTTTTTATTGTGGGAATTTTGTGAATTTGGGAATATTGTGGGAATTTTTTATTGTGGGAATATTGTGGGAATTTATTTCTGCACAATCTGTTTTGTTCCACTGATCTGTCTATTCTTCTACCAATTCCATACCATTTTGTCTATTGAGGGTTTATAGTAAGTCAGGAAATTGGATTAATTACTCTCCAATTTCCTTCTTCAGTATTGTGTTAGTTATTCTAGTTCTTTTTCCTTTCTATACAAACATTAAATACCTAGAAAAGAGTTGGTTGCTTTTTTAAGTGGAATTGCATTGAATCCATAGATTAAGTTGAAGAGAATTGACTTTGTTTTTTAGTTACTGAGGATTGAACTAAGGGCCTGGAGCTCACAAGCGCTCTATATCACCTAAGCCAGACTTTTGTTTTAATTTGTTTTTCAGATAGGGTATTGGGGTTTTTTGGGTTTTGCCTGGATCACTTTGGACCACAATCCTCCTGAATCAGGAGCTGATTAGCTGGTACCACAGCATGCAACATCACACCTGGGTTGTTTTTGACATAGGGTCTCAGTAACTTTTGCCTGGGGTTGACCTTGAACAGCTATCTCACTGTTTCTGCTTCCCAAGTAGCTGGAATTACAAGCACGAGCCACCACACTCAGCCTAGATTTCACATTTTAGAAATATCATATATTCCAATCCACAAATCCAATCTAAATAAACGAAAGTATCTGTCCATTTATTTAGATATTTAAAATTTTTCTTTCATCAGTGTTTCACATTTTTTCACAACAATCTTGTATATATTTTATATCCTGTATATATTTTTGGTGTGATTATATTTTATTTTTAAAAATTTCAAATTGCAAATGTTTATTGCTGGTAGGGAGTAAAACAGTTGGCCTTTGTATATTACCTTTTATCCTAAGACTTTGGTGTACTTTCTTTTTTTTTGGAGGAGGGGTAGATTTTTTTGGCATTTTCTACATAGACAATCATGCCATCTGTGAATCAAAATGGTGTTTACCACTTTGTGCACTGTTGGTGGAAATACAAAATGGTATATAGTCACTGTAGAAAATATTATAACAGTTTCTCAAAAAGTTTAATATAAAATTACCATGTAATCCAGCACACCTGTAATCCCAACTACTGGCAAGGTGGAGATAAGAGGATCTTGGCTGAGACTAGCCCAAGCCAGTGCAGGCAAAAGTAAAAGCAATAAAGAACCAAGGGAATGGCTTAAACGTTAAAGTACTTGTGCAGCAAACGTGATACTCTGAGTTCAATAATCAGCAACACACTCACATACACACCCACACATACAAAACAAACAAAAACCCCTCAAAATGGCAAAATGCTATACATCCTATGTTCCTTTTCCTTCTGTTATTGTAATAGCTGATACATCCAATAAAATGTTGGAAAGAAGGGATAAAAATTTCTTGTCCCTGATCTTAAAAGGACCATAGCCAGAATCTCACCATCAAGACGTTGGTTATTGGCTTTTGTAGATACTTAGTCTGACTGAGGCAGTGCCCCCTAGCTGTAGTTTGTTGAGGGTTGTCCTTTTTTGTTTGAATCATGAAAGCATTGGGGATTTTGTTACATATTTTTACCTTGTAAATGGATAAGGTCATAAGCATTTCTCATCTTTCTTTGATTTTTGATATGGTAGACTGCATCAGTTTTATAATAATCTTGCAACAGCCATGCATGACTTTCACATGACTGATAATTATTTATATATATTGTTGCATTCAATTTACTAAGTGATACCATTTCTTTAATGTTGGGTGGGTGTCACCAGTGAAACCATTTGAGACTGATGCTTTCTTTTTTGGAAGGCTCTTATTTAGAAGATAGAGAATTATTTAAATATTTGTCCTTGTGTGTTTTGATAGCTTACATATTTCATGGAATTAGTCCATTTCACCTATGCTACAAAAATTTTTTTATAGATTTATTTTTAGTTTTTATCCTTTTCATGGCCATGAAATCAGTTGTGATGATCCTTCTTTCATTTTGGTATTGGTAATTGGCATCCTCTCAATTTTTTCTTACTTAGGTTGGCAGGAATCTTATCAATTTTATTGATCTTTACAAAGAATTTGTCTTTGGCTTTGTTTATTTTCTCTGTTACTGTCCTGTTTGCAATTTCATTGATTTCTGCCCTAAGTTTTAGAATTTGTTTTTCCTTCCTTGAAGCTCAGATTACTATTTTTTTCTCTAATTTACTAAGCTAGAAATAGGATATTGATTTCAGATTTTTATTCTTTCCTAATACAAATGTATTTAATGCTATGAATTGTCCTCTACACAGTTTTCACTTTATTCTATAAATTTTTGTAAGTTTTATCTTCATTTTAATTTATTTCAAAATATTTTAGCTGGGTATTGTCTGTAATTCTAGCACTTGAGAAGGAGGGGAGCAGGAGGATAGCAAATTTAAGGCCAGGCTGGGCTACATAGCGAGACCCTGAAAATGTTAACTTTGTCTTGAGACTTCTTTTATCTATGAATTATATACAATAGTATTACTTAATATTCAAGTATTTTGTAGATACCTTTTAAAAAATTATTGACTTAATTCTTGTTTCTTCTAAGAATATACTTCATGTGATTTTATACTTTTTGAGTTAAAGTGTATAGTTAATTAATGTGGTCCAATTTAGTGAATGTTCCATGTGAGCTTAAGAATAATATATATTCTTCTGTTGTTAAATATAGTTTTCTACAAATGTCAGTTAAATCAGGTAGATTGATAGTGTTATTCAGGTCATCTATATCCCTAATGCTTTTCTACTGTCTTGATTTGTCAATTACTGACAGGGGGTGTTGAAATTCCCAGCCATAATGGTAGAATTTTTATTTCTATCAGATTTTACCTCATGTAATTTCACACTCTCTAGCTAGTGTATACATGTTTAGGATGAAATGTCTTCTTGGACAATTGACCTCTGTATCATGTAATGCCCTTCATCTCTAATAATTTTCCTCATCTCAAATAAGCTTTGTTTGAATTTAAGGTAGATCACCTACCTTAAATTTTATTAGTTTTCATTTTTCTGGTAAAATACATATAACAAAATTATTTTAACCATCTTAAGGGTACAGTTTTGTGGCATTAAATTCAATCACATTTTTTATTCAACAGTCATCACATTCTGTCTCCAGAACTTTCTCATCATCCCCAACTAAAACTCTGTAGCCATTAAGCAAAAGCTCTTCCTTCCTCCTCCTCCCACCCCCTGGCAACTATTAAACTGTGTCTATGGATTTGATAGAGTACTCTTAGGTTTATCATGTAAAAGGAATCATATAATATTGACTTTTCTGACTGGATAATTTCACTTATTATAATGACAAGCTTTATTCATGTTGTAGAATGTCAGATTTTCTCCTTTTGTTTAAAGGCTGAATAGTATTTTACTGTATATACCACATTTTGTTTAGCTATTCATCCATTCGTGAACACTTGGGTTGCTCTATCTGCTTTTTTTTCATCCTCTCCTTTTTAACGTAACAGAATATTTATATTTAAAGTGAGTTTTATAGTAACATGATGGGATTGTTTTTAAAATCCACTTTGCCAATCTCTGTCTTGTAATTGGTGTATTTAATCCATTAATATCAACCATGTTTATAACTATTTCCTATTGATTGCATTTGATTTTTGTTTCTTTTTATTCTACCTACTACAGTTTTAATTGAATACTTAATAAATAGAATTCTCTCTATAGTACATTAATTGTATATGTTAAACAAAAATTAATGGATGCCCTAGAGTTTATAATATACATTTACAACTAGCCTAAACACACCTAAAATAATACTGAACCCTTTCATATGTAGTATGGTGCTTATAACAGAAAATTTCTAATTCCTCACTCCCATCCTTTGTGACATTGCTACAATCACTCTGAACATTTTTCTGTCACTATTTCAAACAAGCAGTAATCTATAAAAATTTTTTTAGTTTTAAAAGTGCATTTAGTTGAACTCCTACATCTATCAGCTGCATCTTGTCAGCTTTGTGATGCAACCTGTCTCTCAATTTTTAGATATTGGTGACCATAGGTTAGTGGACCATATCCTTTTCTAAATTGAAACCATGCAATTTCTGGCTAAAAACAAAGATGACTGATAAAATAATTTGTTTGCCAATGTTATTTTTTTCAGGCAACTAAACTAGTTGATTTTCCACAACTGTCCAGAGTGAACATTTTTGGGTCAATGGCTAAGGTCTATTGATCCAATTTCTTCAATAAGATTCAGACATTATGTTGACTGGAATAAATGGACTGTGTCTGGTTAGTTTAGTCGTTATGACAAGTACATCAGATTGACCATCAAGCAGTTATGTATGTAACTCCCAACTTAGAAATGGGTGTGGTTCTGAAAGTTCATGTTAAACTGGCTGTTTAAAACTCAGGTTGTATAACCCAGAGAAATGTCAACTTAAAGTGGGCTTAAAAACATGGATTGTGTTCCCAACCAACCTTACTCAAAAAATAACCTGTTTAACCAATATTTCTAGTACTAGAAAGAAATAGTTTTAGGTTGTAAACTGATAATTGAGGAATGCATGTATTCTTTCATGTATCAGTTACAATAATGCTAGCTGCTGTAAATGACAAATATTAAAATATATAATTGCTTAAACATGATGTGAATTTACTAATTCTTGGTAATTTTTGAAATTGGGATCTGTGGTTGGCCTTTCTCCAAACAGTAATGTAGAGTCCTGGTTTTTTAGTTTTTAGGTTAAATGACCTGGTGGAATGATTGATTGTTGGCATTAGGGGAAAGAGTAAGCTAGCTAGAAAAATAGGAGGTGATGGTTTTTATCAGTTATTTTCCAGGGTCACTGAGTTGATCTGTCTGAAGCTGAGGTGTGTGGAAAGTGCATGTTAATGGAGGTTGAGGCTCAGGAAGGATGAAATGGGTGAAAAAAAAATGCATTTACCTCTAGTCCTGGTAGGCAGATAATGTGACAAGAAGCCTGTGTGGTGCCTCATGTCCGTAATCCCTGTGACTCTGGAGGTGAAGCTAGGAGATTCACGAGTTTGAGGGCAGCCCAAGCAACGTTAACAGACCCAAATATCAGAAGTGAAATACAAAAATTCAATGTGTTGGGGGTATGGCTCAGCAGGTAGAACACTTGCCTAGCATGTGTGAGCCCTGGGTTCAATCCCCGGTCTTAAAAAAAAAAAGAAAATAGAAACTAAAACAACTTGGTTTATTCCTATTTGATTTGCCAGTAGCATTCAAATTTTTATCTTTCCTCCATTCGTGAGATGTCCTCTCAGTTGTGGTAAGACTGGTTTCTCCTGTTTAGACATCCTATTTTGCCTTCTTGTTTAGTTTCTCCTTATGGCTCAGTTCTAGGCCCTCTTACCTGTGTTTTTCTTTAGTTATTTCATCTACATCTAAATCTTCAGTTGTCACCTCAAAACCCCTTGCCCTTGCCTGATGTGTGTTAGAATGATTGGGTGTCAGACCACAGTGTAGACCTACTGAATCACAATTTACATTTTACACAGTGTTCCTAGGTGATTTATTTGTACATTGAAGTATTAGAAACACTGTACTAAAGGGTCTCCAGGTGGGGCATTGTGGTGTCTGTCCTTAATCCCAGCACTTGGGAGGCTGAAGCAAGAGGAATGTGAGCTTGAGGCCATACTGAGCTACAGAATGAACAAGATCTTGTCTTGAAAAATAAAGAAAAAAACCCAACAAAAAGTAAATAAAATAAAAGTCCCTTAAACCCATCTATCTTCATCCCATATTGTCTTTATCCCTTATTTCTAGCCCCTTAGTTACCACTGTCTTTCAGTTTAACTGCTGCAATAGCTTCCTATTGTGACTTCCTTGATACATTACTTTTCAAAAACAAAACAGGGATTTTTTTTTACAATTTAAGCCTTACAGAAAAATTGAGCAAGAAATACAGAGACTTCCCATATACCCGCAGCTCTCATCCATGCATAATGTCTTTCATTATCAAACTCCTCACTGGAGTGATACATTTGGTATCATTGATGAACCTATACTGACATTCAAAATCACCTGTAGTCCACAGTTTACATTAGGGTTCACACTTGGTGTTGTATGTTCTATGAATTTGGACAAATTTATAACAGCCTGTACCCACTTCGTTAGTATCATACGGAAAAGTTACAATGCCCTAAAACTCTTCTGTGCTTCATCTGTTCATCCATCTCTCTCCCTAGCTCCTGCCCATCACTGATCTTTTAACTTGGCTCCATAGTTTACCTTTTCCAGAATGGTACATAGTTATAGTAATAGCCTGTACAGGTTGGCCTCTTTCACTTGGTAATATGCACTTAGCTCACTCCCTGTCCATGGCTTGATAGCTTATTTCTGTTTATTGCTAAATAATGCTCCTTTATTTAGATGTATCACAGTTTATTTATGTATTCTTCTAGACTTTGTTGCACCCCTTTCAGCAGTTATGAATAAAGGTGCCATAAAATCTGTGTACAGGTTTTTGTGTGAATATGTTTTCAACTCTTTTGGGTAAACACCAAGCGATTAGATTGCTGGATCATATGGTAAGAATGTGTCTAGTTTTGTAAGAAACTACCAAACTGTCTTCCAAAGCTATCTTGCTGTCCCACCAACAATTCCTTTTCCTCCACAAGCACACTATCAATTGGTGTCAATGTTTTCATTTTGACAACTTTATTGGGTTCATTGTGATACCTCACAATGTTGTTTTAACTTGTGTTCCCCTAGTGACTTATGATGGGGAACAACTTCTTATACACTTGTTTGCCATCTGTGCATCTTATTTGTTTAGATGTCTATTAATATCCTTAACCTAGTTTATAATCAGACTGTCTTTTTATTATTGAGTTTTAAGAATTTTTTGCATATTTTGGATAAGTCTTTTAATAGATATGTCTTTTACAAATATTTTATCCAGTCCATGGCTTTTTTTTTATTTATGTATTTTATTTCTTGCAAGGGTCTTAATTTCTTAATTCTTTCTTCCATGGATTATATCCCTGATGGTGTCTCTAAATAAGTCATCACCAAACACTAGATAATCTTGATTTTTCACCTTTGATATCTTCTTGGAATTTTAAAGTTTTTCATTTTACATATAGGTCTATTATCTACTTTGAGTTAATTTTTGTGAAGGTATGAAGTCTCTGTTATTCAGCTTCCTTGTAACTGTGACAAAATGCCTGGCACGAGCAACTTAAAAGGAGAAAAGATTTATTTCATTCACTATTTCAGAAGTTTCAGTCCATTATAGCAAGGAGTGCATGGTAGAGCAGCTCACATTGTGGCAGACAGGAAGCAGAGTGGAGCAGTAACAGGAAGGAGCCAGAGCAAGATACAGTCTTCCAGTGACCAACTTCATCCAACCTGGCCCCACCTTCCACAGTTTCAATGCCTCCCAAAATAGTCTATTCAAATTCTGAATCCAAAAGAGAATCAAACCATTCATTAGGTTAGAGTCCTTATGATCTAATCATCTCTGGAAATGCCCTCAGAGGAGTGCTCTACTAATCTCCATGCATTTCTCAATCCAATGAAGTGGACAATCAAGATTACCCATCACAAGTCCACCCCTTGTCAACTTGACATCCAAGCACATCTTTTTCTTTAAACTGTAACATTCACCCCCTGGCCTCCAAAAGGCTCATGTCCATTTCCAAGAATCCCCATAATCTTAACAGTTCCAACAATTGTTCAAAAGTCCAAGTTTAAAGTCTCCTCTGAGACTTAAGCAAACTCACTGTAAAATCAGTGACAATTTATATACTTCTAACTACAATGGTAGAGAATAAACATTTCTATTCAAAAGGGAGGAATAGAAGGATATCAAGCAAGGATTAGACCAAAGCAAGACCAGCACCCAGCAGGGCAAACACTAAATCCTATAGCTCCTTGTCCAGCATCCAGGGCACAAGGTGTGATGTTTGTTTCAACTGGTTTAGGCAGGCCCTCCCCTATGACCTTACAGGTTATGGTTCATATGGCCTTTCTCTGGGGTTGGCTCCACCTATTGCCTATTCCAGTTCTTGGTATTTCTGACATCCTGGGATCTCCATTGTAGTTTAGGCTTCACCTTCATAGCTCTATTTATTATCCTGTCATAGGCTGCCTGTAGGGATTCTGAACCTGTCTGTCACACATTCCCTGGCCTCTGATGCCTTTGAAATCTTGGTAGAAGAGTTCATGATTCCACAACTCTTATATTTTGCATGCCTGAAAACCCAGTATCATGGGAATGGCAACAATGTCTGCTTCCAGTTTGAGTGGTAGCTGGGCTGCTTTGGACAGGTGGCCTCTGAGTGTCTAGACATCTGAACACAGTGAAACAAGTCACGGAGAAACAACCTCATAGGCAGCCTGGCGTGAGTAAAATACTACAGAGATGCTCCCTCCTCAAGGGAAAGTCTTTCAAATATGTTTACTCTTTCATACCCTTGAGTCTGTGATGGGTGGGGTCTAGCTGAGCTCTCAAGCTATCTTTCCTCTTGTCCTTATGCAAAGTACTTGGCTTCTTTTCAATGTTCTAATCTTTTCCCTAGCTTCATTTTTACAAAGATTTTTCTGCCTAAATTGCAAGTTTTCTATGTCTTTCTTCTCTGCTTATTGTTTTGAATCCCCACTCTAATCCTGGCTAAAATCAGATAACAATACTCACACCGCAGCCTGAATGTTGGTCGGCCTTGAAATTTCCTCTGACAGATTAATTAGTCCATTATCTTTAAAATTAGTCCCACTAAAAATCTCAGGGCATGGACAAAATGTAGACAAGTTCTTTGTCTATAACAGGAGTGGCCTGCATTCTTGATAGCGTCTTTATCACTATCTGAAACCTCACAAGGCTGGCCTTCACTGCCTCCATTCCTGTTGGTGATCTTGTCTCCTGAGCTACCATGACTCATTATCTCTGTTTACAGTATTCTAGGTCTTCTCTAGTCTGCTTCTTCAAAATTTTCCAAATTCTTCCCACAGACCAGTTCCAAGGGTTTCCAAACCACATTGTCAGCAATGACCCCTCTCATGGTACCAATTTTCTGTGTTAGTTACTATTGCGTCACCATGCAAAACACCTGATATAAGCAATTTAACGAAGGAAGAATTCATTTTGCTCACAGTTTTAGAGGTTTCCATCCCTTATGGTAAGGAAGGCATAGTAGAGCTGTTCAATTTCAGCCAGAAGCAAAGACAAGAAGGGGCCAGGGCAAGATATGCCTTTCAAAGACATGCTCCCAGTGACTTACTCCCTCCAAACAGGTTTCATCTTCCACAGTTTCCACAACCCCCCAATGGTCTGTTCATATTTTGAATACATAAATTTATTAAACCATTCTTTAGGTCTGAGTTCTCATGATCTAATCATCTCTGGAAATAAAATGCTCTCACAGATACAACTAGAGATGTAATTTTGCTAATCTCCCAGGCATTTCTCAGTTCAATAAAGTTGACAATAAAGATTAACTGTCATAATCTGTTGTTGAGAGTCATGGTTTGGCATGTAGATGTCCCATTGTTCCAGCACTATTTGTTGGAAAGACTATCATTGCTCCATTGTATTCTTTATTTCTTTGTCAAAGTTAAATTGGTTATATTTATGTAGGCCTATTTCTGGGATTTCTATTCTGTTCTGTTCATCTGTTTGACTGTTCTTTCCCTAGTACTACACTGTCTTGATTACTGTAGCTGTACTGTAAATCTTGAGTCCAGGAAGTGTTAGTCTTCCAACTTTGTTCTTTTCCTTGAGTATTGTGTGGGCTAGTCTGGGTCTTTTCCCTAGCCCTACAAATTTTAAAATCAGTTTGTTTTTGTCTACAAAATAACTTGTTCGAATTTTGATTAAGATTGTGTCAAATCTGTAGACCAAGTTTAGAAGTACTGATACCATGACAATATTGAGTCTTCCTAACCATGACCATGGGATACTTGTCTCTTTGTTTAGTTCTTTGATTTCTTTCATTAGAGTTTTGTGGAATTTTTGGTATCGATCTTGTGCATCTTTCATATACTCTTGAATCCTTCATATACTCTTGAATCCTTTGTATTTGTATTTTTAGCCAAAAACCAAACTGTTCATTTCCAAATACAAATAGTGTCATACCACTGCATCTTTTAAATGCATGTCTTAAGAAACCCAAATCCTCAATTGACTTATGAAGACCTTCAAAGTCTATACCTTGGGAATTATGCCATCTTAGTTTCATAACACTCAAATGTCCCATGTCTCCTTCCCTCGCAGGAAATTTGCACATGGTGTCTCTCTGGTTCCCTTGCTGTTTTTCACCACAATTAGCTTGGACTGACCTCATTTCAATATTCCCCAACAGCCATGGTAGGGCAGGTGCCTTTATTACATAATTTTGTTATTTTTCTTCATGGTTATTTCTCCTTCAACCCTAATCCTTATTTTATCTTTTATGTTTTTTATGCCTGATCATTGTGTTATTATAAATCTCAGTTTCAGATTACATATTCATTTATGAATGCTTTGGCCCATATGGATTTCATCACATCTGACCTTCACACCCACACCAAGTGCTCACCCATACAATACAAGCTCTATGAGAGCAGAAATAATATTTTGTTGTCTTTCTATTATTCTTCAGAGGCAGGAACATTGTATGCGCCCAATACCTACATACTGACAGAATGAAATAAACATGAACACAAGGGACTTAGGTAGAAAAGCTATACCTGTGGGTCTGTTTAATTGATAGATCCACAGACATTTAGTTACATTCTCTATGGACTTTTTGGAAGCTAGATCGGCTTCTTAGTCATGCTAGGGTCAGGTCATAATAGGTGCTCTTCAGTGCCTCCACCTGAACAGGTAGGACGTCAACCCTGAGAGGTGGACATAGGTCCAGAAAGACAGTTTGTCTATATACCACTGACACTTTTGAAGTAAGTATAACATGGGCTGAGGAAATTGGAGGGGAAGAAGGTCTAGCAGAGATTTTGAAATAGGTAACTGGTATGGTCTTGATGCTGGTGTCTCCCTAAACTAATATGTTGAAATTTAATCCCCTGTGAAAAGTATAAAAGTAGGGTCTTTAAGAGGTGATTAAGTCATGAGGATTCTCCTTTTTACAAAAGGTCAAAAAGAGCTGCATGTCCTTTTTGCCATGTGAGGACACAGCAACAAGGTACCATCAGAGAGCAAGCCTTCACTAGACACTTAATCTGCTAGGGCCTTATTTTGGACTTACCAGTCTTGAAAACTGTAAGCAATAAACTTATGTTAATTATAAATTGCTTAGTATAAGGTATTTTGTTATAAGCACCATGACAGTCACTTTGAAAGGGAGGGATGACTGGACCCTGATAGATGCTTCTGACTCTAAGGTTTTTTTCTTAATTCAGTTAATCAATACATAATTATAAGTCCCCATGTGATGTTAGTGAGAAAACCAAGACTAGTAAGGATTGGTTTTATTTCCCTTTCCATAGTTAGGGGTACATATACAGTCTCAGAGAATGTTCCCCAGTTACTAACGATTAATAGTTTAAAAAGGCAAAGGACTAGCCAATGCCAGTTGTTGAAATACAATATTTGAGTTGACCCAGTTCAAATGAATAGTAACAATTTATCTGAAAAAATTCAGACCATAAACTCATGCTAATGACAAACAGATGACTTCTTTTTTTAACCTCAGTCATTCAAATTAGCTATTTACATAGATTAAATGAGTTTCTCAATTAAGTAGTTATTGAATATTTAGTACATGACAGGAACTGTGCCATAGTACCTAAGAAAGGTGCAATTCCTTCCTTCACAGATTTTAGTCTAGTGCAAAGACAGACAGGAGCAAGTGTCACAAAGTCAACCATTGTTGTGATGTCATTGCTTCTGGGGGAAGCTTAATTTTAGTTTTCTAGGTTGCAATAACACAGTCTCTGTGGCTTAATGACAGAAATTTATTTCCTTACACTTCTGGAGGCTAAAAGTCCACAGAAAGTCCCTATTAGAACTATTAAAAGTCCCTATTAGACCTGGGGCCCAATCGTATGACTTCATTTTACCCTAATTACTTCTTAAAGATCCTGTCTTCAGATGCAGTCATATTTTGACATACTAGAAGTTCAGACTTCAATTTATAATTGAAGGAGACAAAATTTAACTCACAACAGTGTTTTCCTATTATCTAGAGAAATATTACTAATTGAAATATGTGAGCCAAATATATACAATTTTAAAAGTTCCCGAAGACTCATCAAAAAAAGGACACAAATACCAAAATGAATAATATCTTTTGTCTACAAATTATATATTTTGTCTAATCCAATATATTCAAAATAGCATTTCAATATTTAATCAATATAGACAATTATTAGTGAGATGATTAAAAAATTTTGTAATGTCTTTTCTAATCCTTTGTCTATTTTACCCTTACAGTACATTTTGATCCAGATACTAAATTTTCATCAGAAATACTTGGCTTAGGTGAGAGCTAGTGGTGCCTGTCACCCCAATCAGTGTGGGAGGCTGAGATTAGGAGGATTGTGGTTCCAAGTCAGCCCAGGAGAAAATGCTTGCAAGACCCCGTTCCAACTGAAAAAAAGCTGGGCATGATGGTAGCACCGGTCATTTCAGAGATGGCAGAGGGCCTAAAATAGGAAGATCATGATCCAGGCTTGCCTTGGCAAAAAATTGAGACCTTATCATCAAAATAATGAGAACAAAATGGGCTGAAAGTGTGGCTTAAGTGGTAGAACTCCTGTCTAGCAAGTACAAACCTCTCCTCCCCACAGAAAAAGGAAAAGAAAGAAAGAACTACTTGGCTTACATTCTGATTTTGTAAAGTTTACAGTTGAAAAAGTAGTTTATATACGCAGGTAATTCCAAATATACTCTAAAAAATTTTTTTTAATAACTGAATCAAATATCCATTTTTATGTGGAAATTACTTTAAATCAAATAAAATATGTACTTTAGTTTCTTAGTACCAGTGTCACCTTTAAAGTGTTTGATAGTCACACATCGTTAGTGGCTATCTTAGTTCAGGCTGCGATCACAAAAATACCTTGGACTTCTGAACAATTTATAAGCAATGCAAATCTATTGCCCACAGTTCTGGAAGCTGGGAAGGTCAAAAGCAAGGCATGAGCACATTTGGTGTCTGGTGAGGGCACCTCTGCTTCACAGATAACTGCTCATTGTTTTCTATGACCAAATGAACCTAACAGGCTCCTTCAGGCCTGCTTTATAATGGCACAAATATCACTAATAGGGTCCAAGTCTACAGGACCTAATCACTTTCTAGCACCCTTACCACTTAATGCCACCAACTTGGGGGTTGTTTCCAACATGTAATTTTTTGGGGGGTAAACACAAGCATTCATATCATAGAAGTAGCTATTGAATGGGACAGTACAGGTACAGAAGATACAGGCTGTTGTCCTCCTGTGAAACAGTAATGATTAACAGTCAACACCTCTCGGTGATCACATGCTATAGTATTAACTACTTTTTTGTTGTAAAGCCCCATAAACAGAACATTCCCCTTAATAAAACAATTGGATTTTGAGAAAAATAGTATTTAACACTCTCCAACTGCTTCTGACTTGGAATAGTCACACTACATTTTACATCCTAATTAAATTCCCCAGTCCATCTCAGGAGGTTTATTAAGGACCTTCTCAGGGAACTTGTTGGCTGGGCTCTGAGCCAAGTCCTCCATGCTCTTGCCACCACACCCACCCCACTAATGAGGATGGGCACAGCTTGAGGGCTCACATCATCCTCACAGCAGGGGCAAGGACTTCTCCTCCTCTTCCTAATCCCTCCACCTCATTACAGGAAGAATGCTGGAAGGATATTTTTGTCACAGGTTAGAAATGGTCCAGCATCCCAGGCATTTTGGTGGGGCATTGATGTTCTTGGATACAGTCACCTGCACATTTGCTCCCGGAGGCTCTCTCTAAATCCATAAAGAAGCATTTCTGGGAAGTGAAGACTGTTATTCTAACATTTCCTAACTTCAGTGGTGCATCTAAGGCATCAGAAGTCACACCAAAGTAAAAGGGGCACTGTTGTGGTTCTTCTCCAAACCATTGTTTCTGCTCCAAACTGAAGCAGAATATTTGGGAAGAAACTCACAAATCAGGAGTTTTTGTTTTAGAGTATATTTGTTTTTATTTATTTATGGTGGTACTGGACATTGAATCCAGGGCCTCAGGCATGCTAGGTAAGTGCTCTACCAGTGAGCAACAGTCCCAGCCCAGAAGACTTTTTTAATGAATGAGGCTTATTCTTTTTTAGGCAGGCAGAGGAATAGAGCTTCCAAACTCACATTATAGCTTTCCAAGCCACAGAAGCAAGAAATGCAAGATTCAATTTTTTATTTTTCTGGCCAACCAAGAAAAACTTCCAAATGACATTATTCTGCTTTTGGCTACTATTCGATAAAAGCCAGGCACTGTTTTCATTGCTTGATGTTATCATGGATGAAAAAAGGAGCCCATCATTATAGTGCTCATATTGCAATGCAGGAGACCACATAATAAAATATGTATCAATGAGTAGTACTAATTACTATGAAAATAAGGAAAGAAAAGTCCACAGCACAGGCAAGGAGACTATTCATGACTATTTAATTATTTTCCAATAAGTAGTTATGTAGTACCTACTGTATGCTAAGTCCTGTACTATGTCAGGAACTGTGGAAGGATAAAATGATAAACTGAGGTGGCTCTTCCTCTCAAGCATTGAGCTTTTCCCAAACATTAACATTTGCATTTTACATATATTTGCTGTGTCTTCAAAAACTTTTTGAGAGCGTAATCTCCCACCTTGCATTTTCTTTGTGTTCAAGAGCATTTAGCTGGTGCTATATACTAAGTGTTGTTCAGTAAAATTTTACATTGAAAAAACAGAATGAATAAATGAATAATATAGGAATAGGATTAAGAAGGGTGCTGCTAGGAATGTAAGGCAATAGCTTTAATCATACCATTTCTTGGTATAAAAGAAAAAAAAGTAATGGATTAAAAACTGTGGAATATGGATTCCCCGCCCACTCCACTTCTTACTTTACTATGTGACCTTGGACATAGCCTTAATTTTTTGAAGTCAAGTTTCTTCATCTGTAAAATGGGGCTTATTTATAATTGTTGCTAATGCAGTGAGCAAATGTGAAAGTGCTTTGTAAACGCTAAAACTCTATGCAATGTTAAGAGATTATTATGTGTTAATGCCTCCCTTCATTGGTGTGGCTAATTGAATATCAACTCTTCTAAAGGAAATTAAAATTAAACAGGCTGTATTGGACAATCCAATGTAGAAACTCAGCATGGCAGGGGTTTGCATTAAGCCAAACATAGCAACAGAGAGGCCCTGCCAGAGAAAAGCAGTTAGATTTTGCTGCTAATTAGTACTTTTCCTTCAGGAGGTGGAATCTTCTTTCCATTTTACAGATCAAATTACTCATGTGCCCCTATAAAAAACATGTCAAAGTCAAAAGTGCAAAGCAGTCCCAGTGCAACTCACAGTGGGAATGGCTGCAGTGAACAGTTAGCACACCATTAATTCTCAATTAAGTGCCAATTTGCACATTGCTGGGAAAAATTGCAAATTCTTTGTTTCTCCCCTTAAATATGTCATTTGAATCTAAAGGAGTCAAAAATCTAGTAGACAAGGATAAATAAAGACAACTAGAAATAAAATCTGATTGTGCCAAGTGCCAGGAAGGGACCCCCACATTACCAACTTGCTGAGCCTTTTTCTGTCAGCAGGCAGATAATAAAGCACAGTGGTAAGGTTTGTATTTGCCATAATCCACATTGGTAAGAGGAAAACTCCTTTCTAGTTAGTTTTCTGTTGAAAAGTTCTTCAAGCAACCCAAAGCAAGAAATTGGGAGTTTCTATCATGGAGAAGAATGCAAGAATATATTCTTTCCTGCCATGGGCCAATCTTCTGTATAAATTCCATGCCTCAGTTGCCCAAGAATCCAGCTTTGGAAATTGTCCAAAGTCACAGGAAAATTTTATGTTTTGGGGGGCAAAGGACCTAATAGTGGTAGCAATATCACCACATCTGCACAGGTCCTGCACAGGTTCAAAAAGCTGTATGTGCTGAGTAGAGCTAAATCTTTGACTTCATGTAATTCCTTCTCATCTCATATGCATTCATTGTGAGGCTGTACCATAAATTTTCATTCTTGTATAATTTATTGAACTTCTACTCTGGGCATAGAACTGAAGAGTAGAAAAGAAATACAGGTCTGCTTTCCAACAATTTATAATTTCAAAGGACAGAAAATACACAGGTGTGTGATGAACTTGGATCCCTGGTAAGGGAAAGTATACCTCAGACGTTGGGTGCCTGGAAGATGCCTAGAAGCAAAAGCAGGTGGTTTGTGCTCAACCTGATGTAAACGGGGCAGCTGGAGGGAAGAAGTCAAGCAGAATTGTCATATGACTGTGCTTCCCTGGCTGCCACCTCCAGTCACCTCATTTGCTTTCTTAGATACTGATCTTTGATTTGGTTTTGTCAGCTCTGTTGGGACCTCCTAGCTTTGACTCTTATCATCTTCTGAAACTGGACCTTTGTTTTTTTTTTTTTTGCATGCTACTTCTTACCCACTTGCCTCATGTATTGAATCTGATAACTCCTACCAACTCTCTTTCTTCTTACTGTGAATTCCTCAATTTGATCTCAGGAGTGGAGCTCTATGGAGTGGCATATCACATTCTGGAGGCACTTTTGTTCCTTAAAAATGTTAGTGCATGAAGAGTGGCATGCAGAGCAAGGTAACCAAGCTTCCCTCAGAGTCACCCAGGACATTGTAAGACAGACTTTTTTGTCTTTCCAGGGTAGAAATAGAGGATGGGTATCCATTTAGTCCTTAAGACTCTGGAATAATGTTGCTTTCCTCTTGTTTGTCTTGGGAAGTTATACAAAGAGTTTCATGAGTCTTTGGCAACCCCAACCAGCTGGGTATTTTATATACCAAGTAACTAGTCTTCTTCTTGGGAAATCATAAGAGTAAAATGACTGAGATACAGTGGAGCAATGAACAGATGTGAAGATACATTCTCAGATACTTATCTTAGTCTTGCTGAAGCTACAGGACCTGAAGTAACTCAAAAAACATATGTATAAAATAAAAACACACATCAACTTACTCCATGACTACTAAATGATGGATTAAAATAAAATAAACTGTGTAAATCAATGGGATTTACTTGTGGTGTTTGGTTTTGCACATTCCTGTGTGCTCAATTACGACTGCCCACTAAAATAGTATCATAAAACATGGCTTACTGATAGGATTTGATGGGCAGGGGGATGGCCTTTTGCCTAAAATTACTTCCTGCGATGACCAGTGATCCACCTATCTTAGAAAGTGATGGTTACTTTATGGCTGTGTCTTGCACTATCTCTTGATTTTCACAGCCACAAGAACAGGTAATTATCATCATAACTCCTAATTATACAGATGAGAAACTTGAGCATCAGAAATCTGTGACTAACCCAAGCTCACTCAAACAGCAGATGTGAGAAAGCCTGCATTGACAATTCATGTTCTTTGACTCTAAATCTCACACTTCTTATTCTCTACTCTTCAATGGTGAGAGAATCACTTCTTTAGTCCTGGTAAAAAGGATGCTCCTCAGGAAACTGTATTAAGAGTCACATGCTTTGGTATTGACCTTATCCTGTCTTAGACTTTGAATATCTACTGTCTTGCTACTCAATGTGTGGTTCATGACAAGTTACATTGTCATCAACTGAGGCAGGCATTATTAGAAATGCAGAATCTCTGACTCTACCCCAGATCCACTGAAGGCAAAGGACACAGTGGGAAAGAGGGAAGATGGAAAGAAAGGAAACTTCAAAATTGCCAAAGTCAAATTTTTAACCAGTTCATAACTTTTGTATAGAATGATGTATGATTCCTTGTGTGAATTTCTTGAAAATGGAAATATTCTCTTCTAATTCACCAAGTGCTAAGAAACTGAGGATGCTTGTATGGCCTTGCACTCAGCCTCTTAACTCCTTTGGTGTTTGTACCTTTCAGGATGCTGAAGCAGATTTGATGTATGTCTGGCCCTGTTTTCCTGTTTGAAATCAGGGCCATTTGGTGTAGTATTTGGAAAAATGGTATAACATTACGAAGCACTTAGATGCATTTACACTCAACTTTTGAAGGCAATGAAATAAAGGGTAATGCTGGAGGAGAACCAGTTAAAGCTTGAGGATAAGGAAAATCAGATATATATAGAACAAAAATCATTTTTCTGCCTAGGATTTGTTAAGAAACACATGGGAAGATTCAAAAGATGTTCTACTAAAGAAGGACTAGTTAACACTATAAAGGCATCAGGAACATTTGTGCTGTTTCACCAATATCAAGTCTATTGTTAGATCAATTTGCCCCTGTTTGGCACTCAGAAAATCTGGTTGCCATATGTGTGTTTGATAATGACCATACTAATCCACTACCAGGATCAAAAGTGCACTGGAAAGTTTCACAAGCAGTGACCATGGCTTGGATGAACCCTGCATCACTCTTGTCCAGCTTTCTTGAAGCTAAAGTGTTTGCAAAAAATACTAGCTGTTGTTAGAGGAAATAAGTTATTAGAAATGAGCACTACCTGCATGTCTGCAAACTCAAAGGCCTGGGGTGTTGCTAATTAAAAACTTGTAAGTTGTATGCTTGGACAGGGTTAGAGAAATGCTTCCCTTAAATCAGTGCAGTCTTGAGGGGTGCTCGAGAGTTGTAGTCTGAATTGTAGTTTCCCCTGCCTATTTCTATTGAGCAAGAAATGAGGGCTCTGTCCCACACAGGGAAAAATGCAGCTGTGACTGACAAAAGAGACAAGAAGCAAAGAAAACCATCCCCTTACCTTTGAGCTTTGAAGCTCTCAAGTTGTCATACCCAGGTGGAAACCTGAGGCTGGACTAAAGAGTCCAGATGTCAGGCTGCCCGGCTCATTGCACTTCTGACCCACTTCTGGCCACTGGAGGGCATTTCCAGCAGGGATTGGCAACTGTGCACACACTATGTCCTCTCTAATTGTGCACTGCTTTCTTCTTGCCCTTTTTTTTTTGCCTTCTTTTTAAAGGCTCTTCTCTTTTTTTCTTTGTTGTCTCAGCTTCTCCCCAACTTAAAGAATAATTTTTCTTTCTATCTAGAGGCCTCCCTAGCACAATTTCTGCTGTGACAGCAATTCATATCACTCACTCACTGGTGCCGCCTCATCTTTGCTCTCTGGGGTTGATAAATATGTAGTTCTAGCATGAAAGAGACTGGGTATAATCACTGGAGACTTCTCAGAGCGAAAACATCAGCGCTCTTTGCAGACATTGCCTAACTGGGAACAGCTTGAGAAAATAAGTTCTATGAACTACAGAAGGGAGGGGAAAGTGGATAGAAAAATGGGAGGAATAAGTGAAGTGTGGGGAACAAAATCTACTCCACGGAAAGTGCTCAAATCCACCAGTATTCATTATTTAAGAAAACTTTCTTAGGGCAGGAAAAAATTTCATACTAATTTCATGAATTGAGACAGAATGTTATCCTGAAAACTGAGTTGGTTGAATTTATTTTCTTCAGATTTGTGAGGAAAAAGCTTTATAACGCTGACAGGAAAAAGAGAACTGCCCAGGGTCCCTGAAAATCCTACTTAGAAGAATTCTTAATTTAAGAAAGCCCTAATACTCAATACATAGTGCTACTTAAATATATTTGAATCTTGTCTAGTAATAAAAATCTAAGAAAGAATGTATTATTATTCGGGAGAAAACATTCCAATATTCTGTTAGAAAACCATTCTAATAGTGCATGTATTCATTTTTCAGTTTTCCCTAAAAATATATTGTTATTTAGAGTTTTATATAGTTTATCCCTTTTTAGAGTTAATCAGACTCAGTGATTTTAGTTTTTGCCAGAAACTGAACATTCATTCCTGGAAAGTCCTTGGGTGGAGACTAGTTGTCATGTCTGCTCTGCAGGGTTTCAGATAATCAGGCTCACTATCTTCCAGGAAGGGGTTTCTGAGTAGTGATTGGATATCATTGATAGTATTCAATCCTCAAATCCTTCCCTATTGCCTACAAACTCTCATCCCTCACCATCACTACTAAGCCTACTTTGACATATGGTACCTATATTTTTAAAGGGTTGAGTACTCCAATGCTACCTAGTCCTACTCACTTTTGGCATTGATTGATCAGTAGATTTAAGGGTAATTTAGAAAGTTAATAGAAATCAACAAACAAGAGTATTGAAAAAATTTAAATTCAAAGAATAAACAAATCCTTTGAAAAGAGCATTTGAAGCTTATGATTCTGTTTGGCTGCTTGATTTTCCATTGGCTTCCAAGTCCTTTTCCTCTTTAATACTCTAATGAAATGCTGATCAAAGAACTTCTCACAGCCACATCCTCATACAAGTTGGCACCTTTTCAGTTCCCTTTTTCTGTTGCCTGCTTTCATACTTTGTAATCCTTTTTGTTCTAGGGATTTCTGTCTTTTCTGTGGAAGGGTACTTAGGCATGTACTCTAAGAGACTAGAATTCAGCCAGTAAGAAGAAGCAGCCACTGTTTATACTCTTGCATCAGTGGACTCATTGGTACTTACTCTTGCAGGGAAGGAAGGTGTAGAGTCCCAATGTCCTGCTCAAGGGAGATCCAAAGTCATCTGGAGTCGGAAGCAGCACTATAATATACTAGCAAAGCGAAGGGGGGGGGTTACTTTATTTTTTCCAACAATTTGAGTTTTAGGATAGCAGGAGTTTGTGAGTCCTACATCATTGGAGATGTTTTCTAAGAAGTTGTATGATACATTGACTGGGCTTTAAAATGCATATTTCTTTTTACATATGACCTCTAAATGCCTGTATAACTCTGAGATGTTGAATTCTATGAACTCAAGGAAAAACTAAGTAGGCTTATATGAAGTTTTCTTTTACAAAATATGATACTAATTGTGTTAGAATTCATCTTTGGTCTCCTCAGTTTCCAACCCAAGTGTTACTTTTTTTTTCTTAGTTCTGATTCTTTCAAATTCAATTCTGTGTGCATATTTGGTGCTAAGTGCTGTACTAGCATCTTACTTTTTATAAGGACTATTGTTTTGATAGCTAGGTTAATTTTAAATATGATTTTATAAGTAAGATAGCAAACCTTGAACGTAAAGCTGTGTCCTGACTAACGTTCTTACCAAAGAATCCTCAGTATTTCCTTGTGTTTTGTCAGTGATCTGAGATGATTCCCAGAATCTATTTCAACTCCCATCACAGAAGGTCTGGATGAGTCTTTGCAGAGGTCATTTGATGTAGACAGAGCATTCCCACAGAATTCCTGAGCTTTGTAAAATGCCGAGCAGAGACTTTTATTCAGAATATCTGGAGATGTGGCTCAAGTGGTAGAGCACCTGCTTTGCAACCATGAAACCCTGAGTTCAAACCCCAGTCCCACCAAAAAAACAAAACAGAATAGCTATACTTATACCGATGAAAATTAAGAGTCAGGTGCTGTAGCCATTTCTGCAAACTCGAGTACTGATAGGTAGCGAGCAGGTGGAGGCACTGTGCTCGTCAGGGATGTCTTGGAGTGGTAGGCGAGGGAGGGGTGAAGACACGAGTGAATGATATCCGTTCAGCCGCTCCTTTCCTGTTTTTGTTGAGTGACACTTGGATATATCACTAAACATATAAAAATAGAAGCTCTGTGTCAGCCTTCTCCTTGTACAGGGTGCTGTGCTGCAGCGTTTAAATCTGGTTGTCAGTATGCCACTATCGTTATTTATAGAGGAGCCCCATGTTAACATCTCGAGAGCAGCAGAGGAAGAGAGAGAAAGAGAAAAACACATGCCAGAGGAAAGGTGCTCTGAATGTTGTCTTGCATTAGTTGAACATTTAATTTTATCTTATTTGAAATAGGAATTCATATCTGTATAGGAACGTATGTTTTGCAGGACACTTTCACATGCAACACCACATTTGAGTCTCATGAAACTCTGTGAGGACAAAGAGCCTTTCCTTCCATGCAGAAGGTCTGGGACATTATGTCACTCCTAACCTTATTGCTCTGCTGGAGAGTGGCAAGACTGGCTATCAGTCATGCCTCTTCTAAATACAGTTCTTTCTTCCTATCATGAATCATATAGGATGTGAATGCCCCCATCTGACAGATGAGGAAATTAAGCCTTGGAATGATAAGCTGAAAAACAAAGGTGTGGCAGAAGTATAGGGCATGACGTGGCATTCTTCTAGGCACTGAGGACACAGTAATGAAAAAATATACAAAATCTCTGCCTTTGTAGAGCTAATACCCCTGTGGCTGTATTAGACGACTTTCAGGATTCTACAACTCCGTAGTGAAGTTGAGGTACAGAACTGTCTCATTCCTTTTTAATCATCGTTTGGAAACAAAACTGGTTTACAAGTCATAAAACAATAAAGTATTTGGTACTTTAAAATATTTGGCGAATTTATAGAAACTTTTGGTTCTTTTGGATTTGGCTGTGGCATTTGGGGAGTGGTGGAATAGCATATTCTCATATTGATTCATTGGCCTGTACTATAGGTACTATATCATTGGTCATCTCTATAGGTGCTCAGTGGATCCACTGAGATGTACAAGGTCCCCATGGTTCACATAAGCCAGACAGCTAGGACAATCATCTTCAAACTTTTCTACATTTTAGAATAACCTAGGGAGCCTCATAAAGGGATGGTTACTTTGTCCTACCCTAGGGATTACGATAAAATTGATGTAGAATGTCACTGGAATGTTTAAAAGGTAATTCTAATATGGAGATGAGTATAGGAATCACTAAAATAGTGTATAGCTAATGGGATGTTAGCAGACAGCTATTTGCCTGCCCAACCTCTCAATCATTTTCTTCTTTATAAAAAGAAGCTTTTTTGTTTGTTTATGTATTAAATGACCATGTGTACAATGAGACAGCAACCTTCTAAGTTCAAGGAGGTGAATCATGGCTGTTCTAAGCCAACCATGATAATTGCACTTTCTGGTAATGATCAACTTGGGGGAATAACCCAGATCCAACCAATGGATAGGAAAGAATATCTACGGAGGGGAATTATAGGAAATATTTCATGCTATTAACAAAAGAGATTTATGAGAGAAGTAGTTCTTTTCTACCTATGGGCATGACTATGTTGAAAAGATGTGGTAATATTTAGAGATGCTGAGGGAAAATAAACAAAGGACCAAAGTCATAACTAACAATAGTGAATAAAACATGGAAAGTAACTTTTTGTTGTGCTAATAAATTAATGAATCCTAATATGAATCCTAAAATGATAAATTTCCAGATTTCTTGTTATTTATCATTTATGCTACTTCATTGGTGTTTCTGATATTCATAACCAAAACATCCTAAATAATATGTGAAATCTTAATTTTTGATTAAATCTCATAAGGAACATAGTATATGCTATCCTGGTACTAAACAATGACTGACCTCACACTTGTATATTGTTCTTGAAGAGCAGACTATCGACATTTTGGGGAAAATTATAGTTTTCTTTCACGGTCATAACTCAAAAGATGAAGGGTTATTTCAAAATTTCCCAGTTATTTTTTATTAACTTGCTTAGATTTGTCATAAAATTTTACTAAAATTCTTCTTGATCCTCTTGTCATTTTTTTTTCTGTGCCAAGAAGAACTGCAGTTAAAAACACTTCCATACTAGTTGGATTCTCCCTGCCACAAAGACATCATGGTATGTAACTTCTCAAGAAGGGCACTGAAATATTTTGGGTATCAGGTTGCAAGGACTATTAAGGGGTAAGTGACTGATTGTCTGTTACTTTGTTTCTAACAACCAGAAAGAAGAAAGAATAGTAAATCCAGATTAATTGGGGCCTGAATGAAATTTGAGGTATGATGGTTCACCAGGTCTCAGATTGCAAATTCTGCTTTCCCTTGAGAATTCTGTGATGCCAGCTTTCTGTTTGCCCATAGGATATCTTTATGAAGAGGTGAATAATTATAAATAACCTTTGTTGGGTGCTTACTCTGAGTCATCCATCATGTGGGAGCTAGTTGCATACATCATCTTAAGTATTCCTCACACTCTACCTATGAGGACTATGTATCTGGGGGCATTTAAATGACTTGTGAATGGTTGTATAGTTACTGAGTAGAAGCACTGGAATAGAAGCCAAGCCTGTACTCTTATCAATAGTACAATATTGTCTTAGATCCACAGTCAAAAGGATACAAATTTGAAGTCCAACTCTATCATTTACTATATGTGCAATCTTGGGTCTTCTAAACCTAGTACCTATGTGAATTGAATAATGTTCTTTTAAACTGGAATCCCTGTCAAAATGTAATAAATTATTCCAATTCATTGGACTTTGAGATTTATTCAATAAACATTGGGAGTCTCTAGTATGTGCTAGACCCTGTGCCAGGGTCTGGGAGTACAACAATATGTAGGACAGGAGAGTTCTTTCCCAGGCTCTCCTGGACCCTAGCAGTCAGGTAGCGACCACACTTTGCTTTCCAGACAGGCCTGGGGCTGCCCCCACTCTGGCTTTGTGTTAGTGAGCCATGCTGGTGGAAGCCTGTTGAGAATTGACGACAACAGCTCCCCAGCTGCCTGATGTTAATGTAATCAGCAAGAAGCCTGAACACCTGAGGTAGTTCAGAATATGAGGTGAATGATTAAAGTTTAAAAGGTCGTATACCATTGTAATACCGAAAAGAAACTTTATGATTCATCATTCCTGATGTAATGTCATCTGTTTAATAAAACTGTATTTCACTCACAGCTCATTTTTAATGGGCCTATTTAAGTAATGGCATTGGGTTGGATTTTTTTTTTCCTTCCCTTTCAAGCTAAGAGTGGTTTCTATGGAGTCTACTTGAAAAAAAGCCATAGTAGTTTAGGACTTGGGATATTTACAATATCTTTCAGCTGACTGGGAATTATTTATGCCAAACCACTGTACTTGGACTAAAATATCAGGCAGTGGCAAACAGCAGCTGGATATGCAAATGCTCAAATAAACCACGTTTTCCTTAATTGTGTGGATGGGGATTTATATAGTGGGTAAATGCTGCTATCTTTAAGCTACTGTGATAAGCAGTGGTCAGAGAGCATGCTGCCCAGGGTGGCGTTTCATTCACATGAACCCACTGGATTTGTTTTTCTTAGATCAATGATTCTCCACTGGAGACAATTTTGTCCCCCAGGGGACATTTGGCAATTCTACAGCTGGAAGGGAAAGAGAGTGTTGCTGCTGGAATTCAGTGGGAATTGGCTAGGAATACCGCTAAGCATTCTACAATGCACAGACACCTCCCTGCTTCAAGGATAAGATGACTCCAGGGTTACAGGGAAAGGCTTTCTAACCCCCTGTGGTAATGAGAGTGGATCTGATGCCATTTTCTTGGTCCTAATTTTTATTGATGCCATTGCTATCTTCCTAACTGAATATCTTTAAACAGAGTCTTCTCATCTATTAACATGCACCTCGTGTAGTTGGGACACAAGTCATGAAGAGAAGATGACAGTGTAGGCGAAGCCATCATCTAGAATTTCCAAAAATGTTGAAGGTAGAAATATTGTAAAAAAAAAAAGTGATCTAAACTATACTTTATATTAAAGAAAGAAATTGGAGATTCAGAAACGAAACAACTTTCTGAAGGTAACTAATTGTGACACTCTACAATCTCATACTATTTTTCTATTTTTGTTCTGAATTTAAGACAAATAGATTCTAACCCCACACCACTCTACTCTCTAAGTGTAGCATTACATTAACACTTTCACTAATCAATTTTTGCTCTTCTTTTTCTGTCCCTAAATTCCCCCCATCAAGGTCCATTTTTTAAATATAGTATGACCCAAACCAAATCATTCTTTGCTATTTTTAACTGATTTTCTCTATTGATTTTTTTATTGGTAGAAGCAGTGGCATTTCTTGCTTTGTGACTTTCTCTTTGTATTCTAGGATGTTTTTCTTCTTGAGCATAATAATTATTCCCTGACATTGATTGCCATGGAGTAAACTTGAATTCATAATTCTCTCTTAGGGTCCTAAGATGGAGAACTCCTGAAGATTATCAGGAAGATTAAGTATGCAGTCTTATGTCTCATAGAATTGGTATAACTTGAACTCTTAATTTTATCCCTCAACTGTTCTTTTCCCAGTTTTCCCCATTTGAGTAAAATAGCAGTGTGATTCATCTAGATGACAAGCCAAAAGCCTTTGAGGCATCTTTCACTCTTTTACTTCTCTTTTCCACATCCAAACCAGTGATAAATCCCACTGGATACAGCTTCAAAAATATTTCCAAAATCTAACCACTTTTCCTTACCTCCACTGCCTATATCCACCCAACTCTACACTACTGTCACCCTCTCACCAAAAATAACTCAGTAGCCCGTCAATTGGCCTTCCTCCTTCTACCTGGCTCCCTTGTTACCTCTTCTTCATAGAACGGCAAGAATAACCTTTAAAAGGTGTCAATTCCTATCTCAAAATGACCCTCGTCTTAATAAACATGAAATACAATCCCTTACCCAAACCTGCAAGATGCTATTTACTTTTATTCCTGTCTGCCTGCCCCTCTGGTCTCAGCTCCCAGGACTACTTTTCTCTTTGTGCCTCTTATTCCTCCTGGCATTCCCCAATGTTAAGTGGGCTCTCAGTTCAGGACTCATCCCTTTCCTTTTTCTCTGTTTGGAACATGTTTTCTCTAATCACGATGCATTTCATTGAATCTCTAATGCAGTACACCTGTCCTCCACCCCATCATTGTATATCACATTATCCTGCTTTACTTTACTTCATAGTGCTTAGTGCTTATCATTTCCTGAAAAGTTGTGGGGGGGGGTGTGTGTGGTGAGAGAGGGGGTAAGGGAGTGCGGAGAGAGAGAGAGTGAGAGAGAGAGAGAGAAAGAGAGAGAGAGAGAGAGAGAGAGAGACTCCATGAAGGCAGGATTCATGCTTGCTTTGTTTGCTGTAACCAAAGTATTTAATGTAAAACAGTGACAAGTTCATGGCAGGCACTCAGAAAATAGATTTTGAATGAAGTAATGAATTAGTGATCATTTTCCGCTATTTAACTGCTAACCTGCTATTCTTCTCACATTTTCATCTTCATAATTGGGATAGGGACGAGCTGCACCAAACCTTTTCATTGCCAGTATTAGTAAATTGAACTTCCTGTTTTCTGCTTTAAATGTTCAGTTAGTTCTAAGTACCTGAAATCTGAAAGACCTGTTTCACTGGTGAGTCTTTGGCTTATTCTTTTATCTCCAGGAACTGTCACTGGACTGTGACCACATCCATATATTTATGTTTTCTTAATTTCTTTTACTTATTTGCCTAACCTTCCATGAGATTTTGTTACACATTTGAGTTTCACACACATATTTGATGATCATGATCTTAGTGTGCCCTATTCAAGGTCAATGATGATATTATTTAATAACCTCAGAGGTGCCACAACCAGGCCCAAATGCCTTGTGTTGGCTTTAATCATCACTCTTTCTTCAGTGTAGATGGAAATATTGAAGCCCATTTGAATTGGCCAAGGCTGATATAAAATAGCTTTGCCACTAACATTTGGTGAGAAATCCTGTCGAAAGTGTTTTACAAAAAGGCAGAGAAATAAGATCTCTTGCCTTCCTTTCATCTGCTAATTTGAAATTACGTTGTAAAAGGCTATGAAGTTTGTCGGGTGTGATTTGTTCTTTAAATGCCCTTGCTTCTTAATCTTCATGAAATCCTTATTAAGATGCTGAATGATCCTTAAACAGGGATTTTTTTTTTTTTTCAAAAGGCATAGAAAAAAGGACGTACAACAACAGCATGTGTGAGAAGCAAATTGACAGTTATCTGGGATAAGTGATGCATAGGCTGTTGAGAACGCCAATGAACTAATGTTGTTCACCTCCAGTTTTTGACCTTGGTTAAAGTTTGGCTGAGGACTTGTAGATTTATAAGAGTCTCCTGATAATGCTATGGCAACAATAAAAACAACAGACATATCTTGGGTTTAGTGATTTCTCATATTTGCAGGACTCCAACTGTTTATATTTATTATGCTTTTCATTTTCCTATCTTTTCTGTCACTTCTGATGCGGTACAAGTGACAGACCACTGGATAAGTTTCAGAGAACTTCAGTTCCTGCCCTGGCTTTGCTGCCTATTAACTGAGTGGTTTTAGATCAGGCAGGAGTCAGAAAATTTTTCATAAAATATGAGACAGAAAATATTTCAGGCTCTGAAGGTCACATGGTCCCTGTTCCAACTACTCTTATAGCTGCTCTTATAGGAGGAAGGAAGCAAATGAATATCATTGGTCTTTTCAATAACACCTTATTTACAAAAAGAGGCAATAAGCCAGATTTGATTTGTGAGTCATAGTTTGCTGACTTTTGCTTTAGTTAATCAACTCAATTTCTCTGTGTCTTATTTATCAAACAATGCAATTGAACTGGAAAGTGTTTAAGTTGTACAGTTCTTTGACCCTGCATCTAAGGTTTCCTATCTACTGGGGGTTTTTTTAGTGCTTGAAGTTAAATCCCATTGGCATTGTTAAGACTTTACTTCTCATTTTGGTTCAACATCCAATCAGAGAGCAAACCCTGAGCAAGGAGCTTTCTTTGAAATCCAAAGACACAGTGGACTCAGTCCCTGAAAGAGTACCAAAAGTTTTTAGATCAAACATTTATGTCTATCATGGGATGAAGAGTTTGAACATTCCTCAGGGACTGGGGCAAAGAGATACTGTGAAAGCCCCTCTGCCCTTTTCCCCACCTCAACATGCCTTCTTTACTTGATCTTACCCCATCCATACCCTGTCACTTGGTTGAATTCCATCACTCCCCAATCACACTGTGATTGTGAACCAAGTATACACATGCTCAAAGAGGAAATCCTTCACTAGATGTTGAATTATGAGCATGAAACTGTCACTCCAGATTTTCTCTTTGTAGAGAATGTGGGCATGAGATTCACCTGTCATTCATTTGGAACATAAACATCTGTGAAAACCCAAAGTACATAAATGAGTTCAGACCTCCAAAAACTATGTGCCTTTATTCATTTCTAATATATTGTTTCAGTTAGGGGACCTCCAGAGTAACAGTCATACTGGGAAACATGGAAGAAATGTATTCATTACTCAGACCCATGATAAACAACCAACTTTTTAGTTCTTAGCTCTTTCAGCTAGGAAAAAGAAAGTGTTTTGAAAACGCTTTTCCATGAAAGAAGATGTTTGAACCTCTAGTATCTAGAGGTCACCTAAGATTCATGTAGAAAAGAAAAGGGGAGAGTTAATGGAGATACTGGGGAATATTTAATACATGTTGCTATTACGTTAGCATTTACTATGTGCCAGGTACCTTCATTTAATTTTATGTTGATGGAGCAGTTATTTTTTCCCACTTTACAGGTTGGGAAACTGAGACTTCCTGATTACCCAAGGTCATAAAGATTTTAAATAAGCACATTTTTAATCCCAAATCTCTCAAAATCCAGTGCTTCTAAATAATTACTTATACTACTGATATTTTTTTAATGGACCTAAAAGGAGCTAATTCAATTGGCAAGAATCTGACTTGTCAATGGAGCTGATTGCATAATTGGCTGCATTTTTAGTAGGGAAGGCCTCAATGACAAAAACACATCATTTTAATAAATGTTGGTAATAATCCTGATCTTCAAAAATAGTAACCTAGAGTATGCCTATTGCACTATTTGGAAAGGGATTTTTGAGCTTGAATGTCATTAAAACTTTAAACTTAATTAAGCTAGCAATCTCATCTGTTACAGAACCCACTAATAAAAATCATGAACAGTAAGGAGCCAGTTCAAGTTTCTCTCCAGTACGAGGAGAATCAGGACTATACTTACAGCTTTTGGTTCAGAGTTCCAGTGTTCCTTCTATTTCACCCAGAATGCATACTTTTATTGTAAGAGATGGTAAAGGAGAGTGTTAGGAAACCCAAGAAACCTTAATGGAGTAATGCAATTTTGTAAAATTGGAAGAGAAATCTCCCTTCCAGGAAGGAAGCACAGCTTTGGAGTGAGGGAGAATGATAGACAATATTGCAGATTTGTATTCAGTCGGATCTGTAAGTTCTCTCTAGACCCTAGTTATTTACTTATTTTTATCTTGTAAGAATTAAGGGTTAAATTAGTATAAATTACAAAATTGTCACCAACAAGTTAATTAGACTTATAGATAAGTGTTGTTAACACCACAAATGGTTTACTTTTCAAAACTGTGATGAGTTAAGATCTGCAAGGCACTCTCCATTTTCATTGCTCCTTTTGTCTTGAAACTCACTGGCAACTTTACATTTTTGTGTGAACTGTCTGTCTAGTAGCAATCCTTTTCCTGTGTAGTTCCTACAGTCAAGTTCTCACACAACTATTATGGTTTATCATTCTCTAATTTACCTGGTTAGTAAGCAAAAATCTGGGGGCTAGATTCTAAAAATAAACTATCTGGAAGTTTATCTAACAAGAAAAATATTCTCATTATGAAACAGGGAAAAAATCCACTCAGCCTTTCCAAAAATGTATTTTCTCCTAGCTGTGGCAATTTCCAAGCGTAGGTCAGGAAGGGAAGGACAATGTTCCCAGGGAAGCTAAAACTAGAATGAGAAGCTGAATGGAATTACCCAAACTGGAATTTGGCCAAGATCTAGGGCTACCACCTGACTGAGGAACTGATTGTAGCATCCCTCTGTTAAACAGGCCTCCTGAAAGCTCATAATTGGAAGCCCATGCCTGGCACACTTGACAGAATGTCTTCCATTAGCAGTGCCACTAGGTAAATATCCTCTTCAGACAAGATTCATTTTCATGAACCATGCCTGCTAACTTCAAGACATTAGATGATTTTAATATTCATTAGCTTGCTGCTAGTGACCCCACATCTGGTTAAAAGGCTAGAGCACCCCTCCAAATTCTTGGGTTAGAAGGGAAGATTCCACTTTGTATGTTTGCATAACTTTTAGATGCACAATTTCATGTGTCCCCCACAACCAATTATATAGACGGACAGGGAGAAGCTTTGTTCTGCTGTCTACAGGTGACTAAATTCTAACTCAGAGTTTCAGAATGACAACTTAATCCAAAGCTCCAAATTTGCTTCCATGATGTTTCCATTATACCACGGCACGGGTAAGTGGAGTTGGATGAGCTTCATGGCAACAAGGTGTGCTGTATCTACTCAGAGTCAAGGCAACGGGAATAATCTGAATAAATTAGTTAGATTAATGAGATTAGTTATTGGGACCAGTAAACACAACGATGATGCTATAGCCTCAATTACAACCTCTTTTTTTCTTTCCTTGTCCCTGTGTTAGTGAACCATGCTGTTTATGACTCAGTTACCATTGTCAGAAACTTGGAGTTCATTTTCTACTTCTCCTGCTCTTTCTGGCTTTCTATTCTGGAGGTCCCAGAGCCCAGTGAGACCATTTCTCTTTTATCTCTTAAGTCTGTTTCCTCTTTGTGTCTTCACTGATACTGCCTTTACATCACACCTGGCAATTTCTGCCAAAGTCTATTGAGATAGTCTTTTAATTGGTCTGTATAGTTTCTGGCTTGTACCTCTATGATCCTTTCACTTGTGACACCTTTTATGGTCCTCCTGCCCCTCCTTAGTGCAACTGTCCCCTCCTTAATTCTTACCCTTGGGGTGCTGTATATCCAATGTAGTGTCTGTAATATTTTATTGCATGTATTTATTTGCATGTTAGTCTCCCCTATTAGACTGTGAGCAACTTGAGAAAAGGGACACAGCACAGTCCTCATTGTATACTCATTGGCTATTCTGTATCTGGCACTAGTAGGTGCCATGTTTGATAAATAAGAAAATCCTTAAAGAATCCTGCTACATTCAAGGCACTTTGAGAGATGTGAAGGACAAAGGCCCATTGTGCAGTGCTGAAGCCCCAAGCAGATAACCATGATACAAAGCTTAATAAGTCCTGTAACCAAAAAATTCTGAGCGTTCTGTGGGAACACAGGGTGAGAGTTGCCTTGCCACCTTTCTCTTTCTGCCTTTGTCCAGAGCATCCTCCTGGTATTCGCTTGCTTACCTTGTCCCTCCTAGCTCCTCGACCATGACCTCAGATGTATTTCTGACAGGCTAAACAGAAGTGTGCCTCTGGCAGCCACTTTGTGGAAATCCATTAATTCTCAGAAGATATTAATATTTCTCTTCCTGAGTAGCTCTCTCTCTTTTAACATCCTTTCTCTCACTATCTGCAACCAAAGCTCCACAACCAAAATAAATGTTTCTCGAGAATCCATGACACGAGATTTGAAAGTAAATCAAGACCTGGACAGAAGGTCAACATAAAAGGATAAAGCTGCCACTTATACATGTCTAAGGCAGTAAAAGGGGCAACTTGTTATGTTATTTACAGTCTCCATAAAGACAAGGCCCTTTTTGCCCAGACAAAGGCCTGAAATTGTCAATTGCCAGCAAGTTGTGCCCACTCCCAGGTTTTCTGCTATTGACGGGGAAGGCAGAGAAAGGGTTAATTCTCTTTCCACTTTCACCTCTCTCTCTCTCTCTCTGTCTCTCTCTCTTTTTTTGCAAGGGAGCTTTTGGGGCAAGGAGAAGAGTTTGTTAAGCCTCCAGATTTCTCTGCATTATGTCCAGGTGGCATGACGTGTGAACAGACGAAAGATTAAAATCACCGAGGAAATGGCTCTGTCTGAGTCCAGATCGCGACGCCTCTTGGTGACCCTACAACCCAAATGCTATCTGTCAACTTGTCCTTCCAGCGACTTTTCACCCCATGCTCTATGGCTGCTACTCCAGGAAAAAAAAAAAAAAATCAGGAATTAGGAGGGGGAAAAGGGAGGGAGGAAGCTAGGATAAAATACTGCCTTATTACTAAGGGACTCTGCAAAGCAGGTCAAATGCAGGGCGCGGGAGCCTTTTAACAAACCAAATACTTTTTCCAGACCCTCATTGCCTCGCGTTTCCTCTGTCTTCACTAAAATTCTCAGTTCTCTTGGGAAATCACAGGCCCTGGTTCCCCCAAGCAAGAAGTAATTCTTAGCCCACTGAGGATGGAGATTTTCCTAAGTGTCAAGATCTTTCCATGAGACTGGCTTGGCTTTTGTTGGAGTTCTTAGAAGTAAGAGAGATTCCAAGCTCCTCTTGGTAGCCTGGTCTTTAAGTGGGAGGTGGGATTGGGAAAGAAGAGAGAAGGAGGTCAACACTATTCTATGCAGATGTTTTGATATGGTTGACCATACAAGAGAGGAGCCCACTGATCTGCCTGCAGTAAACTTGGCTTGGCAGCAGAGCCAGACAGCGACAGGAGGAGAGTGAACAACAGTCAGTCTACTCACCCCTCAAATGTACTAGGCTGAACCAAATGCACTTACGTTTTTCAAATATAAAAACAACCAGCCAAATACTGGCAATTTCCTATGGCTCAAATTCATTCAAAATATAAATAAAGTCTAAAAATCCTAAGCTAGAGAAATAAAATGTTCTTTTCAATACATGATTTTGGTGGTTTGTCTAACTGGAACTTTGCCTTTAGGATAACTCAGCACTAGGGGCCCACTTCTGCAGTAAAATATTACAGAAAATAGAGTCGCTTAACCCATTTTTAATGATTTCTTTTTTTTGTTTTCCTGAAAGACTTTGACATGTGATAATTTCACAAATATATATGTTTAAGTAGTCATTGTATGAAAATCAAAGCATTTGTTGTTAAGCTTTTAGACACACAGGAGTTTGCATAAACGGAAAGGTTGGTTGCTCTTTTTTCTTTGTACGTTTTTCTGTTGCAGGATTCCATTCAGGATATGATATTACATTTCACCATCATATTTCTTCAGGCTTATCTTAATTATGACATTTTATCAGAGTTTTCTTGTTTTGATTATCTTGACAGTTTTGAGTATTGGCCAACAATTAAAAAAAATTTTACATCACTTGGTATCTTTTTATTTGGTTTAATGTAAAAAAAAATCTTTTGTTTGAATCTTCACCTGCTTTTAGAAGCATTATTTTTAATGATTGTATAATATTCTACCGATAATTGTGACATTTAGATTTTTCTCTAAAGGAAACAAAAGGGCTTTTCATTGTGTTTCTTTAACATTGACCAAAGATTGACTTTCAGAGAAGAGCATTCCCTGGGAAAATATAGTTTTGTAATAATTACAATCTGGTGGTGATAATTCTGACATTCCTGCTGTCTCCTCTCCAGAAGTAGAGTGTATAAATGTAGGTATACATGTACACGCAAAAAGACATAATCCTGGGGCATATTATCCTTTGTCCTGACCCTAATACCTGCCTATCACCACAGCACGCCCTCTTTGTCTGAGATCTAGGCTACAAAAGGTCAGATTTGCAAAGGCAGATTGTTAAAGTGGAACACAGCTTGTAGAGCCTTCTCTGCAGAGTAAGCCTGGTCCTTTTATAAGAAGTTCCTTGTTTATTTTTCTTGAATTGTTTATCCTTGAGACTCAGTTAGAGGCTAGTTCGCTTTCATTTTAAAAGCTTGGGAACAACAGTTTTAAAAGACCTCTTGTCTGCTGGGTTTACATCATCATTCCACCATTCAGTTGCTTCATCTTACTGCGATACTTGCTGAGTCTCTCCATCTCTCTATCAAGTCTGTCATGTTTAACTCCTAAATAGGTTTTTTGTCACTCACCTCATCATTTTCACCTCTGCCACATGTTTTCTAACCCTGCTCTCTCTTGCCTGGATTATTAATAGTAGGTCTCTAACTGATTTCTCCTTTTCTTCTTAAGTTTAAGCTTTCTCTTTTCAAGTCCACACCTTTTTCTTATGTGTTATATATGTTTTTATCTATGTATCCCATGAACACACACTCACACACACACACACACACACACACACACACACACACACACAGTTGGCAATACTAATCCCTTGGTTAAGCTGCCTACCATTGCTCAGTTCTTGAACTTGCTGTCTATGGGACTTTGGGCAAGAAAACTAAATGTTCTATGTCTCAGTTTTTGCATCTATAAAATGAAGACCACAGTATGATAACATTATGCTAATGTTATTATAAGGATTAAATGTGATAAGCGCAAAATCTTAGAACAGTGCCTTGTGTGTGGTATGAACTCAATAAATGCTACCTCTGATACTCCTTCTAGTAACAGAAAATATGTGAACATTTATAGTCCTACAGTTTCACCCTCAGGGATTTCTCTCTCTTCAAGCTTTGCATTTCCTCTCAGTCATGCTTGCTTTTGAATTTCCGTCTTCTCAAAATGTACACTCTCTACTGCCTCCCTTCCCAATGCCTCAAACAGTCTTGATAAACTGCATAAAATATTCTTTTTTCTGGACTCGTCTTTGGTAGCTCTCATTCCTCTTAGCTTTCACTACAAGTTGCGGACTATTGTATAGACTTTACAGAGAAAAAAGAAAACAAAACAGGCTCAAGGCAGATAAGTGATTTTACTCATCGTACTGAGGTAGGACTCAGATGCAGATATTGCTAGTTACCTGTGATTTTTCTTTTATATCACCAACCCCCCCAATTTGGGGTAATCCAAAACTGTCTTGACTTTGAAATCTGACTTCTGTGACTGGGCCAGTGTTTTTGATGTTAGTTATTAAGGAGCTAAACAGGAAGAATTCTGTTTCCTCATCCATAAAGTGTATATTGGAGCCATTTTCTTCAGAGGCCTTCCTCTCTCACGGTGCCACACACCTGTATACAAAGTGGGAGCTTACTTGATATCTGCATGGATTTGGATCTAGCCAACTTTTCTTTGTAGTTTCTCAGCTCTCTTCTCTTATTCTCAATCTTAAACAAGAGGCTTAACACAGGAATGTCACCTCCAGATCCAGGACACTTCCAGAGCCAGGTCCTGTCAATAATACCTCCTCATTCCATTATAGCCACTTCCTCTCCCCTGCTGCTCTGATATTTATAAACTTCCCATTCTCATAACAAATTTGGCCTGAGGTCATTCCCAGACCACTTCACACCCTGCTGGGGTTTTTTGGCTCAGGGGATCAGTGCACAGACTTTCTTTGTTCCTCCAAGTGAACTCAAGCATCAGTGTCCTGATCAGATAACAGGCAATCTGTACCTTGTCACTCTTCATTCCTGCCCTCTCAGTCCCTTCCCTCACAGGACCCAGTGATAATATTAATTACAACTTCTCACTTAAAAGAGTCTCTCCTGCTTGTAGGTTTCTGTGCAAAAAGAGGATTTCTTTTCTCAAGAAGGAAGAACCACTCCTGATTACATCAACAAAAGACTAGCTAAAGATTAGCTAAGCCCTCTGTTCTATAGTTGAGACAGCTAGACAACCATGAGGAACTCAATTTGGAATTAAGGATAATAAAACATGACTATTACTCAGAAAAATCTCTGATTCTTGCTGTTGTTTGTTAATAGTTCTGGAGAGCCAACTGAATGCTAGGCAAGTAGTCTACCACTGAACCACATCCCAGTTCATGATATTTTCAATTTTAGCATAGATATGTTGGTATGTTGACAACCATGGGAAGATTCAGCTTTATCCATAGCCTATGACAAAGCTGAACAGAAACATAAGAGAACAATTTATTTCCTCCTCATTTCCTGTCTCATCAATCTCTCTCTCTTCCTCTTAGTGCCTTCTTTTCCAGCCCTTTCATTTCTTCCTGTAGTTAAGTCCACTGATATGTTACTGGTCCCTCAACCTCTTTCACCTTTCTACCTATCAAGACAGAAGTCTTCTATGTGTCAAAACAAAGGGCAAGTTAAGAAGCTACAGAGGACAAAATGTTTCACAGAGAGGAGTTATTGGACAATAGTTAGAAAAAAGTCTGCAACTCCTAAATGCAAGAAAACAAATTCCTGAAATATTTCTACCAACGGCTAATGAACAATCTTTACTTTCACATAGATCAGCTCATTTAATTTTCATAAAAGTCTATGAGAAGCTTTCAGATCCCTATTATAAGGGGATAATGGCAATAGCCTAAATTAAAATCTCTCCACATATCTCAAAAAATAAAAATTTGAAAAAATGATAAACAAGCAGAGCACCTAAAATTACCCTTAGTTTGCCTCACAATATAACGTAGAGACAAAGAACTTTACGGACCTTAATTTACAACTAATTGGGGAAATAAGAAATCTATGTTGGTAGAGTTGACTCTGAAACTTGCAATAGACCAGAAGGTTAGGTGAGGAAAAGAGAAGAGAAAAAAATGAGGCAGAGTGGAGTCAGAGAATATCATTTATTTGAAACTGAAGTGAAATAGAACTAAGTGAGGAAACAAAAAAAAGAAACTGTAGCCATTATATATAAGCTCAGGCATTGGTGTGAGATCACATCTTGGTCATGAACATGACCTTCCTGAATAACAAAAGTAGCCCAAAATATGTCAGAGAGAGAGAGAGAGAGATCACATACTACAAGTCATTGTATTTTGAAACTATATAATGTATACCATAAATTAACTGATAAAGTTGAAATAAGGTATGACATGCCAGTCCTGTCAGTAAATGGAAATGAGCTTGCCACACAGATTAAAAGGGAAATATTTAAAAATTGGCTCACAAAGCAAAACCTACCCTGTGCATTACACACCAAATACACCCAAAATAAGGTGGTGCAGAAAGCCTGAAAATAAAGAACTGAGCAAGTGTATCTGACAAATACAAACAAAATGAAATTGGAACTTGTGATCTTGCTGTCTGACCAATTACAATTCAGGACAAAAAGATAAAACAACACAAAGAATTGGACTTTCTAAAGGCAAAGGCCAAACTTAGAAGCAAAGATAAGATAAAACTTCCTGTATATCAGCCACCATCCTAAAGCAGAAAGCACAGGAAATGTAAGGAGACAGATGAAAGCAGACATCAGGGGATGGGACACAGCATGCTCAGGCTGAGAGCTGTAATATGGAGGACACAATATAATAATTAAGATAGATTTATTTGTACCCAGTCAATAGAGAGTAAATCTTTCTTACATTTTCTTTCCTAATGCATATTAGACATTTATGAAAATTTATCAATTCACCACTTATTAGGTCATGATAAAAAAATTCAATAATAATTAAAATTTCTTTGTTATGGAAAAAACTGGATTCAAATGAGGAAATGCCAATATCGCAGAGATTATAAAAAATGCTAATGCTTTATATCAGAATTTATGTATCTTCAATTTATACAACTATAGGAGTGATGAGAGGAAATTGTATAGTATATAAATATATATGTCAATAAGAATGGACAATGACAGCAAATGAATTTCACTTCTACCCCTCTCCCCCAAATTTGGAAAACAGATTAATGCAACTAGTAAAGAACACCAATATATAACTATTGGTTTTAAAACAAGCAAAACAGATAACAACTTGCTAGTCTAATCAAGCAAAAATGTAAGATTATTACTTATGGAAAGGTAGTGAGAAGAGAAAGCATGACAAAAAAATGACAAAGGAAAATAACCGTTGTAATGGAGGAGACTTAAGTAATGCAAAATTTAATAATTTTATAAGAAAAAATAATTTGCCCAAACTGAGTCCAATAAAGAAAACCAACCAATTATTACAGATCAAATGGAGAATGTTAACAGTAACTTTCCATTGGCCACAACTTAACAGAAGCAGCAGGTTAAGATAATTTCACAAAGAAAAAAGTCTTTGAAAACTTCAAAGAACTCACCATTCTACTTATATAAGAGCATAAGAAGGCAATTTTCCAAATCCTTCTGAAAAAAATAATAAATTATTAATAGAAAACGATGTAAAAATTTTCTTTCCTCAAATCTATAAACCACTCTTACTGAGGCAATAATCTGAAATAAATACTAACAGCCACCAATAGCCTTTTAAAAAGAATGCATGAAACAAAGTATGCCAGAAATACAAGCTTGATCAATATTCAGCATTAATATTAATTAATTCAAAATGGACCTAAGACCTAATGAAACTCTGAGATCAACAAGTGACATTTTATCAAATAAGAAACTTCTGCATAACAAAGGAAATGATCAACAGAGTAAAAAGATAACCTACGAATTAACAGAAAATATTTGTGAACTATCTATCCAACAAGCGACTAATATTCAGAATTTATAAGAAACTAAAAACCTCAACAGTAAAATAAAGAATAGTCCAATTTAAAATGACCTGAACAGACATGTTTTAAAAGAAAATAAAAATAAGAATAAAAGAAAAATGCTCAGCATCACTAATTATCAGGGAAACATAACCATACTGAGATATCATTTCACCCTTCTTAGAATTGTTATTATAAAAATGACAATGCTGGCAAAAGATCAGACTGTGGTTTGAACTGTGGGCTTCACGCTTGCAAAGCGGGTGCTCTACCACATGAGCCATACCTCCAGTCCATTTTGTACTGGTTATCTTGGAGATGGGGCCTTGTGAACTATTTACCTGGGCTGGCCTCAAACAGCAGTCCTCTCAATCTTGTCTCCCAAGTAACTAGGATTACAGGCATGGGCCATGGGCACCTAGCTTGAGAAAGGGGAATTCCTATACATTGTTGGTGGAAAAGTAAATTAAAAAAGATATTTTGAAAAATAGTATGGAGGCACTTCAAAAACTAAAAATAAAATTACCATAGGATCCAGCTATTCCATGATTGCATGTATATATATAGTATATCAGAGAGATATCTGAATACGTGTATTTAATGCTGCACTTGTCATAATAGTGAAGGTAAGAAATGAACTGAAGTCTCTATCAACAACTAATGAACAGTGAAAATACGGTATATATACACAATGGAACATTATTCAACCATAAAGAGAATGAAATCTTGTCAGCAATATGGATGGAATTAAAGGATATTATGTTAAGCGAAATGAGCCGGACTCAGGAAGACATGATCTCACTAATATGTGGAAGCTAAAACGTTGTGTTCATGAAAGTGGGCTAGTGGTCTCTAAAGATTAAGAAGGGCCAAGGGGAGAAGTACAGATGGAGGTTGGATAAAAGTTTCCAAAATACAGTTATGTAGAGGAATAAATTCTACAACACAGTAGGGTGACTATAGTTTACAATTTATTATTTGTTATACTTTATATAAAGAACTAGAAGAAAGAAGTTTGAAGCTTTCCAACAAAAAAACATCATAAATTTTCAAAGAGATAGAAATACTGATTACCCTGATTTGATTATTACGCAAGGTACACAGGTAATGAATATCACACTCTATCCCATAAACATGTACAATAATGTGTCAATTAAAAAATTTAAAAAGTACATGAGAACAAAGGAGAGTTTATACCAGAAATTCTTTTATTTTTGTCATGATATATATCATATATATGTATGTCTTTCAATACAGAACTAAGGGTTTGCACCATAAATTCTGATAGAAGTACAAAATTAAAGATGCAAAAAAACAGAGAGAATGAGTTAAAATATTCTATTTGAAAATACAATGATATGGCCATATATCTTAGAAAGCCTTGAAGATCCATAGAAATGTAATATGAATACCAAAAATATTTAGTAATGTTACATATGATTAAACTAACATGTAAGGATCAATAGTCTTAATTATAACACATTACAGAAAAAGGAATTGATAAGATTCAATAGACTTTCATGTCAACAAATCAGGAACAGAGTATGTCAACATATGTAAAATATGTCAACATGATGAAGACCATATAAAGAAAGTCCACACCTAATGTCATACTTTTTCTTTAACACCAGGAACAATACGAGGATACATACTCTTACCACTTCTATTCAACATAGTACTGAAAGTTTTAACCATAGAAATTAGGCAAAAGAAAGAAATAAAAGGCATCCAAATTGGAAAGGAAGAAGTAAAATTATCTCCAGCCACAGAAAACATAATCTTATACATAAAAAATCCCCCATATTTCCCTCAAATTAATAGAATTAATAAACAGATTCCCCAAAATTATAGTATTGATACAAAATCAACATTCAAACATGCATTGTATTTCTGTAGTATAGCAATGAACAACCTGAAAAGGAAATTAAGAAAGCAACTCAATTTACAATAGCACCAAAAAAAAAAAAAATACTTAGGAATAGACCTAACCAAACAGATGAAATACATATACACTGAAACTATTAACATTGCTAAAAGAAGTTAACAAAGACACAAATAAATGGAAAGACATCCCACATTCATGGATTACAAGACTTAATATTGTCACGATGCAAATCCTTTCCAAAGCAATCTGTAGATTCAACATTCCTTATCAAAACCCCAATGATAATCTTGGCAGAACTGAAAAAAAATCATCCTAAAATTCATATGAAATCTCAAGGGACCCCCAGTATCCCAAACAGTCTTGATAAAGAAGAACAAATTTGGAGGACTTACACTGCCTCGTTTGAAAGCATAACAAAGATACAGTAATCAAAACAGTATGGTACTGGTGTGAAGGCAGACTTAGAGATTAATGGAATAAAGTAGAAAGTCCAGTAATAAACCCTCTAGAACTACAGTCCCAGGAGCAGTCAATGGAAAGGGGACAGTTTCTTTAATAAGCAACATTGGGAAAACTTGACAGGCACATGCAAAAGAATGATGATGGACCCTATCACGAAACATGTAAAAATTTAGCGCAAAATAGATCCTGTAAGATCCCAAAGTTCAAAACTCCCAAAAGAAAATACCGGGAATAAACTGAATGATATTGGATTTGGTAACGACTTCTTGGCTGTTACACAAAGCACAGTCAACAAAATCAAAAATACATCAAAGTTACCTTTGGCTTAGTAAATGATACAGTCAACAAAGTGAAAGGAGAAAATATTTGCATATCATACATTTGATGAGGGATAACATCCAGAATATATATCAATTAGGTTATTCACTATAAAAATATGAAATGACAAGTGTTAAAAGGGATATGGACAAGTTGGAATGCCATACAAAAAAGATCCATGGTTCAGGACTACCTCTACTAGGCTGGTAAAATAAGGATGGCAGAGTGTATGAATGGATAGATTGAGCAATGGAATGATAGAAAGCCTAGAAACAGACTCTTAAACTTAGGCAAATGGTAAAGGTAGTGTGTCAACACATTGGGGAAAGATGACAATTTAATAAGGACTGTTGAGACCTTAACAGCCACTTAAAAGATAAAAGTGGCAAAGCTTACACTATTCATCAGCATAAACTCCAAATAAATCAGAGATATACAATTAAAAAAGTGCTATGAAACATGAGGAAACTCCTTTATAAACAGAATAAAGGAAGTTTTCCTGAAAATGACTAAAAATTCCATAAAGCACCAAAAAATAATGACACTCCATAACAATAATCCCACTGAGTCACGGCCTAAATATTAGTTTCTGGATAGCATTTCTTCTCCGTGGCACCTGGGCACCCAGAGAAATGGCTGGTTCAATGTCTGGGTCAAGGAATGGACAGAGTGAGCATTTTGCTTTGGGAGCTTAGGAAGCAAAGTGGCTCTCCAAGGGCCCGGGTCCAAAGTCATAGTAGGAAAATCTGTACATGAAAAGAATAATGACTTTAGTTGGCTCCAAATAGTTGTGAAGTAATAAGTAAATAAAAATAAAGGAGGTCATAGTGATTCTCTTCAACTGTTCAATATCTACTTCTTTCTCCTCACAGCAATCAGAAGCCTGGGTGTACAAAATGTTTCTTTCTTTCCTCAAACTCCAAAGTGATTTTCCTTTTCTTTTAGAATCTAAAGTCCTTACTATGACCTCTAAGGCCTTCTATGACCTGAGTCCTATTTAACTTCATCTTTTTCTCATGTGTTCTCTCTCTTTCTCAGAGCACTCTAAAGAATCTGGCTTCCTTTCTCTTCCTGGAACACAGCAAGCCCCTTTGTTCCTTGGAGATCTGTGCCTCATTTATTTCCTCTGTGACATTTATAACAATCTTCAATTATCTTGTTTCTTCCTTTGTTTATTTGTTTGTTACCTGTCTCCCTAGGAGAATGTAAATTTAAAAAAGGCAGGAAAGTTCGTTTCTTTTACTTGTCATGTTCCAGTTCCTACTATAGGTACTGGCAAATAGTTGGCACTTTATGAATATTTTTAAATAAATGAATGGTGCAAGAATGACTGATGAATAAATGAGTGAACGAGCTCTTCTCGATTCCAGTTCCAGTGTCTCTGCATGACAAGTCTCTATTTTTTCTTCTCCCTGTGTAGTTTATCTCTACGTGTACAGACTACACAGCCTATGCTTTGAAACCTATATGTTTACACATTAAATCCTTCCATTTAACTGTCAATGAAAACACTATGCATTTTTCCTCTTTTTTTCCCTTTAGAAGGCTAGCTCAAGAAAAATCCTTAGAAATTCCAAGTGATCCTCTATTTACAGATAAGGAAACTGAGGCTGCCACATTGTATATCTTGCCTAAGGTCACATCGCTAACTAGCCTTGCACCTGAAATTACATTTCCAAGTGTTCTAATTCAGTGGTGTTCTCAGTACCTTTCTCTTCTCCATACTGCTTTTATTTCTTAACCCTCAGTTTCCTGGCTCTCCCCAACACTCAACTAGCAACAGGAGGAAATGGTTTGAGTGGGAAATGAAGTCCTAGTGGTGTCTTAGAGTCATCTGGTGCCCCTGGGAGACAGAGTTTCATTGAGCTCTCAACATCACTGTACTTCCTAACAGCATTTTTGAAATCACTAGTGTTTCCTCCAAGTGAGATTGGCCTCAAATGGCATTATGTCTTAGGTGGCTAGATGCTAATTCATCCCCAGTGCATGCATTTGTGTAGTCTGCTGTTCCCTAAGCAGCACTTTACCAACTGCAGGAATGGAAAAATTATATCCAGAATTCTATGACAATTATTCCTGTATTTCCCATGCTTGTTCAAATGATAAATGTAAAACTACCATCTATTTTTAAGCTATTTGAGCCTATTGACTCAAAAGAACAGGAAAGCCCTGTCAGTTCAATTTTGTTTTATGAAAAAGTATGGGTGGAGGCTTTGCTTTTCTTTAAATAGACAAAAAGTTTAAAGTTATTTTTCAAACCCAAACTGTATGGTTAATTAGAATTGAATGGCTTTGCCTTCCTCATAAATGAAGCCCATTTGCAAGACTGAGATGGTAAATCTTAATCCTGATAAGACCCTGAAGCAAGAATGTATGCTGAAGTATAAGTAAATGTTTAGCAAAAATATACTATCCCAATGCACATGGAGCCCAACCAGGAAACAAAGCTCTCTCTTTTAGAAGGGTTCTTACTTTGATATTCATAAGGGTTTTGTCCTATTCTGCATTCTCTTCCTCTCCTTCCATTTAAGCTCAGCAATTCATTTATCCAATAGCTGTATGGTATCAATTATCCATATAGCTCAGTGCTTTGGTGATAAACACAAAGATGGTGAAACTCTGCCCCTTTCCTTAAGATGTAATTTTAATAAAAGTTAACCACCCACCATTTTGCATAAAATTTTTGTGTATGATATGGTGATGGAAAAGTACTAGAAATGACCACAGGGAATACCAGAGTTTGAAAGAAGTACAAAGGCCACGTTGGCCATTACTGGTCAATATGATGATGGTCATGATCCCTGGACCATCACCAGGGAGCTTGTTTCAAGTGTGGAATCTTTGGCTTTACCCCAGGTCTACTGAATCTGAATCCATGCAATATGTTCCCCAAGTGATACATGTAAATATGAAATGACAGTCCTGGACTCTTCCTCTCAGGTTTGTTCTATATTTACTGACAGTGCTATAATTCTTTGATGAATATATATTCAAAACCATAACCTGTCCCTTCCCACTCACTCAATACCACACAGCTTTATTCAATTTCAACTACTCTCATTTGGGCACAGCTTTACTTGCATTTCAGAATAAAGGATGAATTATTCAGGGTAATTGCTGGGTACTTGCATGGGAAAGAGAGAGAGAAAAACCTATTATTATTGTTTTTTTTTAACACCTCATATGTTTTGCTGCACGCAGGCCAACTATGATCTCTCCTTTACCAAAGGATACCTATCTTCTAAAAAATGTGAGATGTGGGAGGTATATGGCATATTGAATTAGCATTCCCAAACATTCCTTCCTATTTCCCGGTAGGAGGCGTCTATATCCTCATCTTTTGCCATGGGACTAAGTACCTTCCTGAAGGACATCTTTTCTTTTATTGACAAAGAAAATGACTTCTGTTGACCAAGGGAATGTGAGTTTTAAGCAATCATTGCAAAGTTTTAGCCAGCCTTCCTGTCTTTCCTCAGCCTTGAGTAGAGAGGTATTCCTTTCCTACTCTAGGTTCTAGAATAAACAAGACACAAGAAAGAGCAAAACTGCCAGCAAAACTGCCACCAAAAGTAGTGTCAATGGGAAGTAAGTGTTGTGACAAGCCATAGAAATTTCAGGGTTGCTTATTATTGTAGTTTAACCTTGGGAAAATGGACAAGGCACATGTCATCAGTATTTCCTAGCATCAAGGGTAAACTGAAACATATTTAATTGAAAGCAAATGATTTTAAAAGTAAAACACTCTGCGCTATTGGTATTTATTATGTCATAAATTATGAGAAAAGCAAAGCACAAGAGATCTCATTTTGATGGTCCATAGAACCTAACCAAGGAATAATGTATCTATCTCCCTAACCTTGGACATAAAAGAGACTTCTTTAAAACTCAAATGCTTGGATTTGCATAAGTACAAAGTACAATATCATAATTATTGTTGGTTTACCAGACTATTAAATGCATCAGTCATTTTAGTGCTTTTATTGTCCCTCTAAAAATTATTATATTTATAATATATTTATTCTCAACTCAGTGTCAAAATTAAGCTAGAATAAAGTTAAAACTTCTTATTTACTTATTATGGGAGCGTAACCAGAAAATAACAAAAAATGACTTCTTAAAAGAGTTTATTAAGTCCATTGTAATTTCTATAAAATGAGTAGTGTCTGTTTTTGTATTACATTGCTATTTCTAAGTTTAAACTTATAAACACATTGATACTTAGTAGAATTGCAAAACCCAAGATCAATTTCCAGTGCTGATAGAGATAGGAGATTTCTTATTGACCTTATCCAATGTGAACTCAGACCCAGTCCTGTGAGATGCTTAACTGCAGCCATGCAGAAAATGAAGGATGTTAGGAAGAACACTAGTTTATGAGTTCATTTTGTTGAGTTTTCCATGCACAAGAGTTTTGCCAAAACTACTTACTCATTTACTTCATATATTGAAACAAATTAGTGAAATCAAATTTTATATCACTTGGAATTTGATTTCAGTTCATCTCTACTCCTTCCCTTTCTCTGTTATTTTATAATTTACTACTATCTAAAATTTTTGGTCCCAGCTACTCCAGAGGTAAGGGGTAGGAGGATTGTAGTTCAAGGCCAGCCCAGGGAAAAACACAAGACCTTATCTGAAAAACAAAATAAAAACAAAAGAACTTAAGCATGTCTTAAATAGCAAAGCACTTGCCTTGCAAGCATGAGTCACTGAGTTCAATCCTCAGTACCACTACAAAAATAAAAATAAAATTTTGACATATGAAATATTCTTATAAAATGAACCATCAGGAAAATTTATCCAGTAGCAGGAAAGGCCTCTCTGCCTTAGCAGTACTATTCTCTGAGGTCTTGTCTTCACTCCAGAATCTTTTATTCAGAGAAATTATAGACAGATAATGGGGATCATTGACTGATATTCACCTCATGACCTCACAAAGAGTGCAGCTAGTCACTGGCAGCTTTTTTTTTTTTTTTTTGCATGAATATACCCTTCTTAAGCACAAAGTGCCTTGAGTTTTACTCTTTTTATTTAGAGAATGAATGAATCAGTGGACAAGTGAATTGATGAATGAATGAGTAGGATAGCTGGCTGCTTAGGGCTCCTCATACCCAAGTGAACTCCTCTTGAGATTTCAGTTTACATTACGATGTTGCTTTAACCTTTTAGTCTCAGCCTCTGCCCAGTGAAGACATTTTGTAAGTTCAGTAGTAGTTGTCAGCTTGGAGCCCTAACTTCAGCAAACTGAAAATCCTGGAATAACGTAATGTAAGCTTTAATCATGCTGTTTTGCCTTCTGTGAGTGGAGGAAATGTTTATAAGGACATGAAGTTTTTAGGTAGAAGTGAGTTCTCTTTTCATAAATTTCCAAAGCGATTCTATAATAATATAATGCTTACCCTTTATGCCAGGTGTCTTGCAAAGCAAGAAACGGAAGGCCAGGAAATAAGCTCCTCTCGGAGCAATAACCGGATCACAAATATACTTATGCCTCATCTGCGCCAGCTTCATCCTATTCTGATCAAAGCAATAATCTTAACTGAATTACTTTCCAGACTATTAACTATTGACTTTTTGTTAGTTAAAAATAAATTAGGAATACCTACTATGCACAAACATGCTGTTAGTGCTGCGGATAGTTCAAGGATGTATGTCACTGGTTTCTTCCATGAAGGAGTTTATCAGGTAAATTAGGGAAGCCACACCACATGTGGCAAATACAGTAATAGTGAAAATCAGTAATAGATGAGAGCTAGCCACTACTGGACATGAGCCACAAGTGTTCAGAGGGAGAAGACTCGTAAGTGCTATCATGGCAATAGTAAGTTTTAAAGAAAAGGGATTTGTGGCCCTAATAAGAAAACAACTCAATAAAAAGTAATGAGTAAAAAATCTGAATAGCCACCTCACCAAAGATATATTGGCAGGATAAAAGCAAATGGAAAGTTGTTCAACATCATATTGCAATAGGGAAATGCAAATGAAGGTAATGAGATAACCTTATAAGAGGATTAGAATGACCAAATTTGAAATGCTGACAGCACCAAATGCTGGGAAGATAAGAAGCATGAGGAACTCTCATTCACTTTTGGTGCAAGTGCAAAATAGTACAATCATTTGGAAAAGACAGTTTGGTAGTTTCTAACAAAACCAAATACACTCTCATCATACAACCTCATTCAAGGAGTTGAAAATTTATACTCACATAAAACCCTGCACATTCGTGTTTATGGTAGCTTTATTCATAATTCTCCAAACCTGAAAACAGCCAGCCTGCCCTTCAGTAAGTGAACCGAAGAGTGAATTGTGGTAATGGAATGCTGTTCAGTCTAAAAATACGTGAAATATGAAGCTAATGTAGACACGAGAAAAATTTAAGCACATATCTCTAAGTGAAAGAAGCTAATTATAAATGTTACATATCGTGTAATCCCCACTTTATGATACTGTGGCAAAATGATGGAGGCTGCTAAAAGACCAGTGGTTTCCAGGGGACAGGAGGAAGGGAGACAAATAGGTGAAGAACAGGAAATGTATAGGACAGTAAAATTATTCTTTGACATAAGTAATGGTGGACACATGTCATTATACATTTGTCAAAATCTATAGAATATACAACACAGAGTGAACATTATTTTCAACTATGGTCTTTAGTTGATAATAATGCACCAATGTTGTTTCATCAATTTTGACAAATTTGCACACAAATACAAGATATAAGTAATAGAGGAACTGTGGACAGGGTGCAAACAGAGTACTTTCTGATTAATTTTTCTGTAAAGCTAAACTACTCTAAAATATTCATTACTTTTTGTTACAATTTTTTAAATATTGAGATTCATATAGGCCCAAAGGCTAGGTAGGGAAGTCCAGGCAATGGATGCAGCAGGGTATAAAACCTATAGGGAAGAGGCCAGAGAGAAATAGCCATCACCAGAAAGATTGGCTATCTCCTGTCCCTGAAGCTCTAAGTCTAAAGTTTCAAATTTGGTGTAAAAAAGAGCTGCATCTTTGTGTTGGCTCAACTCATTGTGGAATATACGAGCTTCATTTATCTCTCAAGCTTTGTGAATTACCAATGTGGGGGAAATCATACATATAGGACTACAGAAAAGCCCAGATGAGTTAATGTGAGTTCTAAGTGCTGTGGAAATATTAGTTGCTACTATCATAAAAGAGAACTTGTCCCTCTCCTTTTGTGGCTTTCATGGTGACTCTCTTGTCTGCCAAGTATCAGAGTAGATCTAACTGGTTCAAATGTAGTCACCTAAGGTCTATACCTGCTCCATCTGTCTCACTAAATATTGTCTCCTAAATATTGTCTTCACTATCTATTTGTATATTTAGCCAATTTCTTGCTGACAATTTCCAGTTGGTATCGGACTGTCTAAGAGCAAGTTCAATGGTATTAAGTGGTAGAAAGATGGCAATGCTGTTAGTGTGGGGGAGACCAGGTCAGGAAAAGCAGTCTTTGTACATGACCTTGATGATTATTTTTTGCTTACTTCCTAGTTCCTTCTCTCCTATCATACTCCATACCCCAATCTCTGCTCTAATAGTAGTTTTGTGATGTTTTCTGCTCAAAACTACTAACAAAGAAAAAATCAAATTAAAAGGCAGCTTTTTTTTAATGGGTAAACTTTTTTTAAATGGGAAAACTGCTGTTACGATTGAACAGCATTACATCAGCCAAAAGAGGTCAAAGTAACCCATACGTAATCTTAACAAACGTAGCATATCCCTTATGTGAAAAACTAGATAATACTTAGCAATTCCAAAAGGGCAAACAAGGTTTTAAAACTCCTCTTCATAGATCTTCTCACATAATCCTCACCAATCTTTGGTAAAGTGTGCTTTATTAGCAACCCAATTCTATTGAGAATGAAACAGGTTTAGAGATCTTCAGTGGCATACTCTTTCAGACTCATCACTGAAAGAGGTAAAACCGCATTACACTTCTGCTAGCTCTGATCACAATGTCCTGTCTGTTCAAGTCTTTCTTTGCCACTCCCCTCCCTATGGACATTGTGATGTTTTAGTTGTGACAGTATCTTAATAAAAACCAAGCCAATAGAGCAGGATATGTTTGTGCCCACAGAGTCAGGAGTCCTTGGGTGTTTTCATTCAATGTACTACAAAACATTTAAAGAGATCTAGCATGTGCTAAACTTGTGGTAAGCATGGCCATGTTAATGACAAATAAAACATGCTTCAGTTATCAAGAGACTTTCAAGCACACCTGTCATAAAGTCACTTAGGACACTTAAGAGTATAGCTTTCATGAGACTAGAGTGGGCACGAACACAACATGGACAGAAATGATTACTTATAGGAGGCAGGGGCAATGGTTATTATGAAGATGAAGTAGGAGAGAGACTTGTGTGAGCTTCTGATTATGGAGTTTTGACTCCTGGGCCCTGTAAATATTTTACATATTTAAAAATTAAGTTGAATTAAGAAAAAAGACTACAGTGAGGGTATATAGAAGTAATACCTTGGGTTTTTGAGGAATGGGAAGAGTTCATTAAAAAAAACTTTGGAGTATATGCTTTCATAGTTTTTTTTTAAATTAGTTTTTGTGTGTTTTAGCACAGTCTAAAAAGATGAGTGAATGAATGACTGCTTTCATTTAAACTATTATCATCATCAAAGTTTCTTCCAATCAGAGATAGTGTCATTATCTATACAACCCATCAATATCAAGGATTGCATGAGGAAGGGCAGGCCTGGAAAGGATGGAAGAGCAAATTGTTTTGGTGTGGTTAGTAGTGTGACTACCAGCAAGGCATTTTTACCTCTCTGAGCATCACTTAGACATGAGGAAGGCTTATTGGATAGATTTCAGAATCATTTTCTATGTTAAGATTCTATACTGAATTGCCAAAAGCCTTTTCCCTACACTAGGGCTATTTTTTCTTGGGCAATAATTTTAAAGAGTGGTTCTTAAGTCAACAAGTGGTTATCCTTTATAATTAAAATGCATACATAGGTTTTGGAATTTATTAATTGATCTTCACCTTTGTGGTCATTTACCATAAAATATTCACAACCTATGTCTTATAAGCCTTGGCCTTTCTTTCTCATGGGATGGAAAGAGAATTGCTCAGAAGAATAACCTTCTCACTTGGGTCAACAAGAGCTGCAACTGGTTCTAAGGAGGGTGCCTTATTGCTGTCAAATTGACCGGGATTGTCACATGTGAAGCCTGCTGTCACTGCATCTTGCTCAGTACCAGCCCCTTAGCTGGCTGAGTCAAGCTGTGCTGACTACTTGTGATAGAATTTTAATGTGAGGGATGACAGAGGCCTTGGAGTTAATGTGTGCATGGAGGTGACAGTTTTGAATGTCAGCCAAAGCACAAAGACCTGTCTGAAATTAATTTTGGGGGTGGCAGAAAGTCATGGGAAGATGGCGAGAAATAGTATGATGGAGAATTGAGATAGGTTGAGTAAAATTTACCACCATCTGCTGTAAATGACAGCATCATTCTGTGTACAGACACAGAATATATGAACTTGGGAAGTGGGGAAAAAAAGAGAATTGGTCTCATAGTATGATTCTGTTACCTTAATTTTTAATCAACCTAGCATACAATTTGGCACTTTCAGAGGTTGGTGGCCCCTTTATTAAAATAGAGTTGCAAAGAGTGAACATGGATTTCCTGATGATATGATTTAAAACTTAACCATTGAAAGGGGCAATACTCAGCTTTCTGATAATAAAACAAGCCAAACTGTATTTTATGTATGTTAATTTCCCTTTTACATGGTCGCTTCTTTAAAAACTTTTACATTTCTGTCCCTAATGTTAAGAGGATAATATTCAAATCTATATCTGTGGTAGGTGAATAATTGCCAAATATGTCTATGTCCTAATCATTACAACCTGTGAGTTTGTTGTATTACATAGCCAGGGGAAGTTAAGAAAGCAGATGGAATTAAGGTTGTTAATCAGCTGACCTTAAAATGGGGAGGTTATCTAAGGGGGCCAAATGTAATTGTAAAGGTCCTTAAACTTGAAATATGATGGCAGAAAAAAAATAGCTCATCAAAGTGATGAGGTGTGATATGAGAAAGACTCTCTCGTGGCCATTGTTGGCTTTGAAGATGGGAGGGGGCAATCTTTAGAAGGTCTGAAGGCAAGGAAATAGAGCTCCTTTGGAGCTTCCAGAAGAAACCTGTCCTTGCTCGTACCTTGATATTTTAGCTTTCCCATGTCAGATTTCCGACCTATGGCACAGTAAGTTTGTATTGTTTTGAGCTGCTATATTTGTTCTCACCGAACACAGCAACAACAGAAGTTTAAAGCAATGGTCTTTCCAGTTTTTCACAGTGTGAATCTGTCTTGTCCTCTGTTTCCCTAAATGAGCTCTGTCTGCAAACTCAGAATGCTGACTTCTAAACATCTTACACTGAACAAATATTTCCTGTATCTAGAATTAAACACGTTCTCCTCTAGGGTTGCTGAGGACTTGGCCACCCCACTGTGGAGCCAACTGGTGCCAAGAGGGAAGTCTAGCTCCTGAGGGTTAACTATGGGGAAGTTTGCTACTTGATGTGGGTGGAGGAGAGCATCTGAGTCTATGTTCTTGAGAAAGAGCAGATGGCAAAGAAGAAAAACCAATTGCAAAGACCTATGATTTAAAACTTAACCATTGAAAGGGTTAAGTACAAATAATCACTTATAGGGGACAAGACCAAGATTTTGAGACAAGATTGCAATTGGAAAAGGTGGGGAGTTAATAAAACATGTTCTAAGAAATCAGTGTCAGTAGTTCTTGAGGGGATTATGACTGCTATTTGGGGCCAGTGTGCAGGTTAGTTTGTGTGACTTAGTGGTTCTATTTATGTACAGCTATGGGTGTCCTCCATTATCTTCACTGGCCCCAATTCTGCTTCTCAGTCAAAGACAGCTCAAGTCCAACCTCTACAATGTCTTGCTTACATGTTGTAGTGTTGATTATCTTCTCTTCCTCTGAAGTCTCAGCAGCTGCATGTTATATCCCTTATTTGGTATTTAAAAATCCATGGCCTCTTATTTTTAGTTAAATAAAAGTATTATATTTATAATTATAAAAATTCACATAATAGAATAAGAGTATAAAGCAGACATAAAACTGTTCAGAACTGTACCCCAAAATAACTCCTGCTGCATTTTGGTATTTATATTTCTAGACTGATATTCTTTGTTTAGGAAATACTTTTTAAACACACACATATATAGCTGGTCTTCCATATCTGTGGGTTCTGCAGTTACAGATTCAACCAAGAGCAGATCAAAAATATTTGAAAAAAAGTTTACAATTCTGCTGAGCATGTGTTGACTTTTTGTTATTATTCCTAAACAATACAGTATAACAACTATTTACCCAGAATTTGCATTGTATTAAGTATAAGTACTTTAGAAATTATTTAAAGTACAAGGAGGAAATACACAAAGTAATATGCAATACTATGACATTTTGTATAAGAATCTTGAGCATCTGCATATATTTGGTATCCATAGGCTATCCTAAAAGTAATCCTTCATGGATACCAAGAGGTGATCACACACATCAATGTATTTTATATGCATCCTCTAAAATAAAATATGTTGCATGAAATTGTACATAGAAATTATTTGTCAAGATATATGAACCTAATTATAAATTCTTTAACATTTGTAATACATATAGTATTTTTCTTACATCTAAACTTTCACTTGTAGATATCTTCTCAATACAGTCAAGTTGTAGTTACCATGAAATTAAGAAAGAAAAAATTTCAGGTACCTTTCCTATCTCTACTCATGTCTCACATACATTCTAGAGGCTAAATAAATATGGATTGGTTAAAAAGTTGTTATCTGAAAGTCCTAGAAACACTTCATACCCTCAGATGGATAACATTTGTTATTGATATGTTTTCAAATTTTAACAAGTAATTCTAACAATTATTTCTATACATAGAGTTTTTTATAAGTTGTACTACAAGGTTATTTTCATAGTGGTCAGGTTATTGTAAATTCAGAGATTTGTCTATTAGCATCTGAATTACTTGTTAAAATGAAAAAGGAGATAAACAGAGATAGAGTCCTTGTTAACTCATTAATATTCTCTATAATGAAAAATGTTTCAGGAAAGAAATGGCTACAGTAATATGTGTAATCAATCTAGCTGGGAAAAGTGATGTAATTTGTTATCTTTACAGAGTTGCTCTGCTTGCTAGTCAGCTCATCTGTGTATTTATCAAGTGCCCAAGTTGGTGCATAATAGTTACTGCTTCTCTGAGCTGCATTCATTCATTCACCCATTCACTCATTTACTATTCATTCTTTAGCCTCCATTTTTGGTGTGCCTATTATACACAAGTCACTGTGATAGGTCCTTAAGGAATAAAGCTGATCAGGACAATTCTGCCCTCAAGACAGCATCAGTGGAGGGAAAAGTCTCAAAAACAGACAATTAAAACACGAGAGAGTGTGAAAGTGAATTATGATGAGGCGTGTACAAGCAGGTGGGCTAATCCCGACCCTCAAAGCGTTTAAGGTTGAATAGCAGAGAGGACCCTACAAAGTAAAATGTGATCTTCTGACTACAATGTTAGGCTCAAGAGTGACTGACTTTGACAGACACAAAATCCTAACATGGACTCAGTGCTTAGCCCAGACTGAAAGTGAAGGTGCCAGACATTGTCTATGACTCAGAAGATATTGGAGCAAGAAGCAAAAGTGGCATGGATTCAGGCATAAAAGACACTGTGCTAATTTTCTAGGGCTGCTACAGGAAACTACCAGAGACTGGATGGCTTAAACAAGAGAAAATTGATTTTGTTATAGTTCTGGAGGTTAGAAGTCCAAGTTCAAGGTGTCACCAAGTTTAGTTCTTTTAAGGCTTCTCTCCTTGGCTTGTAAATCCTCATCTCTGTGTATTCACATAGTCTTCCCTCTGTGCATCTCTGTGTCCCAACTTCTTTTTAGTTTAGCATATATTAATCATACAGAGGAATTTCATTGTGATATTTCATACATGTATATAATGGACTTTGCTCAAATTCATCCCTTCTATTATTCTTTCATACCTTTCCTCCCTTTATCAGTTTTTAGTGGGTTTTACTATGCTATTCACACATACATAATGCATTTCTGTCATATTTTACCTCCTCATCACTGTCTTCTTTCATCCTCTACTCCCTGCTCCACTGATTCACCTCCAACAATGTCCCTGTTATATTCATGTCTTATTATTGTGTCTAGACTCTGCATATGAGCAAAAACATGAAATATTTATTTTTCTGAGTGTGGTTTATCTTGCTCAACATGATGATCTTCAGCTCTATTTTATTTTAAAGAGCATAATTTCAATTTTCTTTCTTTTTTGTACTGGGCTTTGAACTCAACATCTTCAAAGGCAGGGATCAGAATATTGCCCATAATAAGCACCAAGGTGGGTGTAGGAGAATCAGAAATGCTAAGTCCTCAAATGAAAACAAATCAAATCCAAACATGGTAGCTAGTCAGGTGCTGATGTAAGAACCCAGCTGAGGCATGGCTTGGATGTGCTGGATTTCACTTCAACATTTGCTGGCATGCTGCTGGATGGATGTCTGTTAGTGCAATGCACATTATTTTTGATCTTCCCCTTTTAGGTTGTTTGAAACATTTCTTAATGCCCCTGCTCACTGAAGACAGCCATGTGTTCTAGGAGTGTGGGGACTTGGGAAGGGGACAAGCAAGGACCATAAGCCCACAGTCCTCATAACTGGAATGTTATAGATTACTTCACCAACTTTATACTCTAAGTAGCTATAATCTCTAGAATTTATAATATTCCAACATTAATACCCCAAAACATAGAACTACAATATTGTTATATAAGATGGTGTACTTAAACTGAATTTTAAGAAAATAAAACTAAATTTATGCTAAACTAGTATATCCAAACTTCTGTGATATTGATTTTCACTGCTTAAAAGCTATAGCTTTCTTGCACCTTCCTTGGATATCGTGTTGTAAGTGTTGATGTTAGATCCAGAAATTTGTATTTTAAAAAGTGGTGCCATAGATTTTCCTTATTTTTATAGAAACTTGAAAAGCAATATCAGTATGGTTCAAGCTCCTTCTATCTGCACTGCTATCATTAGGATGTCTGCCATGACATTTACAGTCCCACGTTGACTGTAACAGTATTGCTTTTAGCAGCAGAAGAGGAAATGTCTTTTCTGGCATGTTGTTCAAAGAAAGAAAAGAGGAAATTAAAAAAAAAAGAAAGAGAAAAGAGAGAAAGGGAAATAAAAGAAAAGAAAGAAAGATATGGCAAGAGAATATAGAAAAGAAAGAGAAAAAGAGAAAGAAGGAAGGGAAGATGGAAGAGAAAGAGATGAAAATGAAGAGGGTAGGGAAGAGGGAAGAAGGAAGGAAGGGAGATCCTAACTTAAAAATTCCTCAGGGTATCTTTCCTATTGTTGCAATTCTGAACAATGGCACATACCCACATTTAAACCATGAGTGGCCTGCATTATTCGAACTTTATAATGAAGTGGTGATGATTTTTTTCTCTAAGCATGAGTTACCATATAGAGAGATGGACATCCAAATTGCAAGAAAGAATGAAAGGGGATTTAGTGGGAAAACAATAGTATCTCCTATTAGTACGTATAGTTAGTAGAATAATTTTGTCAGCCAATGTAAAATTAGAATTAGATTAAAAATGATAAGAAATAGCTAATACTTATGTATTTATTATGTGAAAGACACTGCATTCTAAAGACTTTGTGTAGATTAAAATATTTAAGCTCCAAAACATATTGTAATGCAAGTGCTATTTATGTTCCCTCTTTAAGGAGGGGAAAAACTGAAGCAGTGACATTCACTAGCTTCCTTAGGACCATACAGCTATTCAGTGGTGAACTAGGATTTGAGCCCTGGCATTCTGGGCTCCAGAACTACATGTTCAATCATATTCTCTTCCACAAGGACACATAATAAGTTGAGCCTTACAAATACAAACATTGCTTGTATGAACATTAACAAAGTTGGTTTGTGCCAACTTTGCCTGGTTGAATTGCCAATTCTGTCTCCTATACAGCAAGGACCAAGAAGGTAGGACCTTCTACCAGCAAAGGACTATTCCAGAAGATAGAAAATGTCAAGGATAAGGAAGAAGTTATACAGCTTTGCTGAGCTGGTTTTAAATCCAGTGAAGAAATAGCCAGGAAATCAATTAATTGTAATATAATATAAAATAGAGTAGAATATAGCAAATACTAAACAGAATACAAAGAACTTGTTAGATTGAATATGGAAGGGCAGTTAATTCCAACTGGAGGGGTAAAAAAAAGTCCTGAAGAAAGATTTTATTAGGTGCTTATGTGTAGGGAGAGAGGACATTTCAGGTTGAAAGGACATAAGGGATCACAGAATTGAATGTGTGTTATAGTCCATTTTGTGAGTAAACTGGTATGGCTGGAACATAGAAGAGACATGCTGAAAAGCGAGACTAAATATACTAAAATATAAAGGTGAACTTTACCTCTACACTTAGAAAACCATGATTATTGGGCAGGACTGTTATTTGAATTATGGGTGGTTTATTTTGATTCTCAATTCCTGTCTTTTGTTAACACTCAAGGAAGGATGTCCTCGCCTCTCCTTAAATAATTCATCCTCCACTTGGCACATTTTAATCTTTTCCTTATCTACTTTGGCCTCTATCTTACACTTCTATTATGCTATTACTAAAAGACTGTTTTATCTTTTTGACTAGATTAGACTCTCATAGAAGACAAAGGTGATACTTTCAAATATTTTTGGAATCACTTGCAATGCTGACTGGGTTTTGTTTGTATTGTATCCAATCAATATGTGTGGAATAATGGCCCACATTAGAGCGAGCCTCTGTAGGACTTCTCAGATATCTCACTATCATTTTTATAGGTGGTTTGAGAGTATCTCTTCACTTTTGCTTGGAGAGTTTTACATGGGGGATTCTCACTTCATATGAAATGACTTATCTGCCGCCTTTTCCATTTTCCTCTGAAGTCAGGTGAGACGAGAACTAGAAAGGCTTCCCAGCCACCCCCTGACAATCTTGGGCATCTGTCAGTGTTTCCGACATCTTCTTCCCCAATCCTCTCCAGAGCTTCCTTGATCTGCTACCGTTCTGACATCTGTTGCCTTAATGACTCTCCTTTGGGGATCCATTCCATAAGCAGACCTGGCTGTACGTCTCCTCCCAGGCTGTTGCTTCTTTGCAGGCCTCCCTCATTGTTTCCATGTCAGCCGGCTCCAGCTCCCTAATCAAGATTTCTGTATTCAGCTGGTGTTTTCTCATCAGCCTTGTGTTTAAATTAATGAGGGATCTTTCTCTCCAATACTTGACATCATTACTACTTATCCTATGAACTTGACTTTAGGGTTTCTTTCAGGAAAAATAATAGTCTGAAATGACTGTTGCTAACCCACTGATAATGAAAAGGAAAGATATTTCAGAACCTAAGGGCTTCCTCCTTTGATGCTCCTTGTCTGGCAGACCTTACCCAACAGGTCATCATTGGTTTTCAGGAAGTAAAGGACATTGCAAAGCTCCTGATACTCTTTCCTCAATTTCCCTTGGTATATAATAAATATTCTTGCTCTTTATTTCGTGCCTTGAGACTTTATCTAAAATTAGCACTATACTGCAAGATTAGTTGGGGGCTATTAGGACAATAGCTTTCACATGTAACTCTAGAAATACCAAATTAGTAGCAATTTATTTTCTTATATATTTCATAAAAGAAGGGATCATCCCTATGCTGTTTACTATTGTATTCTCCGTATGTAACTGCCTGGAAACAGGTAGATTATGAACACAATGATCTTGAATACTTTTTTGTGCTCCTGATTCTGTGATAGACATTACTAATCTACTCTAATAGTATTTATATAGTAGGGTTTGAGCTTCCTTCTCAACATTGCCCCAGGAAACTTCTGCAAAGTGATTGGAGCTGGCAACATGAAACCTATTTACTATTCTCATAATTAATATTCAATAAACATTTTTTAGTGATTGGAAAAATGTTCTCCCCTATGTCTGGACCTTCTAGCATCATTTTTGACAAATTCCATTGTACTTCTATTTAAATACCTCCACGTGATGAAGAACATATTATTTCATAAGACAGGTTCCCCCACTGTGATATAATTAAACACAAAGTTATTTGTATTTAGCACAAGTCTTACCTTTGTTAATTTATGGAAACAGTTTTACTAATACCAAGAACATTTTGTTGCAATTGGCTAATGCTTACACAAGGATTGTCCTCTAAACATTATGAAATAAAATATATAAGCATTCAAAAATATTATGCACATAGAAATGCCATGTAGTTTTAGTGCTAAATATCCAAAATCTTCACACTAGGTTTTGGTAAAGTATTCAACCAAAGGTATATTTTATCATCTCTCTTTTTTTCTTGTCACCTTGGTTCCTAATATCACTTATTTGCCAATATTAAACTTTCTACTTCCTATTTCAGAGATGCTAAGTATGATCAATAGTCTCTCTGCAATTGCTCCATGTTCTTTTCTGATAGGCCATCTGCCCTGACTACATGGAATTCATCAACAGCATTTCCATGGATCATGCATTTTCCACTTCTGTCTTGCTTTGCTGTTGTACAACTCTGCAAAATGCTACTTCAATGAGAAGAGTTTTGTAGAACTCCCATATTCATGTGGGGAAAAGAAATTGTGCTGAAAACTGCCTGGAATATTCACTCATTAATCAAAAGGGCTTTATTCATTCGTTTCTTTTTTTTTTAATAGAAATGACTGTACAGGAATTAACTGCCTATCTTTGGGAATGAGGATTGGCGGTGTGTGTAGTGGGTAATGAACAAAGCGGCAGCTTTCAGATTTAAAACTGCTTCATCATTGACTCTGGAATTAAAAATGAAAAATAGGACTGTAAAATAGGTACAGTGGGGGGATTCTTGTGGGAAGGGAAGGGTGAATGAAGGAGATGAAGGTTAAGGAATGTGGTTGATGAGCTTCATATACATTTATGAAATAGAACAATGAAACTTGTTGCAATTGCTTTAAGTGGGAGAGGAGTTTGCAGGGGTGGGATGTTGGGGGCAAGTTAACCAATGTACAGTGTAAGGCTACTGGGAATTGTCACAATAAATCTGCCATGTGCAATGAATACATGCAAATAAAAATGAAAAACAAACTGCTTCATGCCTATGTGGAGGCATTTTATGTCCTTCCTTTAATAAAAGTGTTTTCTTTGGTGTTCTCCCTCTTTATCCATGTGACATAGCTGATAGAGAAGGACTGAGATTTTGCGTTAGTCTGTTAAGAGGAGACATGGAGTCTTCCAATGACTTAACTGATGTTCAGTAGTTGGTGGAAGAAATGGCCTAGAAACTCAAATCTTCTGTTTCTTAGTCTTTGGTTTACTACTGTTATTGATGACTATAATGGAAAACTAGGTAAATGCCTTTCTCCCTTGATCTATAAGCAGTCAAACTCCAGAGAATAGAAGTAGGAACTCCAGTGAGGGAGCTTTCATTCCCAAGCCCTTTGAAAGACACCCAGTGAGTGACTGTTACATGGGTGAAGCACAGTAAGTGCTTTACAGACAAGTGATTAACAACAACAAAACCCCAAGATAACATAAGATAACTGTGGCTTCATGATTTGAACTCAGAACCTTTGAATCTAGAGCAGTCTCCCAACACGGGTAGGCTTCTGACTCACAGATGACAGAACTATGTTCCTTATTTTCTAGGATCAAGAATAATTGACTTATTTATCTCTCTGATGTTTAAAGCTGTGATAACAAAATAAACTCAGTCTTGTCTTTACAGTGAGGGGGAGACTCAGAGACAAGTGAAATTGAAGATGGTGAAGAAGACATAAAAATGAACCTATCCAGACACTTCCCAGAACCACAACTGTACATTCCCCTTCTGGCTAAACTTCCATTGGATAAGGCAGGTATAGCATTATTACATAGTGAATATGATTTCCTAACTTTTTATCACCCAAAGGCACGTGTTTGGGAAATAAGATCTCACATCTCCAGCAAAGAAGGGATCTCAGTGTTTTGCCACAAAACAAAGTGCTGTCTTCATTAATGAGCTTCCTGTCTTCTAAACAGCACAGAGAACTTTCCTTGAGTGAGTGTCTTTCCCCTCTCAACACCCCTGAGAGATGACAGGTGGCAAACATTATTAATCCCATTTTGCAGATGAAGAAATGCTGTTAATCCTCTATTTCTATTTGAAGAACATGACATGCCCTGGAGTATGTGTCAATTTATACATCTGTTTGGTTCCACCAGACATCTGAGAAACACTATAAGTTCTGAGTTCCTTTTTTTCTTCAGCTTTTAGTTTGTCATTTACATCTTTGAATTTCTGAGGATTGCTAAATTTAGGTGCTAAGTGACATGGTCTAAAAAAGAAAGAAATAACTATTATGAAGTCGCATTTCTTGAAATATTTAACAATACAAGATGGAAATTTATATTAGAAGAACAAATGTAAATGGCAATTTAAATATTTCTTTTAGCCAGCAGGAATGGCTAATGCTGGAAGTCAGGGCTCCTTAAAGGGATAACGTGTACTTTAATCAACTGAGTGAAACTTACTCTTCCACACTTGGCTCAGAAGCAAGCAAGACTCAAACTTAGTCTAGGCAGCAGAAGTCAACAAGAATAACAGACTGTGATCATACCAAAGTTATCAAAAGTCTTGGGAATGGTCCTAAAATTAGAGTCAGAAATTCAGTATGTCTCACAGCTTATACAGCAACAACTATTAAATGAGTAATTATGCTACCCATACTGTGTTGGGTAGCTTGCATTATCCTATTAACAGAAGAACAGAAAGAGCTACAGCTGAATTGCATGATTTGAATAAGATCAATTGCACTAATTTAAGCATTCTATAGCAATCTATACCACATAGTTGTAGTAAAACATCATGACATAGGAAACAATAATGAAATACCTTTGGATATCTTCACTTTGTGTCAGGGGTGAATTGTAAACATTAGAAATATTCTCAGAAAATTCATTTTAATTATTATTTTAAATGCCAGATCAATACATGAAGAATATAGATGTATTTTAACACCAAAAACAATATGGAATCACTGTCCTGGATTATTGGTGAACCATTAGAAATGGATAGTTTCAGTATTCCTCTTACTGGTTTTTCAGGCTACACCGTTCTCCACCTCTAAAATGTTCTCATCTGCAGACAATATGATCTTTCTAAAATAAGGATATGCTACTTCTTCCTTGTTTTAAATATAGTGTTTATAAAATTAGGATTTGATGTCACTCCATGGCCTGTTGGATAACGTTAAAACTCTTTCCTTAGCATCTAAGAAAATATTCCAACTTCCCACATCTGCTCACAAACTGTGTTTGTAAACCAGTGGTTTAACAGTACCACTATGCAATGTATGATTCAGAAAAAGTAAAGTATATTTGAAACTGTCATATCATTTTCCTTCTTTATCTTATTCCTTTTCTGTATCTCCTCCCTCTTAGCTTTATTGAAGACTGGTTCACATATTATAAACATGACTCACTTAAAGTGTCCCACTTGCTGCAAGGGGAGGCACACCTATAATCCCAGCACTCAGGAAGTGAAGGCAGGAGGACCACTAGTTCGAGGCCAATCTGGGCTACATAATAAGACCCTGTCTCAAAAAACCAAGGGCTGGGGATGTGTCTCATTGTTAGAGTGCTTCTTTAGCATGTGAAAGGCCCTGGATTTGACCCCAGCACCACAAAAAAAGAGTATACAATTAAATGTTTTTATTATGTCCACAGTTGTGCAACCATTACCACATAATTTTATCACCCCCATGAACGACTCATGAGCACTCATTCTCCAATCCCCTTGCCACACTTCCCATCCCACTCCAAACTCCAGCCCCAGCTAACTACTAACTTACTTTCTGTCTCTAAAGGCTTGTCAGTTTTGAACATTTCATAGTGAATCGTGCAATAGATAGTCTCTTTTAAGATTAGCTTCTTTCATTTGGCGTATTTTTTACAGTTTACCTAATTTTGTAGCTATGTTAATTTTGTATTCCTTTTTAAGAAGGGGAATTGAATCCAAGACAGTACCGCCAAGCTAAACCTCTCACCCCACGTTTCTTTTTATTGCCAAATAATGTTCATTGTGCGGATATACTACAGTTTACTTATCCATTCATCAGTTAATTCAAATCTGGATTCTTTCCATTATTTGTCTGTTATGAACAAGATTTCATGAATAGTCAATCACATACAAGATTTTCATATGGATGTATGTTTGAATTTCTCTTGAGTATATATCTGGGAATGGAATCGCTAAGTCATATGTTATATATGTTTAACTTTCTGAGGGACTGCCAGTCTCTTTCCAAAGCATCTGCATGGGTGAGGTCTTTAATTTCTCCATATCTTAGACAATAGTTTTTATTAACCATCTTTTGTTATAACACTCCTCCTGAGCGAGAAGCAGTATCTCATTGTAGTTTTGATTTGCATTTTTCTAATGACAAAGAGTTTTTCATGTGTTTATTAGTCATTTGTATATTTTCACTGCAGTAATGGTCATTGAGATTCTTTACCATTTTAAAATTGGGTTCTTTATCTTTTTGTTATTGGGTTGTAGGAGTGTATTCCAGATACAAAATCCTTCTCAGATTCACTAATAGTCTCCCATTTGGGGAGTTGTCTGCTCCCCTTTTTAATGATATATAACATTCTTATGATCAAATCCAATTTATCTATTTTTCATTTTACTGCTTACACTTGTGGTGTGTTATGTAGAAAAATGTAAAAAAAATTTTTTGACCAGACAAAGTCATTGAGATTTCCTATGCTTCTTCTAGTACTTATACTTTTAATGCTTACCTTTGCTGCTGTGCTTCATTTTGAGTTAATTTTTGTATATGATTAGAGGTAGGGGTCCAGCTTTGTTTTTTTTTTTTGCATGTGGAAATTCTATTGTCCCTGCTTATTTGCAGAAAACATCTGTTCGTGCCTCCCTCAAATTGTCTGTCACCCTTGATGAAAATGAATTAACCATAAATGAAAGGGTTTATTTCTGAACTCTCAATTATATTTTATTGATCTGTATGTCAGTATATGCTGTGTTGATTTCTGTAGAATAGTTAATTTTCAAAATTGGGAGATGTGAGTATGCCAACTGTGTTCTAGATTTTTCACAATTGCTCTGTTCTGGGTACCCTGTGTTTCTACATTAATTCCAGGACTAACTTTTCAATTTCTGAAAAATTCTACCTGGAATTTACGTGTATATTTGTTGAGTCAGTGAGTCAGTTTAAGGTGTATTATCACTTTAACAATATTAAGACTCTCCATGCCCCTTCTTTTTTTCTACTGCAGATTGAACCCAAGGCCTCATACACCCCAGGCAAACACTCTACTTGAGCTACAACCCCAGCTCAACATCATTTAATTTCTTTCTTTGTCTAATTCTCTTCATCAAAGCACAGTACAATACTGGATAGACATGGCAAGAATGCATTTCCTTGGCAAATTCCTGTTCTTGAGAGAAAGCATTCAGTCTTTCACAACTGAGTGTGGTGTTAATTGGGAAGTTTGTTAGGTGTTTTATCTGGTTGAGTAAATTCTCTATTACTAGTTTGTTGGGAATTTTTTTTCTTATCATAAAGGCCATTACATTTTATCAAATGTTTTTTGTTTGACATCTGCAGAGATAATTATGTGGCTTTTATTTTTTATTTTATTTCAGTTGGTTAGTAAACCAACCTTAGTTCCCTAGAGATATATCCGACCTTGTCATAGATTGTTATCATTTTTTTAATGGATTACTAGTTTCAGTTTCTTACTACACTGTTGAAGACTTCATCTACATTCTTAAGAGATACTGATCGGTAGCTTTTGCTTTGATATCTTTGCTAGTTCATGTATCAGGGTGATAGTGAACTTCAAGAATTGTTAGGAAATTTTTCTTCTCTTTTTTTGGAAAAGTTTGTAAGATGTTTTTATACTTTGTATCTTTATATCTTTGTAGAATTCACAAGCGAAACCATCTGGCTCTGAGATTTTCTCCTCATAAGAATTTTAAAAAATTATACTCATTCAGTCGTATTATTTCAGATATGCTCAGAATTTCTATTTCTTCTTGAGTCAGTTTTGGTAGCTTGTGTCTTTCTAGGAATTTGTCCGTTTCTTATAAGCTAATTTTCTCACATACTGTTGATTATTGGTAACAATCCCACTTCTTTCATTCTCTTTTCCTGGGAAGTCTATTTTTTTAATTTTATTTGGTTTTATTTTATTTTATTGTTTTTTCAAAGACCAACTGTTACTTTTACTTGATTTTATCTTTTTTTAAATCAATTTTTAAAATATTCTCTATTTGTTCCTACTCTTTACTCTTTTCTTCTTTCTTGGAGCTTTGGGTTTATTTTGTTTTTCTTTTATGTGACTCTTAAGATGGAAGACTAGATTATTCATTAAAGAACTTTCTTTTTATTGTGGTACTGGAACTGCCTGAACTGTGATCATATTTTATTCTGGGATGACAGGTGCAAACTACTGCACCCAGCTATTGGTTGAGATGGGGTCTCAAGAACTTTTTTGTCCAAGCTGGCTTGGAATTGAAACTTCCTGCTCTCACAGCTTCCCAAGGTACCTAAGGATTACAGGTGTTAGCCACTAGTATCCAGTTAGAACTTTCTTATTTTAAAATTAGACATTATAGATATAAATTTGGCTTTGGGTGTATCCCATAAATTATTGTGTTGTGCTTTCATACTCATTCATCCCAAAGTATCTTATAATTTCTTTTGTGATTTTTTTCTTTGAGCCTTAGTTTATGTGAGACTATTCTATTTAATTTTCCATGTTTGTGAATTTCCAAAATGTCTATCTATTCTTATTGTCTCTTTTGTCTGTTAAGATGAATCTACTGTATATGATTTTAATACTTTAAAATGTATTGAGTTGATCTTCCTAGCAGATGGGCTAGAGAATATTTAGTGTGGACCTCAGTAGAATTCATGCTTTGCTATTACTGGCTGGAGTGTTCCGTGGATGTGGTTGGGTCTGTGTAGTTAAATCTTCTATTTCCTTGTTTATCTTCTGCCTCTCCTGTCCATTACTGAAAGAGAGGTTTTGATCTCTCCAACTGTTACTGTTCAACCTTGTCAATAGTTTCTGTTGTTTGGTGAATATATGTTTAAAACTGCTCTATCTTCTGAGGAATTGCCTCACTTATTACTGTGAAATGTTTCTCTTTGTCTCCAGTGATTTTTTTTTTTCTTTTTAAGTCCATTTTGCGCAGGATTACTATGACGACTTCAAGCTCTCTAAAGGCTGGCTACTGGTTACATAGTATATCATTTTCTATCCTCTTACCTTCAAACTATATGCATCCTCAAGTCTGAAGTATGACACCTGTAAATAGCATAGTGTTGATCTTGTTTAATCTATCAGATTTGACAAATTTTGCCTTTTGATTGCATTGTTAAATTATTTTTAGTAATCATGACTACCATGACCCAGCACCTCCTAATTTTGAGCTTTCAAATCCTACAGCCAGGGAAGAGGAAAATTACCAATGTACACCAGCTGACAATTATAACAAGAGTAAGTCTTCTGCTCCCAGGTGAAAGAGATGATCAGAACCGCCACTCAGCTACTGAACCCATTCTAGCAGTTCTTCCACAAAGAGAACTGTGCAGGAAGAGTGTGAGTGGGGGGGTCTCACTTTACCAGCTGCCTTGCAAGGATCCTCCCTATGTAACATGAGTTTGGGGTAGGGGGATGGTGTAGCTGGGTTTTTTCTCAACTTCTTAATATAGGCCTCTGCAGCATGAAGTAACAGAAAATCAGATCCACTGATGTTCACTGGGACCCAAGCCAAACAGTTAACTTTCCAGTTCAGGGAACTGGGGAAGATGGGAACTCTCCCTCAATTGTCCCTGCTGAAACAATTCTCTGCAAAGTCTAGCTGAAGAGGGTGAGAGCAGTACCTGCTGCAATGTGATAGCCTATTACTGTCCTTGCCAGATTCTCACAGATTTTGTTGACTAAATGCTTTTCAGTTTGCTAATTTGACCATGTTAATAGATTGCTTTACAGAGACAGGTTTCCCCAAGCCATGTTGCCATCATGGGAGTCTTATTTCTTTTCTCTTTAATACTTTCCCTAATTCTCAGCTGTTGAAGGCAAATATCCCTAATAAACGGCTATCCCTTCCATGAAATTCTATGTACTTAAATCATTTATTGATTATTAATCTTATAGCTAAGTATCTATCTATATATCTATCTACATAATATATATGGAGCACTTAGCCAATGATAAAAGCCTCCTAAGTGCTATACATGACATAAAATAGATATAATTTTAAATATACATACATATATCTCATAGTTATTAGGATTGAATGTCCCTAGAATCAGACTGATTAGGGTTTATACCTCTGTTCTACTACTTAATAGCTCTGTGATCTTAAGAAAGTTGCTTAATCTTTTTGAATCTTTTTTCTCATTTACAAAATGAGAACAGTGTTAATAATAGTTCCTTATAGGGTTGTTTTGAGGATTAAGCAAAATAATTCATATAAAGTACTGAGCATATCCTAATTACACAGTAGAGATTTGTACTTATTAAGACTTCATAAGTTCTTAACTATTATTATTATTAATAAAGAATGAGTAATAAGAAAAATTAAATCTTGTTTGTACTCAAAAGTAAAAAGATTCTTATAGCTGAGGAACAATCCTGTATCATACCCTCACTCTGCATCTCACAGCAAGTACTTAGTAAATGTCGGTCAAACTGAATTTAACCAGTTGGCATGATATGGCTGATATTATAGTATGTAGTATATTTCATTACTTTCTTTCTTTTTTTTCTCAGTACTGAGGTTTGCACTCAGGACTTCCTGCTTGCTAGGCAGGTGCTCTTCCACTTGAACCATTCTACCAGCCCTTTACTTTCAATTGTCTTTTTAATCAGGAAGGGAATATTCAAATATATCACCTAGGAGGTGATTTAATTTATTTTTGTTTATAAAGAGAAAAGAATGAACTTACAGCTGGGCACCAGTGGCTCATGCCTATAATCCTAACTACTTGGGAGGCTGAGATGGGGAAGATTGTGGTTCATGGCTAGCCCAGTCAAAAAGTTTGTGAGACCCCATCTCAACCAATAGCTGTGCATGGTGGTGCATGCCTGTCATCCCAGTTATGTGGGAAGCTGAGAACAGGAAGACCAAAGTTTAGGCAAATAAAAAGCAGGAAATATTGCTCAAGTGGTAGAACACCTGCCTAGCAAGCCTTGAGTTCAAACCCATTACTGCCAAAGGAAAGAAAAAGAGTAAACTTTTATGGAAGCACACACTGAAACAGAAGTCTGGTCTTCTAGCTTCATGTTGCTATTCACTATCCATATGACCATAGAAAATTGTTTTATCATCTTTCTTTTATAACTTCTTCATTTGTGTGATGAAAGTTGCTCCCAACTTAGGTGGGCTCCATTTGTGTCTGGACCCTGCCTTCAGATGTCCTAATTCTGCTTTGGAGAGTTGGAGATAGTTTGGTTTCCATGTATTTCTGTAAGTCAGAATTGGAAATATTTTGAAAATTTGGATTCTATGCATGTGAAAAAATATTTGAATTCACTAAATTGTCATCTCCTCTTCTACCTTATTGACTGAATCATAATTCTGTGTTCTTGTTTGTGTCAAGGTTTTTTCTAAAATGACGGAACAAAGACACAGATATCAATAGGTAAATGAATAATAGCTTTCTAATGATGGGAGAGAACTTCGATTGATTTAAGTTTCCTTATAATTACCCCTTTTCCAGACTTTGGGGCTAAACTTTGAGGAGATGGGGAGTTTAGGGGAGTTCAAGCCTAGTTAACCGTAAGTGAGGTCACTGCTTTGTAGCTGTGGAATGCAGAAACTTGGAAAAACCACTGTCTACACAAAGAGAGCACAGGTGGTTGCATTTTACTTGTATTAAGCCCACTTACTTAAGAATGCAGACATGGGGAGATCAGGCTCTCCCCACCAGTTAGAAAATCAACTCTCTGCTATTTGGGAGGAGTGAGTACAGAATTGAGGATAAACCTGGACATATTGTTACTCAAGTGGAAATCCAATTAGGGAAACAGACCAGGGAACAGTGCTGCCCTTAAAATTATTCTATCAGAACAGAAAGAAAAGTCATACAATTGAGAATATACATTCATGTGTCTTCAGAAAGAACCCATCCATTCAAAATCATTTTTATTAAGCTGATAAATGTACATGATTATATACAATCAATAGATATATAGAATAAGATTCACCCTTATTTACATACTGATGTGAAACACATGGGGTAATATAAACACAACCATAATCAAAATACAAAATACTTTGCCCCCAAAATTCCCTTGTGCCCTTTGGTGTCATCCTCTTCCCTTCTCATCCAACTCCTGGAGCCCAGATAAGTTTGTTTGTATGGGCCCCCATAGTTTTACCTTATTTTCCTAACAGTGTCATATAGATGAAACAAGATAGTATGTAGCCATTTTTTTTTAATGTAACTGCTTTTTTATTGTGGTAAAATTCATACAAGATTTACCATTTTAACCATTTAAAATACACATTTTTTTTAATTTTTATTTTTTTATTATTCATATGTGCATACAATGCTTGGGTCATTTCTCCCCCCTGCCCCCACCCCCTCCCTTACCACCCACTGTGCCCCCTTCCTCCTCCCCCCACCCCCTTGATACCTGGCAGAAACTATTTTGCCCTTATCTCTAATTTTGTTGAAGAGAGAGTGTAAGCCATAATAGGAAGGAACAAGTGTTTTTGCTTGTTGAGATAAGGATAGCTATACAGGGAGTTGACTCACATTAATTTCCTGTGCATGTGTGTTACCTTCTAGTTAATTCTTCTTGATCTAACCTTTTCTCTAGTTCCTGGTCTCCTTCTCCTATTGGTCTCAATTGCTTTTAAGGTATCTGCTTTAGTTTCTCTGCATTGAGGGCAACAAATGCTAGCTAATTTTTTAGTTGTCTTACCAATCCTCACACCTCCCTTGTGTGCTCTCACTTTTATCATGTGCTCAAAGTCCAATCCCTTTGTTGTGTTTGCCCTTGACCTAATGTCCGCATATGAGGGAGAACATACGATTTTTGGTCTTTTGGGCCAGGCTAACCTCACTCAGAATGATGTTCTCCAATTCCATCCATTTACCAGCGAATGATAACATTTCGTTCTTCTTCATGGCTGCATAAAATTCCATTGTGTATAGATACCACATTTTCTTAATCCATTTATCAGTAGTGGGGCATCTTGGCTGTTTCTATAACTTGGTTATTGTGAATAGTGCTGCAATAAACATGGGTGTGCAGGTGCCTCTGGAGTAACCTGTGTCACAGTCTTTTGGGTATATCCCTAAGAGTGGTATTGCTGGATCAAATGGTAGATCAATGTCTAGCTTTTTAAGTAGCCTCCAAATTTTTTTCCAGAGTGGTTGTACTAGTTTACATTCCCACCAACAGTGTAAGAGGGTTCCTTTTTCCCCTGCATCCTCGCCAACACCTGTTGTTCGTGGCGTTGCTAATGATGGCTATTCTAAGAGGGGTGAGGTGGAATCTTAGTGTGGTTTTAACTTGCATTTCCTTTATTGCTAGAGATGGTGAGCATTTTTTCATGTGTTTTTTGGCCATTTGAATTTCTTCTTTTGAGAAAGCTCTGTTTAGTTCACTTGCCCATTTCTTTATTGGTTCATTAGTTTTGGGAGAATTTAGTTTTTTAAGTTCCCTAAATATTCTGGTGATCAGTCCTTTGTCTGATGTGTAGTTGGCAAATATTTTCTCCCACTCTGTGAGTGTTCTCTTCAGTTTAGAGACCATTTCTTTTAATGAGCAGAAACTTTTTAGTTTTATGAAGTCCCATTTATCTATGTTGTCTCTTAGTTGATGTGCTGCTGGGGTTCCTATGAGAAAGTTCTTACCTATACCTACTAACTCCAGAGTATTTCTTACTCTTTCCTGTATCAACTTTAGAGTTTGTGGTCTGATATTAAGATCCTTGATCCATTTTGAGTTAATATTGGTGTAGGGTGATATACATGGATCGAGTTTCAGTTTTTTGCAGACTGCTAACCAGTTTTCCCAGCAGTTTTTGTTGAAGAGGCTGTTTTTTCTCCATCATATATTTTTATTGCCTTTGTCAAAGACAAATTGGTTATAGTTGTGTGGCTTCATATCTGGGTCCTCTATTCTGTTCCACTGATCTTCATGTCTGTTTTTGTGCCAGTACCATGCTGTTTTATTGTTGTTGCTTTGTAATATAGTTTGAAGTCAAGTATCGTGATACCTCCTGCATTGTTCTTTTGACTGAATACTGCCTTGGCTATTCGTGGCCTCTTGTGTTTCCATTAAACTTTACGGTAGATTTTTCGATCTCTTTAATGAATGTCATTGGAATTTTGACGGGAATTGCATTAAACATGTAGATTACTTTTGGGAGTATCGACATTTTTCTATGTTGATTCTACCAATCCATGAACATGGGAGATCTCTCCACTTTGTATAGTCTTCCTCAATCTCTTTCTTCAGAAGTTTACAATTTTCCTTGTAGAGGTTGTTCACATCTTTTGTTAGGTTTACACCTAGGTATTTGATTTTTTTTGAGGCTATTATAAATGGAATTGTTTTTTTTACATTCTTTTTTCAGTTTGTTCATTATTAGTGTATAGAAATGGTAATGATTTTTCTATGTTGATTTTATATCCTGCTACCTTGCTGTAGCTATTGATGGTGTCTAGAAGCTTCTGAGCAGAGTTTTTTGGGTCTTTAAGGAATAAGATCATGTCATCTGCAATTAGGGATATTTTGACAATTTCTTTACCTATTTGTATTCCTTTTATTCCTTCTTCTTGCCTAATTGCTCTGGCTAGGAATTCCAGTACTATGTTAAATAGGAGTGGAGATAGTGGGCATCCTTGTCTAGTTCCTGATTTTCAAGGGAATGGTTTCAGTTTTTCTCCATTAAGTGTAATGCTGGCTGTAGGTTTGTCATATATAGCTTTTATAATGTTGAGGTACTTTCCTTCTATTCCTAGTTTTCTTAGAGCTTTTATCATGAAATGGTGTTGGATCTTATCAAAGGTTTTTTCTGCATCTATTGAGATGATCAAGTGGTTTTTGTCTTTGCTTCTGTTAATGTGGTTTATTACATTTATTGATTTTAGTATGTTGAACCACCCCTGCATTCCTGGGATGAAGCCTACTGGTCATGGTGAATAATCTTTTTGATGTGTTGTTGAATTCAGTTTGCCATTATTTTGTTGAGGATTTTTGCATCAATGTTCATTAAGGAGATTGGCCTATAGTTCTCCTTTTTGGAGGTGTCTTTGCCTGGTTTTGGGATAAGTGTAATACTGGCTTCATAAAATGTGTTTGGCAATTTTCCTTCCCTTTCTATTTCATGGAACAGTTTAAGGAGGGTTGGTATCAGTTCTTCTTTAAAGGTCTGATAGAATTCAACAGAGAATCCATCAGGTCCTGGACTTTTCTTTTTGGGGAGAATCTTAATTGCTGCTTCAATTTCATTTTGTGTTATAGATCTATTCAGGTGATTAATTTCCTCTTGGTTCAGTTTTGGATGATCATATGTATCTAGAAATCTGTCCATTTCTTTTAGATTTTCAAATTTATTTGAATATAGGTTCTCGAAGTAGTCTCTGATGATTTCCTGGACTTCCATGGTGTTTGTTGTTATCTCCCCTTTTGCATTCCTGTTTCTACTAATTTGGATTTTTTTTCTCCTCATTTTAGTCAGGTTTGCCAGGAGTCTGTCGATCTTGTTTATTTTTTCAAAGAACCAACTTTTTGTTTCATTAATTCTTTGCATAGTTTTTTTGGCTTCTATTTCATTGATTTCAGCTCTTGTTTTTATTATTTCTCTCCTTCTATTTGTTTTGGGAATACTTGTTCTTTTTTTTCTAGGAGTTTGAGATGTATCATTAGGTCATTGATTTGGGATCTTTCAGTCTTTTTAATATATGCCCTCATGGCTATAAACTTTCCTGTCAGGACTGCCTTTGCTGTTTCCCATAGGTTCTGGTAGGTTGTGTTTTCATTTTCATTGACTTCCAGGAACTTTTTTAATTTCCTCTTTTATTTCATCAATGACCCATTGTTCATTAAGTAATGAGTTATTTAGTTTCCAGCTGTTTGCATGTTTTTTGTCTTTACTTTTGATGTTGAGTTCTAGTTTTATTGCATTGTCATCAGATAGTATGCATGGTATAATTTCTATTTTCTTATATTTGCTGAGGCTTGCTTTATGCCCTAAGATATGATCTATTTTGGAGAAGGTTCCATGGGCTGCTGAGAAGAATATATATTGTGTAGAAGTTGGATAAAATGTTCTGTAGACATCAAGTAGGTCCATTTGATCTATTGTGTATTTTAGATCTAGGATTTCTTTATTGATTTTTTGTTTGGATGACCTATCTATTGATGATAATGGGGTGTTAAAGTCTCCCACAAACACCATGTTAGAGTTAATATATGCTTTTAGGTCTTTCAGGGTATGTTTGATGAAATTGGGTGCATTGACATTGGGTGCATATGGGTTGATAATTATTATTTCCTTTTGGTCTATTTCCCCTTTTATCAGTATGGAATGTCCTTCTTTATCTCGTTAGATCAATGTAGGTTTGAAGTCTACTTTGTCAAAGATAAGTATTGCTACTTCTGCCTGTTTTCAGGGGCCATTGGCTTAGTAAATCTTCTTCCAGCCTTTCATCCTAAGCCTATGCTTATTTCTGTCAGTGCGATGGGTCTCCTGTAAGCAACAAATTGTTGGATCTTCCTTTTTAATCCATTTTGTCAAATGGTGCCTTTTGATGGGTGAATTAAGTTCATTAACATTATGTGTTAGTACTGATAGGTATGTGGTGATTCCTGTCATTTAGTTGTCTTAGTTGTTTGAAGGTTTGATTGTGTGTATCTAAGTTGAGGTTACTCTCTACTTTCCTGCTTTTTCTTTTCCTGTAGTTTGGTGCTGCCTGTCCTTTCATGGTTATGTTGGGTTTGCTTTCTGTGTGCAGAATCCCTTGAAGAATCTTTTGTAATGGTGGCTTTGTGGTCACATATTGTTTTAGTTTCTGCTTATCATGGAAGACTTTTATTGCTCTATCTATTTTGAATGATAGTTTTGCTGGGTAGAGTATCCTGGGGTTGAAGTTATTTTTATTCAGTGCCCGGAAGATCTCACCCCACGCTCTTCTTGCTTTTAATGTTTCTGTTGAGAAGTCTGCTGTGATTTTGATGGGTTTTCCTTTGTATATTATTTGTTTTTTTCTCTCTTACAGCCTTCAATATTCTTTCTTGAGTCTCTGAACTTGTTGTTTTAATGATGATATGTTGTGGAGTAGTTCTGTTTTGATCTGGTTTGTTTGGTGTTCTGGAGCCTCTTGCATCTGTATGGGAATATCTTTCTCTAGATTTGGGAAATTATCTGTTATTATTTTGTTGAATATATTACACATTCCATTTGCTTGTACCTTTTCTCCTTCTTTGATGCCCATGATTCTCAAGTTTGGTCTTTTGATGGAGTCGGTGAGTTCTTGCATTTTCTTTTCACAGGTCTTGAGTTGTTTAATTAATAGTTCTTTGGTTTTTCCTTTAATTACCATTTCATCTTCGAGTTCTGAGTTTCTGTCTTCTGTTTGTTCTATTCTGCTGGAATTTTCTTCTGTTTTGTTTTGCAATTCTGTTTCATTCTTTTTTCTGAAGTTTTCCATATCCTGGGTCGTTTCCTTTTTAATGTTGTCTATTTTTGTCCTGAGTTCATTTATCTCTTTATTAATGATTTTCTCTGTTTCATTTTGGTGTTTATACAGTGCTTCTATGGTTTCCTTTATTTCTTCTTGTGCTTTTTCAAATTCTCTATTTTTGTTGTCTTGGAATTTCTTGATTGTCTCCTGTACATTTTGGTTGACCATATCCGTATCATCTCTGTAAAATTCTCATTGATTACCTGTAGTATGTCTTCTTTTAAATTATTCTTGTGGCTTCATTGGGTTCTTTGGCATAGTTTATCTTCATTTTGTTGGAGTGTGGATCTGAGTATCTGTTTTCTTCATTTCCCTTTGGTTCCTGTACTAATTTTTTGCTGTGGGGAAACTGGTTTCCCTGTTTTTTCTGTCTTCCCGTCATTGTCCTTGGTGTTGTTATTGTCCCTGTACTGTGTGCAATTAAGTATTTTCTGGCTTGTACTAATAGTACTAGTGATATTTAGAATGGAAAGGTGAGAGGGGATGGAAAGCAAAGAAGCTAAAGGAAAAGGGAAAAACAAATAATCAAGTAGAAAAAAAACAAAACAAAGAAACAAACAAAAAAAGTTTCAAAGATGTAGACAGGGAGAGATAGTGTACTAATCAACTGTAAGCTGAAAAGGCATTAGGTAGACAGAGAGAGGATTGAAAATAAAAAATTAAAATAATGAAGATAAGAATAAGAATAAATGAAAGAAAAATTATATATATATATAAAATAAAATAGAATTAAAAAAAAAAACCTCCAAGTTCAAATGCAGTGAAGTTTCAGTCTTAATAATTTTGGTGTTCGTCTCTCAGCCTCTAATTCTGGAGACAGTGCCTCAGATGTTGTTCTGTAGTTGTCTCATCAAAGGGGAAACATTAAATAGAATAAAACTGTACACACACAGAAAAAAACCACAAAGTGTCCCAAGTTCAAATGCAATACAGTTTCAGTAAGTTTTTCAGCATGAAAGTTTTGGTTGTTTTCTCATCAAAGGTAGGAAGAGAGAAAAAAAGAGTCTGGAGACAGGTCTGTGAATGGCTATCTGCGGCTGTGGCTCACCTGCCCACTGATGTTAGCCTACTGTTGCTGGAGGCTTTATTTATGCAGATCTCATGGGTGAGCTTAGCACTCACCTGGACCCGCAGGCTTTGTTTACTCAGAGTTCTCCTGTGCTTGAGCCTCTGCTACAAGCTTTGCCCTTTCCAAGCATATGGGGGGAGGTGACACTGCACCCACTTTCTCAGGCCTGCATGTTTATTTACACTTTACATGAGAAGTGGGTCTTCCCCCTCTCCTGTGGAGTTTTCCTCCCACCACCACTTTTACAAGCTTTCCCACTCCTGATTGCTGGGCGTGTGCTGCTGCTCCTGTCAGCCAACATGTTTGTTTACAGCTCATGTGGGAAGTGGGTCTTCCCCCCTCTCCTGTGGAGTTTTCCTCCCTCTGCCACTCTCACAAAGCTTTCCCGCTCCTGGTTGCTGGGTGCACGTCCCGCCCTCTCTGGCTAGGCCCAGCTGGTTTATTTACAGTTCCAGGAGGGATTCCCCTCCCCTCAGGGCACCCCACCCTCTTTGCTATGTGTCTTTATTGTTCTTATTTCTTATTACTCAGTTCCTCTTTTTTCCCCGGGTGGGGGTTGGTCTGTCCAGGGGGCTATGCTGATCTGGCCCAGGGATGTCTGTGGGAGTACTGCATACCACTTAGCTCATCTTGTAGTCCACGTCTTCCCAAGCTGTCTGGGTGCCGGCATCTGGTGGCCCGGGGGCCCTCCTTGTTTGTCTATTCAACGTGAAGTGGAGATTCTCTGTTCAGGCTGGAGGTGTGGAGGGGTCAAAGTTTTGCCTCTTCTCGGTGGCCTTGCCTGCAAGGTGTGTCTCCAGAGTCTCTCCAAGATTTCACTTTAGGAGGCACGCTTTCTGCTTCCTCCCTCTTGCCACCATCTTGTAATAGTAGGCAGCCTTTTGACCCCAGCATCTTTCACTTAGCACCTTTGTGATTCATCCACACTGTCAAACATATCAATATTTTATTCCTTTTTATTGCTAACATTATTCAATTTTAGATATATACATATATATATGAGGTAAAATGGGTACATACCATTCCATTTCATATATGTGCATGTATATACATGTATATGCATGCAGATGTAATGATTAATACTACATGTTTAGATACAGTATTCATATATAAATCTTCTATAATAATAAATATATAAAATAAATGTGTAGATATAGACAATGTATTTATATATGATACTGATCCACTCCCCAGTTGGAGAATACTTGTGTTGTTTCTAATTTCTAAAGTTTATGAATCAAATTATTGTAAGTATCTGACTATAGATATAGATTTCTACATTGGAGTAGAAATGTGGTTTGTATGATAAATATATGTTTACTTTATAAGAAACCACCAATTGCATTCTGCTAACAATGTATGAGAGATCTAGTTACTTCAAATCATCTTCAACATTTAGGATTGTTCTTTTTAATTTTTTTTCAGCATTATAATAGGAGTATGACCTAAGGACTAATGAGGACAACCATCTTTATGTATATGTATTATCATCTATATCTCTCAAAATAAAGTCTTTTCAAATTTTTATACATTAAAAAGGATAAAGCCATTTGTTTAAATGTTAACTTTTCAGAATCATTCATATATTCTCAATTAGAGTCTTTCATTAGCTGTACATTTTACAGATATTTTCTCCCCCTCTTCCTCCTCCACCTACTATTTCTTTTTGCATGTGATCATTCAGTTGTTGTAGCACCATTTTTAAAAAAGAGACCTTACCTTTCTTCACTGAATTTCCTTTGAACATTTTTTTTAAACCAATTACTATGTATTTGTGGGTCTATTTCTAGACTCTTCTATTGATCTATCTGTTTGTCCTTTTGTCAATACCACATTGTCTAATTACTATAGCTTTATGGTAAGTCTTGAAGTCAGTGTTTTGAGTTCTTTGACATTTACTTTTTTAAAATATTTGATTATCCTATTTTCCCTGCATTTCCTTGAAATTCTTAGAAATGGTTGTCCATTTCCAAATGGAAATTTTGATTAAAATAGAATTAGATCCATAAATCAACTTTGGAAGAATTGATATCTTGATATTGGTCCTTTCAATACATGAATATAATATATGCCTCATTTATTTGCATTTTCTTTGATTTCTTTTATTGGTGATTTACAGTTGTCAACACACTTATATTGCACACATCATATAATATTATAATATTAGAATTACACCTAAATATTTCTTTTTTTTGTGATACTGGGGTTTGAACTCAGGGCTTCAAGCTTACAAAGCAAGCATGCTACTGCTTGAGCCATGCCTCCAGGCCACACCTAAATATTTCCTGTTTAGTCATGATGTTGCTGTTGCACTGTTTTTAGATTTGATTTCTGATTGAACTTTGCTTGTATACGGAAATTCAGCCACATTTGGTCTCTTGACTTTGTATTATTTGTATCCTATGATCTGCTAAACTCATTATTTCAAGGAAGATTTGTTTTTTCCCAAAATGTGCCTCTACAAATAGACACAGTTTTGTTTCCTTTCCAAGCTATTTTCTTTTTATTTGTTTATTTTTGCCTTAAAGCACTGACTGGGATCTCTGTTCTATGTTGAATGGTAATGCTGAGAAGATATCCTTGTTTTGCTCCTGATCATGAAAGGGAGCATTTTCATCTGTTACCATTGTGCACAATGTTAAATACATCTTTTCCTGGTTTGGTAACAGAATAATACTTGCCTCATAGAGTGAGTTGGGGAATAGTCCTAATAATTGGCATCCTTGCTTAAAGTTTTGATAGAATTCATCAGTGAAATCTCTAAATGTGTTAGCTATTAATTCAATTTATTTAATAGATTTACAACTGTTCAGACTATATGCTATTGATTGTTGATATTTGAAGAAATTGACTCATTTTATCAAAGTTTTTAAATTATGTACATAAAGTAGCCATAATCTCTTTTTTCATAATCCCATTAACACCTCTAAGATTAGTAGTTATGTACTCTTTCCTGTCCTGACAATTGCGTTTTTTTTTTTTTCAATACTGAGGGTTGAATTCAGGGTCTTGTGCTTAGTAGGCAGGTACTTTTATCACTTGTGCCACTCCACCATCCCATAATTTGTGTTGTATGTTCTGTTGTTTTGGAATTTTTTTTTTTTTGATATAAGGTCTTACTACATAGCTCAGGCTGGCCTCAAACTTACTACCTCCTGCTTCTGCCTCCTGAGTAGCTGCAATTACAGAAAAGATCCACTTCACCTGACCCTAAAGTCATTTTTATATAGGTTATCATGCTTTTTTTTTCACTTGTTGCATTGATATTTGCTTTTTTTCTCACAGTACCCATTTTCTACTGAATCCTTCCATCTGTTTACATATGCTGCCCACCTTTCTATTACAGCCTTTAACATAATAATCACAATAACTTTAAATTCTCTATTGAGAACTTAAATATCTTTGTCCTAGCTACATACTGTTCTGTTGATTTTTTTTTTTTTTTTGTGATACTGGGGCTTGAACTCAGGGCCTACACCTTGAATCACTCCAAAAGCTCTCTTTTTGTGAAGGGTTTTTTTAGAGATAGGCTGGCTTTGAATCACGATACTCCTGATATCTGCCTCCTGAGTAGCTAGGACTACAGATGTGACCCATAGGCATCTCACTGTTTTGTTGATTTTTGTGACACTTAATAATGTATTTTTTTTTTCTTTCTCATCTTACTTATCTTTCTTGCTAACCATTTTTGGTAGAAACCTGAGCATCCTATGTAGGTGAGTAGAGATCATGTTAAACTGTATTTATTTCTGGAAATAAATTTTCTGGCAGATGTTTAGTGGGTGGTATTGAGTCATTCTACTCAGGAGTTGGTCTAGGTTTGGTTTGGTTTTTGAGGTGTTCTGTGTGTGTGTGTTATTAATGTTTGCATATATGGCCTTATACTTATAGGTGGCACTGTACCACTTGAGCCACACCACCAGCCCTTTTTGCTTTAAGATATTTTTCAGATAGAGTCTTAGATTTTTGCCCAGGTCTGGCCTGAATAGCAGTCCTCAAATCTATTCGTCCCATGTGGCTGGGACTAGTAACCATGTGACACTGCACCCAGCTTTGTTTATTGAGAAGACTTGCTAACTTTTTGATTGGGCTAACCTTGAACCTCCATCCCCCCCCAATTTCTACCTCCTAAGTACCTGGATTTACAGATATGTACCACCATGTCTGGCCTTGATGAGGTTATCTTGAGAGTTCTACCAGCTTTTGATTCCTCTAGTTTATAGCTTGCTCTCAGTGAGGATCTGGACAGTAATCCTCTTCTTTAGCAGCTGTTGTGCTCTGCCTCCTAGGACTACACCATTAGGAAGGTTTTCTTAGGACTTTTCTTTGCTCAGTTTTCCTTGTAAGCAGTGAGGTTCATGCAGAAGTGCTTATAAGTGATACAAACTCTTCTTATGTCATGGAGTCAGGAATATTTTACTTTTCTATAGCTCACACTTGACTGTTAACAATTGGTTTAAAAAACTGTTAATCCCAGCTATGTGATATCCAAGGTGTCTTTTTCCTGTGTTCTGCCACTGGGAAGCATGAATGTTGCTTCTTTCTTTGGAGTTTCTTTAGATATCAAGGCTGTTGATTCTTCTGTGACTTCAGTACTCTCATGGGTTCAAGAAAAATTATTATTTTGTAGATTGACTTTTTCCTTTTGTTTTTTTGGTGAAATTGGGGCTTAAACTCAGGGCTTTTCACATTTGCAAAACAGGCTCTCTACTGCCTGAGCCACACCTCCAGCCCAACTGATTATTTTTCTTGTTGTTAGGATGGGAGCAACATTCATTACATTTTTAACAAGTGGAAGATGGAACTTTGTGTGGTTTATTTCACATCTGGAATAAATAATTGAGAATCAGTACATGTTGGAGAACTTTAAATAGCAATGCGTAGAGAGATGAGTTGCTCACAAGTTAAGGAAAATTACTGTCTGGCCATTTTGTTTTTATATTTTACCAGTGAAAGCAAAATGTCATTTTTTTTTCTTTTTTCTTCTACAAAATCAGAGAACAGGAGGGCAGAACAGTAGGAGGGGGGAGATGGCAGGGAAAGGAGGTAGGAGTTGACTACAGTGCAAAAAAGTATACACATGTACATAAATGTAAAATTGATACCTGTTGAAACTATTCCAGGAATGGGGGGGGGTAAAGGAGAATGGTGGAGGGGGTGAACTCAAGTATGATATATTTGATACATTGTTAGAACTTTTGTAAATGCCACAATGTACCTCCACCCAGCACAACAATAAAAAATTTTTTTAAATGAAGCTGGCCTGGAAGTAAAAAACATACAGGTACTTACAGTGCTCTATGACTCATTATTCATAATAGCTAGTGAAAAACAAGTACAATGCTTAGTGTGTGGAAATGGAGGTTGAGATTATCTTTGAGTTATTTTTTAAAGATCAACTGTAAAACAAGTAAGGGGCCTAGTTTGGTACCTGACTCATGATATTTATTAAATAATAAATAACAAAAGAGATGAATGGATGATGGAGGTTAAATAAATATTTACTTATTTTGCTTCACAAATCTAAAAGAAATTTGTTTTTAATAAATTTAACACATCTTGAATCTTTGTAATTGGAAATTAGAGATTAGTATTTGTTGTGAAGTATGTCTTAATTTGGGGGAAAAGTGTAATTTACATCAAAGGTATTTACCTTCATCCACTTTTTTTCCAATCAGATTTTCCTTACTCTCTATTTTGATTGGCACCTAATTAGCCAATTTTTTCAGGGACTGTGTCTATAATTCTGTCACTGCTCTTATTAAAATTTAGGGGGATATTTGCTTACATAGATGCCTCACTAAAGTCATGCTATCCAAGAATAGAAGCCACAGCTAACTTACCTTGGTAATATTGGCCTCCATAACACATCTGACACAAAGCAGGCACTCAATAAATGTGATTGAAATAAAATATAATTTGTATGTACTAAGCAAGTTGTAAAGATAACAAGTGTTTTCCCTATGAGGGGAGATCTCAGGTACTGTCCAGAGGAATCTTTCTTGCTGGACTTCACAGTGGAGGATCACAAAGATGGTCATCTTCAGTTGGATGTTGTCATAAGTTGACGAGAGATGGCACCAAGAAGGAATTCTTAGGAGAAGTTTTAGCTCCCCCAAACCTTCCTCAACCCTATTCTTTTTTTTTTTTTTTTGAATGGCAAACAATGATGTTATCATCCTTATATAGCATGCTGTAAGAATGTTGTTAATGCTTCTGATTAATCAAGTCCTTTTCTCCTCCATATTCTATTTTTTTCCTCAGATGTAGAAATCTCAAAGCCAGTACTTACTGGAACAGTTAATCAATTCTTCCAATGAATAAATTACCCCAAAGCCTAGTGGGTTATTAAGGGCAACTGGGAGTCATTACCTGTCCTATTCCTCATTCTTTTATTTTTGTTTTATATATGTATGCTACTTGTCAGTAGATGGGAAATGGGTTCAATACATTCCCATATAAAATTCTTCACTTGATTTCCAATGTCTAACACTAGAACTTGATGTTTTCCAATTTAGTTATTAAATGAAGCATGCTTTTTCATTTTCCTTTATATTTTCAACAGGATTCTAGAGCTCATCTGAGTTTCTACATCATAATAATTTAGGAATTTTTAGTTACTGAACAATTGGCCTGGAAATTCCATTTTTATGTGTTTGAATTCACCAGTGACATTTCTACAACAATCTACATGTTCAGTTAGAAAGTGAGGGGAATCAGATTACTGGAGCAGTAGATTAAGTCAAATCTCAACTATGGCTCTTAACAAAATACAGTATTCAGAGGCTCCTAGAGCCTCCATAAAGAGCTTAGCCAGCAACTTGAGATATTGCCTGAGGAAGACTTTTGTACATAGGCTGATAGGTTGGACAATGGAGAGTTGAAGACATAAGCCTTTGAAGTAATACTCATGTCTTTCTTCATAAGTCTTTTTACAAAAATGATTTCAATTAAGACATATCCTTTGTGGGTACACAAATAAGTTGGTCAAGATTTTATTATCATGAAATGCTATCCAGGATATTCAGATATCCTGCATATCTGCAGATAATATTTTACTTTGAATGGGTAGCTGATGTTTCTCTCTTGAATTGATTTCAGTTGAAATAAATCCTATGTTGACTTTTGATTCATCTCCCTATTGTGTAAGAATTAGTCTCTAATTAAAGGCCATGATTTTCCAAAGTATTGGAGCTATTTGACCACCAGAGTGGGCTCTGAATCTGTCTCAGTAACAAATCACTTTATCAAATAAATCTAACTAAATCTGACCAGTAGGTACAGTTATCAAGTCCCCTGGAGAGACCCAGGTCTGACAAATCCCATCTAAGAAAAAAGAATAGAGAAAGAAAAGATATGATCTGAAGTCAGATAAAACAATTCTGCAGGTAAAAACAACCACCACATATAAGTTTGAAAAGTTAAAGAATGAGAACAATGGGACCAATTTGTCCTCTCTTCTTAGACAAGGAGAGGAGAGAAAGGGAGAAAAGAAGATGGTCAAAAAAACCTAAAAAGGAAAAAAAAGAAAAACAATAGTACATAAAATTCAAAATGTGACTTCACAAGCATTTATTCATTCAACAGTCATGTATTGAGAAATTACCATGTGCCAGCTATACCCAAAACAAAAAACCCCAGAAAACCCTAGTGTTTATATAGTTATTTATATATTTTCATGATACCTAAAGAGTGAGTGTTTAGTCTCTCATTTTTTTAAGAGGAAGAAGAACATAATAGCTGACATTTATTGAGGGCATATTGTGTGAACTAAATGCTTTACATTGATTAAATCCACACAACTATATAACACCATAATTGTTGTTACTTGCCTTGTGTTGCACATGAAGAAACTGAGTTTGTGAGAGGCTAAGTGTCTTGCCTAAGGCTTTGCAAGACTGGGGGAAGTATTTGAATGCAAGCATGATTGACTTTTTTTAAAAAACACTCTGCTCTTAGAGCCCATGCTCTTAGTCACTGTGCAATATTGCCTCTCAAGGATGTGACTATTTAGCCAACTCACAAGTCATATAGCTGATGAATCACAGGCAGGCCTGAAACATATATCTGATTCTAAAAACATATTCACCCATTCATGTTAGAGGAAGGCAGTGGAAGTTGAAGTCAAGTACTGTTCTAACTTAAGGTAGGAAATGCATTGCCCCAGAACTGATTAAAACACAAATATAGCTATTGTTCAGGGAAGTTTAGAGAAAAGAAAAGCTGATATAAGCAACTACTTAATGTAGGAAATTCCAGACAAATAACTTCTATAGCCAGCTCATCAGAGCAGTTGAAAATTCCATGCTCAAAGTGAGCTTGAAAGCTGTTTTGTTTTTAGAATATACTATTAGAAGAGCAGCATCCCTTGGAGATCTAATGTGTTAAACCTTTATCAGTTGCCACATTGGACAGATATGACAGCTAAGTGAGATGAAGCTCTGCTAGAAACGGGAAGATACACAAGATGCAGCCCGTGAGGTCACTGAGATGGTGAGAGGCCACCAGCCAAGCCAAGTTCCTTCACTCCTGCCTAGTGTTGTGTAGGCTCTCCCTTCTCTGTCTGAAGTGGAGGGGTTAATGAAGCACTGTTGTGTAACATCTGGTCTTTGAAACAGCTTTGGGAGTCTTGATTTCTTGTTGACTTGAGACGGACCATGTTTTTAGACATAGTTGACACTAGCTTGGCTGCCATCTTTATACAGTACACACAAAGGGAAGGGGCACATGCGTTTACTCTGCTGGTAAATAACTTTTATAAATAACATGGTTAGGATAAAGATAAGTACCCTACCTATAGGTACTAATCTAATAATGAAACAATCATGTCAGTAGAGGTGAAGGTACATCAGGTTGAGAGAAAGGCAATCTTGCAAAGACATTTCACCTGATTATGATCTTACTTTGTTTTTATCATGATCTTCTGTTTTGTCATTTTGCTACAGTTCATTGAACCAAGATAAAAAGAGCATGAGTTCAGAACATATGGACTCTTAAATCACAACATGTAATTTATTTTCTTCTTTGGTATATTATAAGATGTTCCCTTGTCTCTCCAGCTCTCAGATGTCCCTCAAGGACAGTTATTTTTTTTCCATGAAGAGGGTCAAGAAAATAAAAGATACCATGATTCTAAAATAGTTGTATATCTAATTTTTTGGTAGATAAAGGGCTTTTTAGGAAGTTTTCCATAATTTGATCCTCAGAACAATTTTGAAGTGAGAGGTCATATCATGCCATTTTACCATCAAGTAAACTAAAGTTCAGAGAGAGGAAGTTGCTTACCCAAGTCAAGAAACATCTTCCAGTTCTACCCAGTGAGCATGGGGTTGCATCATGCTGGCACTATACGCTCAGCCGTGTGTGATTCTTCTTCTTACTCTTCCTCTGGTTTGGTTTGCTTGCTCTTTTTCCATTATTTCTCACATTTCTTTCTCTATCTCTTCTCTCTGACCCTAGCTTGCTGTCATTATTGATGGTTATGCTTATAAAAGTCAGATGGAGAAACTGCATGCTAAGATGAAGCCCTAAGAACCACCACTGTTTTCCTTAACTTTGGAAATTTTTTCTTAATGTTCAAAAATAATCTTAATACTAAATGACAGGTTCTTTAGAGTCTTTTAGTTCAGTAACCTGGCAAAAGTTGGCTTCAATAAATTTCACAGAATTAAATTGAATTGAATTAAACCTAGTAAAGGTCACACTTGACATTTTATAAAGGAATTCAGACTCAGCAGTGCCAGCTAGCCTCACTCAACATAGTAGCAGAGACAAGATGGCCCCAGTTTTTGCTAGTTTGAAAAGTATTCTAATTAATCCTGCATATGTTTGCAAAAATCAGCAAAATGGCCAAAATTCTGTTGGCATTGTCCTTACTCAATTCACCATTGCCAGTCCTTCTCTCTCTTCAGCATTCCCAAGTTTCTCATCTGTCAGTTTCCTAGCTTAAATGAACCATCATCTGCCTTCCTGTAAACCCAATGCACTTTGTCTCAAAACAAATCCGTAACACTAACACCAATTAGACCAATTTAAGTAAGATTTATGAAATGTAGTAGGCTTATCATAAGCAACACTCCAGCTCTGTGCACATGATAGAAAGCAGGAAAAGAGAGTAAAAGGGGATTAGGGTATCATAGAAGGATGACAAAATAAAAAGACTTTTTTAAATGAGAATATAAAGTGGACTCTTCATATCCAACTCACTAGCCGTCCTCCAACCCAAATTCAATATCAGGATATGTTTTGATCTTTGGAACAAGTCTAATAAGCTTTTTAAAAATTTTTGAATGTTGACCTGCTGTTTTGTTTTGTTTGTTTATTGTTTTATTTGCACTATGATGCTGGACTAAGCTGCTACTCCTTTGTGAATAGTTTCGCTGCGCTATGTGACTTACATATCTTGCCATGAGGGAAGTAGAGAAGGAATTGGAAGAATCGTAAGCAACTCCTTTACCCTCTGCCACCATATGTGGCTGCTAAAAAAGCAGCCATAATTTCCTTGAGTGGTAGAGCTGGTAGATGCCTAAAATCGTTCTTGGTTCTTGCATGAAGATCTGAGATCTTCTGTCCACTTTTTCCAGAAAAAAAGAGACGTGGGGATCAGGACTGAGGTAGAATATCCTGGGGATCTGACCCAGACACGGGAGGGAGACAGGATAGCCCTGGGCCTAAAGAGCATAATGCTGAGAGTGATACGGGAATCGCATCTGGGACCAAAGCTAGGCAGAAAAAATAATAGAATCATAGGTGAGAGAGAGGGAGCAAGGTCTTAAAGGGATGTGTGTGTGAGAGAGAGAGAGAGAGAGAAAGAGAGATAGACTCTATCAAGTAAAAGTGAATGAAATCTATCCATATATGTAACAATAGGAATAATAATTATTATACAAATTTCAGGAAAATTTCATGAAATAATGCATATGGTTACCTTTGCATAAAGTTCAAAACCATGAGTATTAAAACAGTATATTGTTTGGGAACTTATGAAGAGATGAAGTAAAACCATAAGTTAAAGGAAAATAACAAGGTAATTATTTCAAAGAGCTTGGGGATGATATTGGAGTCATTCAGATAACTTTGAATATTTTGATAATATTCTATTTTTAAGCTGGTTTCGGATACATGGACATTATTAATATTATTGAGCTTGTAGATTCACGTTAATGTACTTTTTTGTACAAACTATGTGTATGCATGTTTGCACCTATATTCATGAGAGTGCATATACACACATGTGTGTATATTTCATCCAATGTGGGATGAAAACATGTGAACCATACGTAAGCTCAAATGTTTTAACTAGGAGGGGGATGGGAGCTGCAGGCTGGGAAATTTCCTGAGCCATAGACTATAGTTGCAGCCCCTTTCACAGGGCAGTTAGAGTTTTGTGCCTGAGCAGGAATTGAGCTGTTATAGGCAATGACCTATTAGGACCATAAAATATGAAGAGAAGAAGGAGAGCCTGCAAGTAAACTGGAAAAATAGAAGACAGATTTAGAAAATGATTTGTAAAAAAAAAATGCTCCTTTAACCTCTCCATAATAGTATATAATTACCTGCTCCCTCCCTAAAAGTGAATAAAATAGATACTTATTTTATAACAAAGCCTGTACTTTTATGGCACTTAGTAAGTATTTGTAAAACTATCATATTAAGTAATCACTATTTACACATTTAATCTTTATTAAGAATTTTTTCAAAATGTAGGTTTGTTCAAGTATATTATGTGTCAGAGCCTCAGTTTCAAGGCCTGGAAAGGACAGGAAGAATGTGGGACCAGGAGTAAGGACACGTGGATGCATAACTCTGATCCTTAAAGAGATCATTGGCAGATTTCATACAGTGTATGAAAGGCATTTGGCAAAGTCAGATTTGTTGCAGGTAAACATTGCTGCAGAAAGAGCACAGAATTATACAAGCCATAAGATTATACACTGCTTCCTAACAAGTTAGATTGCTACAATTTTAGGGAAGCCAGCAGAAGACACGAGACATATAGGTCAAAGATAAAAGATTTATTTATTACAGCAGTAATAACCAGTGTGTCAACATTTGTGCTGCTTTACCTTAATATCCAGTTCCCACAAGGTATCACAAAGAAGGTCAGGTGTTACCTCTACAGACAGTGGGTTCTGTAATAGGAAAGAAACTTGGAACTTAGGGAGCTAAGAGTACCTGTCCATGAACTCATAGGGTTCACATGATTCATAGGGAGAAGCTAGATCTAAGACATCAGGGTTCTCAGCTTCAGAGACGTTTCCTATCCTCTAAATACAGATGAAAGAAATGCAAGTGCTGAACCAGTCTGACTGTGCAGGCTGTCACTGGCTGTTTCAGTGCTTATCAGTTTAGCCTAACAACTAGAGGCACCTTGGCCCTGTATGTATGTCTGGGCAAGACAGCCCAGGATCTTTGCAGAGTTCTGAATGCTTGAAGGAAGGCAGACACAGCTAATGTTGGATTCTCTCCAGCCTAGGATTCTTTGGAACCCAGATTTAATTTAATGAAAATAAAGCAAGTGAAAATTTATTCTTTGCTGGTTTTGTGGTATAAAATGAATTCTGTAAGATGCCCATATACAAGGAATAAAAAAAGATAGGTAGAGAAAGTGTAGCTTTGATTTTATAAATCTACTAGTAGTGCTTGTCTTAGGATGGTTTAAATTTGTGATTTTTTGACCTGACAATGGTTCAGAAGAAATATGCACTACACATTGAGCTTTGAATTTTAATCTTGCAGACTAGCAATATATGGTATGATGCTCTCTTGTGATTCTGGGGACTTACAGCAAACTGTAGCTCAAGGTCAGCGCCACAATCATGGGTAAATAATGGATACTCTGCAGTGTACTGTGTTGCTAAATTATGACGTTCATAGATTAGTTGCACTAAATGCATTTTCAACTCATGAAATTTTCGACTTCCAATGAATTGTCAGGTGTTACTTCATTGTAACTCAAGGAGCATCTATCGTTTGCAAGATTATACATCTACTGGTTGCAACATTTACTATAGGTGTGTATAGATGAGAGTGTGGGACTTCCCATATACTGTCTAGTCTTGTCACTATGGTTCAGGCTTAAGGTGGGTTGGGGTCTTAGAACATCTACCTAGTCAACTGTAGGAAGGGCAAGTTAGGGAATGGAGGAAAAGCAAGGAAATGAAAGGTAAGAACTGAAGAGTTTTCCCTATGGCTTTCATACAATTTACAATTTTAGATCTGATTGTCTGGGGATTGGTTTATGGTTGCTAAATTCAGGGAAAGGCTATAATTAGCCTGCAGATGAGTCCACCAAAGCCTAACCACTCTTCAGAAAACAGTGTAATCTGATGGTTAACATTTTAGGGCCATAAAACCTCTGAAATCCTCATGAAAGCATGGACCTTCTCTTTGGCAATACATAAAATTTTACCCATATTTAGGAACTCTAAGGAAACACTGAAGCCCCATCACAGACTTCATCTAGTAAGTAAGGCTTTTCAAATTTTAGTGTGTCCTTTATACACTATAGAGTACCTATTTAAATATAGAATCTATTTCATGCTGGACAGCCAGATCACTCTTCATTGGGTCTAGAATAGGACTCTGAACCTACACTTAAACATATCAGAAGTAATTATTAATTCTGATACAATTTATTCCTGTATCACCCTTTGGGAACAAATATCTTCAAAATTTGTGAACCCCAAAAAAGGCACCATTGCCTAAACTCTAAATTTCTTGAACACCACTTCCAAGGAAACAACTGATTGCAAGCCTCCCCTTTGTTCTATATATAAACCCAGTATATTAACAACTAGAGCTATATTCTAAAGTAATCCTACCTCAAGCAAGAATTGGTGAGGCTGGATGAGAGGATCAAGTTGACTGATACAGGAGCGTCTTTATTTGTGACTTCCAGTGGGGGTTACCCTTTCCCCACCAGACATAGTTGAGTTGTAAGGCACATGGGAACCAGAAAAATGAAACTTCATCCACTCGCTCTGGGTCCTGATCTCAGCCTCAGCAATAGCAATGTGGTTACTCTGCTTTCATGTAAATCTAAATGGAAAATGAATCTATTCTTTCTGTTCTTGTTTACCTTGGACTTAGGAGCTGGCAGTAGTTCACCAATTTTCTGCAAAGAATTCCACTTTATTATGAGGCCAGCTGCATGGACTTTGTTGTCCTATAATCACATCTTCTCAGACTGCCATGCCAACAATTGTGTAGAGCAGCCTCTGAGCCATGATTACTCTGCAATGATTATTTGTGGTTTTGTCAGTCATTTCCTAAAACTGGATCTTTCTGGCATCTCCCCACCCCATGTTGTTCTGTGTGAACTGCAGCTGCATGGCTAGAGCCCACATCTGTCTTCAACACATATTCATTGTGTTTATATTAGGGACAATCCTGTGATTTTCCTTATTCAGTGGACAATTAACATAATAAGATGTAATGTGAAGGAGTTGAAATGCCTAAGGGAAAGGTTAAAAATGAGTAAGAACCCTAATAAAGATATCCTGTAACTGGATGATGATATATAGATGTGTAAGGTTTTTTTTATTCATTTATTCACAAGTGCATACATTGGGTTATTTCTCCCCCCACACCTCCTGACCCCATCCTCTCCCCCCAAACCCCCTCACTTCCAGGCAGAACCTGTTCTGCCCTTATCTCTAATTTTGTCAAAGAGAAGACACAAGCATAATAAGAAAGACAAAGCATTTTTGCTAGTTGAGTTAAGGATAGCTATACAGAGAGATTCCTAGCATTACTTCCATGTACAAATGGTTAAAACCCAAGTTGATTCATCTCTAACTGATCTTTACACTGGTTCCTGATCCCCGTCTCGTGTTGACCTCTGGCACTTTAAGGTTTCTGTATTAGTTCTTCTGGAGTGGGGACTTCAAACGCTTTCATGTCTTGGGTTTACTACCTATCCCCATACCTCCTGTGTGTGCTTTCTCCTTGTCATGTGACCCAAATCCATCAACATTGTTTTATTTGCCCTAGATCTAAGGTCAGCATATGAGGGAGAACATACGATTTTTGGTGTTCTGAGCCTGGCTAACCTCCTTCAGAATGATGTTCTCCAGTTCCATCCATTTACTTGCGAATGATAACATTTCATTCTTCTTTATGGCTGAGTAAATTCCATTGTGTATAAATACCACATTTTCTTGATCCATTTGTCAGTAGTGGGGCATCTTGGTTGTTTCCATAACTTGGCTATTGTAAATAGCACTGCAATAAACATGGGTATACAAGTGCCTTTGGAGTAACTTGTGTTGCATTCCTTTGGGTATATCCCCAGGAGTGGGATTGCTGGATCATATGGCAGATTCTATGTTTATATTTTTAAGAAGCCTCCACATTTTTTCCAGAGTGGTTGCACTAGCTTGCATTCCCACCAGCAGTGTATGGAGAGTTCCTTTTTCCCCACATCCTCACCAACACCTGTTGGTGGTGGTGTTTTTGATGATGGCAATTCTAACAGGGGTGAGGTGGAATCTTAGTGTGGTTTTGATTTGCATTTCCTTTATGGCTAGAGGTAGTGAGCATTTTTTCATGTGTTTTTTTGGTCATTTGAATTTCTTCTTTTGAGAAAGTTCTGTTTAGTTCAGTTGCCCATTTCTTTATTGGTTCATTGATTTTGGGAGAGTTTATGTCTTAAGTTCCCTGTATATTCTGGTTTATCAGTCCTTTGTCTGATGTACAACTGGCAAATATTTTCTCCCACTCTGTGGGTGGTCTCTTCAGTTTAGAGAACATTTCTTTTGTTGTGCAGAAGCTTTTTAATTTTATGAAGTCCCATTTGTCCATCCTTTCTCTTAGGCTGCTGGGGTTCTATTGAGGAAGTCCTTGCATATACCTATTACTTCCAGAGTGTTTCCTGCTCCTTCCTGTACTACCTTTAGAGTTTCAGATCTGATGTTTAGGTCCTTGATCCATTTTGAGCTGATACTAGTACAGGGTCATAAACATGGATCTAGGTTCAGTTTCTTGCAGATGCATAACCACTTTTCCCAGCAACATTTGTTGAAGAGGCTATCTTTTCTCCATCATATATTTTTAACACCATTGTCAAAAATAAGGTGGGCATAGCTGTGTGGATTCATATCCAGGTCCTCTATTCTGTTCCACTGGTCTTCATGTCTGTTTTTGTGCCAGTACCATGCTGTTTTTATTGCTATTGCTTTGTAATGTAGTTTGAAGTCGGGTATTGTGATACCTTCAGCATTGCTCTTTTTGCTGAGTATTGCTTTGGCTATTCATGGTCTCTTGTGCTTCCAAATAAACTCTAAGGTAGATTTTTCAATCTCTGTGATGAAAGTCATTACTTTTGATGGGAATTGCATTGAACATGTAGATTGCTTTTGGTAGTATAGCCATTTTTACTGTTGATTCTACCGATCCATGAGCACAGGAGATCTTTCCACCTCTGTAGTCTTCCATGATCTCTTTCTTCAGGGGTTTGTTGCTCTCCTTGTAGAGGTCATTCACATCATTTGTTAGGTTTACTCCTAGGTATTTGATTTTTTTTTGAGGCTATTGTAAATGGAATTGTTTCCATATATTCCTTTTCAGTTTGTTCATTGTTGGTGTATCAAAAAGGTAATGATTTTTGTAAGTTGATTTTGTATCCTGCCACTTTGCTATAGCTGTTTATGGTGTCTAGGAGTTTTTGGGTAGAGTTTTTTGGGTCTTGAAGGTATAGGATCATATTGTCTGCAAATAGGGATATTTTGGCTATTTCTTTACCTATTTGTATTCTTTTTATTTCTTCTTCTTGCCTAATTGCTTTAGCTAGGAATTCCAATACTATGTTGAATAGGAGCAGGAATAGTGGGCACCCTTGTCTCATTCCTGATTTTATGGGAAATAGTTTCAGTTTTTCACCATTAAGTATGATGTTGGCTGTAGGTTTGTCATATATCGCCTCTACAATGTTGAGGTACATTCCTTTTATTCCTAGTTTTCTTAGAGCTTTTATCATGAAGTGGTGTTGGATCTTGTTGAAGGCTCTTTCTGCATCTGTTGAGAAGAGCAAGTGGTTTTTGTCTTTGCTTCTATTAATGTGCTGTATTACATTTATAGATTTGCATATATTGAACCACCCCTGCATCCCAAGCCCCTGCATGTTTTCAGGGGCCATTGGCTTGGTAAATCTTCTAGCCTTTTACTGTCAACCAGTGCTTGTTTCTGTCGATGAGATGGGTCTCCTATAGGCAGCAGATTGTTGGATCTTCCTTTTTAATCCAGTTTGCCAAGTGGTATCTTTTGATGGGGGAATTAAGTCTGTTAACATTCAGTGTTAGTGTTGTTAGTATGTGGTGATTCCCGTCATTTAGTTGTCTTTGTTGTTTAAGGGTTTGATTGTGTGCAGCTGAATCAGTGTTATTCTTTACTTTCTTGCCTTTTCTTCTGTGGTTTGGTATTGCCTGCCCTTTCATGGTTTTGTTTGCTTTCACTTTCTGTGTGCAGAATTCCTTGAAGAATCTTTTGTAGTGGTGGCTTGGTCATCATATATTGCTTTAGTTTCTGCTTATCATGGAAGACTTTTATTGTTCCATCTATATTGAATGATAGTTTTGCTTGGTAGAGTAGCCTAGTGTTGAAGTTATTTTCATTCAGTGCCCAGAAGACCTCACTCCATGCTCCTCTTGCTTTTAAGGTTTCTGTTGAGAAATCTGCTGTGATTTTGATGGGTTTACCTTTGTATGTTATTTGTTTTTCTCTCTTACAGCCTTCAATATTCTTTCTTTATTCTCTGTGCTTGTTGTTTTAATGATAATACGTCATGGGGTAGTTCTGTTTTGATCAAGTCTGTTTGGTGTCCTGGAGGCTTCCTGTACCCGAATGGGAATAATTTTCTCTAGATTTGGGAAATTTTCTGTTATTATTTTGTTTAATATATTACACATTCCTTTTGCTTGCACCTCTTCTTCTTCAATCCCATGATTCTCAGGTTTGGTCTTTTGATGGAGTCAGTGAGTTCTTGCATATTCCTTTCACAGGTCTTGAGTTGTCTGACTAATATTTCTTCAGTTTTTCCTTTAATTACCAGTTCATCTTCAAGTTCTGAGATTCTGTCTTCTGCTTGTTCTAGTCTGCTGGAATGGCCTTCCATTTTGTTTTGTATTTCTGTTTCATTCTTTTTTCTGAGGTTCTCCATATCATGGGTCACTTCCTCTTTAATATTGTCAATTTTCACCCTTAATTAATTTATCTATCTATTTATGGTGTTCTTTGTTTCACTTTGGTGTTTATTTAAGGCTCCTATGAGTTCATTTATTTGTTTCTGTGTCTTCTCATATTCTTTATTTTTGTTGCCTTGGAATTTCTTGAGTGCCTCCTGTACATTTTGGTTAACCATGTCTAGTAACATGTCTATGAAATTCTCATTGATTACTTGCAGGATTTCTTCTTTGAGACTGTTCTTGTGGGCTTCATTGGGTTCCTTGGTATAGTTTATCCTTGTTTTGTTGGAGTCTGAATCTTGGTATCCATTTTCTTTGTTTCCTTCTGAATCCTGTACTAATTTATTTTCAGGGCAAGAATAGTTTCCATCCCTTTTTCGTCTTCCTATCATTCCACTTCGTACTGTTTCTGTCCCTGGTCTATGTGTAATTCAGTATTAGCTAATTTACACTAGTAAATCTAACAAAACCAAGAAAGAAGGAGAAAAAAGAAAAAGAAAGAGAGAAAAAAAATGGAGAACCAAAGAAAACAACTGGGAGAGATGGTGGACAATTAAACAGTGAACAAGAAAAACACTTATAGAAAAGAAAAGAAAAAAAGAAAAAAGAAGAAAAAATTCCCATTTCAAGAACAGTAGAATTTCAGTATTAGTTATTCTGGTGTTACTCCTTTAGCATACAGTCCTGTTTGTCTGTGTCTCCTAGGCAGGTTTGGAGCTGGCATCTGGTGGTTCTGGAGCCCTCCTGTGGTGGGTGGCAGCTGGTGTGCTGGTGGGCTGGCAAGCAGGCGGCAGCCTGGTGGGCCTGTTGGGTGAAGGCCTGGTGGGCTAGTGGGCGGGTGGCAGCAGCATGGGGGTGGTGGCCCACCTATTCTTTCAGTGTATCATCATGTGGAGAAGACTTCCATGGCCTAGGGGTTCAGGGTACTGAGGTTTCAGCTCTCCCTGGTGCTTTATCTCAGCCAAGTATGTCTCCAGTGTCTCAGCAAGGTCCCTAATTCCTGGAGCTCATGCAGTCTGCATCTGTGTCCCAGTCACCATTTTGGATCCCTGGCATGCACAAGGCCCTGGGTTAAATCTTCAGCAAGGCAGAAGAGTACTCAATCAGGTCCTGCACAAAAGAATTTGTGTTGTTTTAAGCTGATAAAGTTGTTTTAATTTATTATGGCACCAGTAGAAAACCAGTACAATTGTATGTATCAGATATTTCCTTATTTTTATGCATCAGTAGTATTTTATTACATCAAAATACCAGTAACTTTATCAATTCTCCTGTTTTTGAGAATGTAAGCTTTATTACAATTAAAGCTGGGGTAAACATTTCTTTTGTCATCATACACTTGTAGGGTTTTTTTTGGGGGAGGGGGAAAGGAAGAACTTACCAGTAAAATTGATGGATCATAATGTAAGTATACATCCAGTTTTATGAAAAAAAAAAAAACCTTCAGAAATATTTTAAAGTAGTTGAACCACTTTACACTTCCACCAAGAATCTATAAAGTTCTGGTTACTCTACATTTTTGTCAACATTTGGTGTTATTATTCTTTTTTGACTTTGACATTTAGATGAGTAAAAGTGTTTATATATTCTAGAGACACACTTTTGTCAGGTATATGTACTGCAAATATTTTTTTCTAGTACCACACTATCATTATTATTTTGACTTTGTAGAAATACTGAGACCTGAAAGTGTTTGTACTCTAGTTTTGTTCTCCTTTTCCAAACATTTCCTTGAAATATTGTACTTGTATTGCTATCAATTTAAAGATTTTTGCAGTATCAATTTCTTCTTTGGTACAGAAATTACTTAGATGTGTTGTTTAAATTCCAGATGCTTGAGGATTTTACCTACAAGTTATTGATTTCTAGCTTAATTTCATTGTGGTCAGGAAGCATTCTCTGCATGATTTCAAACTTTTTAAACTAAAGAGACTAGGTTTATGATTTAGTATGCAGGCTATTTTGTTGAATACATACATGCCTTTGAAGGGACTTTGCATTCCACAATTATAAGGGCTTATGGTTCTGTTAATACCAACAGGGTAATAGATGTTATTTGGATTATCATTCCTCTTCAGCTTGAAGAAGAATGAAAGAGATACTGTTGTTTCTTGTAGTGCTCCACAGGTTTTATTTTCTTTTATCCAGAATATCTTTATTTTTCTTCATTTTCAAGAAGTAGTTTGAATGCATATAGAATTCTGGGCTGACAGTTTTTCTTCTAGTATTTTAAAGATGTCATTCCACGATCTCTGAACTCCATAATTTCTGATGAGAAGTTAACTATTAGTTTGTTTTCCCTTGAATGTAATTTTTAGTTTTTCTTTTGATACTGTCAAGGTCTGCTCTTGTTAATCAACAGTTGATTGTGATATTCCAAGACATGGTCTTTTTCACATGTATTTTGGTTGAGGGGTATCACATACATTGAATTATATATTCATGTCTTAAATTCTGAAAAAAAAGAAGTCAACATTTTCTGAAATAATTTTTGTGTCACAATCTATGTCTCCTCTCCTTCCAGAACTCTAATCTGATATTGTTAGGCTAATATTATTTTGAGTCTTTGATATTCTCTACCTGCTATATATTTATTCTCAATATTCATCACATTATGTAATTTCTATTGACAGAACCTAAAATTAATTGAATTTTTCATTTGTTATCTCTATTCACTGCTTAAGAAGGAAAATCTGATATTGTGTTTTTTCAGTACAAGAATTTTCATTTAGTTCTATTTTATTGTATCTATCTGCTATTTTATTATATCTATTTTATTGTACCTATCTATTGTATTAAAATTAAAATTTTAATGTTTAACAGCCTTATTTTATTTTATTAAAATAATTTTATTAACTACTTTAAAAAGTTTCTGCTAATTCCCACATGTCTATCATTTTTTAGTTTTATTTATTTGTCTTTTCTCTTGAAAGTTAGTCCCTAGATTCACATGTAGGTTTGTGAATATTAAGGTGTTAAAACTCTGGATTCTATTTTTTTCTAATGAGTAGTGATTTTCTGTTCTAACAAGCACTTGACTTGGTTATAAATAAACTGCATATTGTTTTTCATGATATTTTCAATCTCATTTTCTGTACCTGATCTTTTTAGCACGTACTGCTCCATGTGTGTATTTTTCAGAGGTAAGCCAAAAACTGTAAAGAAAAATTTGAAAACTATCTCTCTGCTCTTTCCATTGAAGGATTCCACATCCATATCCCCAATTCAGTAGACACAGTTTTCCAAATTTGGTCCTCTTGTTACCCAAGAAAGAAAAACTGAAATTCTTTTCCAATGGTATGTCAAGCATCAGTACTATTTTGACTGTTCCAACTATAGACCCGACCAGAAGCTTCCTGTTTCCATTCACTTTCCAGTGTCTTTAGATAGCTTCTTTGTCCTTATGTCCAAACACTATGCCATTATCTGAGAATGAATTGGTCCATTATGTTCTTACTCATTCATCATTAAAAATATAGATTCTCTTCTTACATTATTAAGAGTTTGCTTCTGGTAATTGCTATTGGTGTAATAAAATATGTAGTTTACTTACATGATCTAATTAGAGTTCATACTGTACAATTTCTTGTAAAATGTAGAAACCTTGAAACTGTAGAGCTCTGTTTATCATTCCCAAATCCCTAATTCTGTATTTGTCACGGGTATTAAATATACATACTTTATTTTCCCCAGAAGACAATGTTTAATAAAATGAAGTGAGCACTATCTAGTTATTTAATAAAATTATGAGAAAAAAGTCATCTTTTATATTTGTACAGATATTTCATTTTTAATTTCTTATTATTTCCCTTTAGGCTAAAGAATTGCCTTTTGCCTTCCTTCTAAAGCAGATTTCCTCGCTACAATTTTTTCTGCTCTTCTCTGAAAAATTCTTTATATATTTCCCATTTGTTCTGAGTTTTTAGATAGGGTATCACTATGTTGCCTAAGCTGGCCTCAAATTTGTGAGCTCAAGCAATCCTTTCACTTTAGCCTCATGAGTAGAAGTACAGATGTACACCACCATGCCTAGCACCTATTTGTCTTTGGATAGCATTTTTGCTAGATATAGAACTTTCAGCGAATAGGTTTTTTGGTTTGTTTTTTATTGTAATCTCACCACTGTAAAGATTTTATTCTGCTTTCTTTAACAATCATTTGGCATTCATAGTTTCTGGTGAGAAGTTAACAATCATGCACCTCATTGCTTCCTAACATCAGATGTTCTGTTTTCCTCTATGTTCAAACATTATATCTATGGCTTTGATCAGTTTAACTGCAAAGGATTTTTTTCCAGTGTTCTTACCTTATGATTCATTAGCATCTTGAATCTGTGAATGTGTCTTTTATCAAGATGAAAAGTTTCTGTGTTTATTCTCCACAATATTTTCTGTTCATTCTCTGTCTTCTCTCCTTCTGGAATGACAATTTAGAAAATATAAATATTTTGCTATCTCATAGGTTCCTGAAACTGTTTTTCCCCTTCCTCAAACCACATAATTCTTTTTCTTCTTCAGATTGGATAATGTCTGCTCTGTCTTCATTTTAATTAGCATTTTTAAAAAAATCTTATCTCTAGTATTCTAAGTTCTTTCAGAGAATTTTTTATTTTAAATATTCTAATTTTTTACTTCTAGGATTTCTATTCAGTTTTTAAATAGTTTCTATCTTTTCCTGCGATTTTCTATCATTCAATTCATTGCTTGCATATATTTTGTTTATACTATTAAATACAGTTGCAATAACAACCTTAAAATTCTTATTTCTTTCCTTCCCTTCCTTCATCTTTTTTTTCTGTATTGGGGCTTAAACCAGGGCCTTATATATGCATGACACTTGACCCATCTCCCCAGACCTTTTGTTTTTATTTAGCTTTTGAGATAGGGGCTTATTAACTTTATCCAAGTTGGGCTCCAACTCTGATCCTCTTGTCTCCACCCTCCAAGTAGCTGAAATTACAGGCATGATGGCGTGCTCTGCTAAAATTCTTGTTTATTAATTCAAACTATTCAAGGCAGTCCCAATTATTTGTATTTTACTTGACACTATGTCACATTTTGCTAGTTCTGTTCATGACAAGTAATTTTGAATTTCTCAGCAATCATGGTGAATGCTATGTTGTATAGATACTGGTTCATATCCCAATTGTGGTTTGGGTTTGGGTATGTTGTTAAACTGATACTCAGATTCAAATTTTGCATTTTGAATAGTCATTTGAATCTAAGTCCTGAGGCTTTATCTACTTTGGGCCAATTTCTTGCACGTATGAGTCAGAAAACAGGAAGGATTTGGAATGAGTTTGTGCACAGAATTATGGATTTTTCCTCTCTGGCTCTTTTCTGAATTACTCCCTCACTTTTTAGTACTTGACCCAAACTCTGGTCACTGGTTTTCAGATCAGAAAGACTTCTAATTGTTAGGCTGTGTTCTAGCTGCCCAGCACAGCACTCTCTCCTGTCATCAATCAGAATACAAGCTATAAATAAATACAGGAGAGAATACTCTCAGTAGTTCCTCTTTAAAAATATATCTTTTCTTCAGAAACTATTTGCTTTTATTGTCTTTTAATGTTTCCAAATCATTGTTTTATATTTTTCCAGGAATTCATAAGTTTGTTTAAAAAACATGAACTTATGGTCTGTAGGAATATGCATTTTTGTATTAAAAACTTACCCCTTCACATTGGACAATTTGCTCAATGTGTTGTGTTGGTAAGTGGTAGAAAAGGAGCTTGAACTCAAAGATTCTGACTTTAAAGTTTATAAGGCTTTCCTATTCTAAGAAACCACATTTTTCTTCTTCTATCCTGCTGTACATAATGGAAGGTAATACAAGAAATACATGCAAAATTTCATAGAGCAGCTTTCCCTTCAATAGAGTGAGGATGGGAGGATAACCTCAGTATAACGATGCCAAACCAAACCACCCAGAGCTCTAGAGGGCATGGGGAGAATAGGCAGGTTATGAATTTGCTACTGGATGCCCCTAGGAATTTACCAGTTGTTCCTGTTCTTCCGTAGAGCAGCTACATATAGGTGCTGTGTTCTGCCCACAACTCTTTGAACTTGGGTTTATGGGGTTGGCAGTCATAATCTTCCTTGGGTGTTGAAATGTATGTTGCAAATATAGCTATCAGAAGTTGTGTTTACCACTGGTAGAAGAATAAAGCATAAGAAGTTTCCTGGCAAAGAGCAAAGATTGAAGCAGATCCTAAGAATGGGAAAGAAACGAGAGTGTCCTAGCAGAAGTGGAACCCCTGCTTGCGTTTCTTTCTTTGACAGTTAGCTGTATTTTTTGAAATTGTGTTTTCTGTAAGATATACTTCTTTCCTCATATTTCCCTTTTGGCTTAAGTTGGTTTGCTCTAGGTGTTTATTTTAACCAGGATTTGTAACTCAGTAATGATGAAGTTATTGGCTATTAAGCTGTCAGTGACAGTACAGATAACATGATTCTTCAGTTTCTTTGGCCATTCTGCATAAAGTAGATAATCCATGAATTTGTGTTCTATTGGATAGAATTGCATTAAGAATTCATGAAATTCCTTGGTACAATGCTCAATACCGTGTTAAGAAACTCTCCAAGATGGTAAGAATGTTTCCTCCATATTTTTTTTTCATTGTTCCATCTCCAACTCCTAGGAAAGTGTCTAACACATTATAATCTTACTTTAAATTGCTAAAGAATGAATGATTGACACAGGACCAAAAAAATAAAAACAAGTAATTAACCATAAATCTTGGACTTTAATTAAATAAGGCTGTAGAAGTTACCCTAAAGAATATTCAGAATTATGTTTATATATATATTTGGTGATTTCCATGATAGCCATTCTAATGCACAATAATAGAGACTTAGTAAATTTAATTGAGGTAAGGAATATTCGATAGCTAAACAAAATGATGCTGAAGAAGAATGTCAACATCAACAAGTTTTATATTATCAATGATAAATATTACAAATATTATGCTCTCATATTTTTAAGTAAAATTATCTAATTAAATTGAAAGACATAGACATTGCTGTTATATCTGTGGTGATAAGTTCAAAAGCTTGTTTTTCTTTGTATTTTCTAATATTTCTATATTATCCCAATGAGTTTTATAGTTAACAAAGGTTGTTTAACATTAATTGGGTCCATGCTGCAAATGAGATCCCTGTCAGATAGCAGAATGTCTACTACTTGGTGTAAGTAGTAGTGTCTGCCAATTTCCATGGTATAAGTGCTCCCTCCATGACTAATTTCCACCTCTCAGCATGACATCCCTGGATCTTAGGTGAGAAGTGATGGCATCACCAGCACCAGTGACATGAACAGGCTTTGGCACATCATTGATTACCATGTAGACCACACCAGTCATGAGAGTTAGTTTAATTTTCAAGTTAATAGACCACAAACTAGCAAGTCTTTTCAGAAAATGTACCTAGAGTCACTATTTTAGCCCTTGCAGGCACATGGTTTGTGTTACGACTGCTCAACTCTGCTATTGGAGTACAAAATCACCATAGACAAATACGTAAGTGAATGGATAGAGCTGTGTTCCATAAAACATTATTTACAAAAACAGATGGCAGGCTGGATTTGGCCCGTGAGCCAGTTTGCTCACTCTGAGTAAGACATAAAGCACACATAAAACCAAAGAAAACTCAAAGCAAAATAATCTGTCTTTAGAAATTCAGAAGACTTTTTAAGATATTGTTTGACCTCAGCAATAGGGCTCCGAACATCTGTTAGTATTGTGCTGCCAGTGTGTGGGAATGTGGGCTAAAGGGGAGGGGGAGCTAATAAAATGTTTACTCAACTCTATTGTTTAGAGACTGAAGTGTGTTTCAGATCTATTGATCCTGTCACATTAGAAGATATGAGACGATTGTGGAAAATGTGAAAGATGGTAGATTCACTAGGAAGCTGGCTCACATTGAACCTATTTGAGAGCTTATTTCCATGATATATGAATCCTGTATCATAAGACATGTAGTTTTTAATGAGTGTGAGCATGAGTCTCTGTCTCTTGCTATTTTTTTTCACCTGGCAAAGAACTGGCTTCAGCACTAAGTGATTAGTATGCCTCCAAGGGCCCATCTTGGTGATCAATTGTTGCAGATTGTACTGGGTCAGAGGCACTGAAATCCTTTATGGAATGTTGTCCCATCAAAGAAGCTCTGGGAAAACTAGGCATGAGTAGTTGAACTAAGTTTCTGTTCACTTTCAACTCATCTTTCCTCCCTTATAATGATCAGTTCTCCTTGGGCATCATAATGGCACATGTCTGTAATTCCAGCACTTGGGAGACTGAGGCAGGAGAATCATAGGGGCTAGCAAGACTCTTTAAAAAAAGGGGAGAATCAATTCACTTACGGTTTAGTCTTAGAATGCCTATATGAAGAAGAAATGTTTGAGTTCAATAGTTTTCCCTACTTCAATGCCATTCTTAAATAAACTAGGGATTTGGTAACAGACAAAGGGATCATGATTTGAAAGTTCTAATGTGCTTAAGGACTGTTAAAAAGCACTTAACATTCCACTCTCACCATGTAAGTATTGGATGAACAACTCAGTCATCAATTCCATGAAGCCTGTCTGCCCCTTCATTTGGCAATGTTGCCTTGATAACAATAAAGCATATATCAACAGGAAGGCTCAGCCTTTAACAATTCCTCCAAGAACCCTTTTTCTGGGGGCAAATTCCTCTGTGAATCATGATAGGACTTGATATTTCTGTAATGCCTCTTTATTAAGGTACTTCCTCTTTACTGATTTTTATCTTCCTTATCTCTGGAGCCTGTCAGTGCATCTGGAGGCAGCCAATCTCCTTCAAATGTGGGAAAGCTAAGGCTTCAGAAAGGAGTAAAAGACTGCAAAAGTTGTTATGTCATTCATTAAGAAGGATGAAATTAGGATTTAGATTGTTCTAAGAGTGATGATCACAACCCACAGGTAGGAACATTTTCCCTGAAAATTTTCCTTGAATCTTCAAAGACATTAACCTCAGGGCCAACCCAGTGACTGTCTCATTGTTAAATTGTTTGCTAAATTGTTATAGTTTGTTTAGGGAACTCTCTCTCTTGCCTGTGCCTTGACCTGCAGGCCCAAGAGTTGCTAGTCATAAATCCTGGGAGGAAGGGTTTATCTAGGGTAGGGAGAGGCCTTTCTCCCTGAGATAGAACAGAGTTGGGTCATGGAGAGGCCTCAGAGTGCCCTTAGACACATCCGAGGTAGAGGGTAAGAGCATCTTGGAATTCAGCATGTTGCTTTCTGGAAGTCTCTCAGAGTTGAGCATCATATTTTGACTTATGAAAAAAATTTTCCGAGGACCAGACCTGAATACAGGTGTGTCTTATTTCGTATGATAAAATATGGCTATCTAAAACTGCATGCATATCAGTTTGTGATGGCAAAAGTGTAACTTGATTAATCTGAATCTTAGAAAGGGGAAATGGGAAGTGGTGACTGCTACACTTGGTGCACGTGGTGCTGTGTTGTGAAATCATCCCAGTGCTCTGCTGAGACAGGGCAGATAGGAGGTGACCAAAAGGGGACAAAAGAGTTAACATAAAATTGCAACCTCTACCCTTGACTGAGCACTTATGGTCAACACCATCTGCTTTGCAGTTAGATGTATCTTTCTAGAAAAGAGAGATAAAGGAAACCCCCTTTTGCCAGACTGTAGTGCATGCACGGAACTAGTACTTGTGCACTTAAATTACCTTTTGGGCCATTTTCCCTACTTAAGAGCTCATAAATATTATTTGCATCTCATGTGTACAATTAAATGCCTAGGAATCAGCATAAGATCATGCACCGAATGCGCCATTGTATTGTAAGACCTTGTCATTCAAACCTGCCAGTCCCCTTAATCCCTCCTGCAAAGATGGGGGGCCCAGCTATTTCCCTGCCAGCCTAATCTTAACCACATAAAAAGACAGATAAATTCCTGAGGGTGGGTCTCTTGGAGCTACTTTCTGCTCAGGGTCTTCCATCTCCCTTGACAGTGTACTAATTCTTTAATAAACCTTTGGCTTTGATTGACACTTTTTGTCTCCTCATTTAATTATTTGTTCCTGGCTTCAGAGAAGGACTTGATAACCATCCAAAGACCACTGTATCCCCCGTCCCAACATCACTGCCTTGACAGCAGCAATGACACCAACACTGGGTGAAATGTACAAAGTATTTCTGATGTTCAGAAATACAGTCCATTTGTGCAGCTTTTCACATTATTGTATGCAAAATCTGAGAAAACTCCTATTTTTGCAAGTTTATCCTCTACTTGATACTCAATATCTAAGCCCTAATCAAATTAGTTTTCTGGCTGGCCATCCACCCTTCTTCACTTGTCCTGCCTTAAGGAATATTTACTGGAGTTTATTCAGTTTAGGATATTTATTACCACATCTTCCTCTACCTGGCTACTTCTCATTCATGTCTCTGTGCAAAAGAAATCTCCCAAAAACCCTCCCTGACTATTCTATCCAGAGTAACTACTTTTCACATTAATATTTAGTTAGACTTTTTCATAGCATTTATCATGACCTAAAACTATTTTATTTAGTATTTACATATCAACTTGTGTCTTCTCCTTCCGTGGTTAACTTGCAAGATAGCAGGAACCTTGTTCTCTTGAAGCACTAGAATTTGGAACAGTACCTATTACATAAAATAAGCACTTTCTTACATAAAAAACTAAAATTTTGAACTTTAATCCTTTTTGAAATGTCTGAGGCATAGAAAACTATGTGACTAGCACAAAGTCACACAGCTGGTAGGTCAATGAGTCTACATTTGATCCCTCACTTTTGAATAACTAGGAGATGTCCACAAAGTGACAGTGCTTCTTGCAAAAAAAAAAAATAGTGGATAAGACTAATCATTTTTAATTTGTTTATTCCATGTCACATTGGGAAATTATATGCTTCTTGCTCATTAAATTTATTTATCTAATTAGGGTAATAAAAGTAATGACCTCATGGGGTTATGGTTATGATTAAAAGTACCAATACATATAAAGCACTGAGAACACAGTCTGAGACACAGTAGGTCTATTATTCCTGTGGAGTTCCTTCCAAGAGTTGAAAATTTCCATTTGGTAATTTACCTCCCAATCATCTTTTACTCCACTGAAATTTCTTCAGAAGCTTTAGCACTGCAATGTGGTCATTCTCATTCACTTCATAATTGTGTGTTCCCATTTGTTAAAGCTCCTTTATAAGCAGGAGTCTACAAGTCTATTCATTGCAGTACTGTCATAATAACTAAGAATTAAAGACAATTCAAATCAGAACTAGAACAGTCATAAGTGTTACCACATATCCATATGATGGAATAACATTTGCTGGAAGAGGAATGAGACATTTCTCTCTCTGCTACTAGAATGTGCTTATATTTATATTCTTATTTAAGCATTTATATATGTAAGTATGGACTCATGGTTTTATGTGTTGAGTAATCTGTTCCTGTTATTATTTATTTCATGATCAAATTGTCCCAACTTTGACAAGCAGAAGGTCTTCGGATCTTTTTAACTTTTCCCCAATCACTGAATACTGATTTGCTTTCTCCTGCAAGAGTTTAAATCCTTACCTGATTCTTTCCCTGACTCAGTCCTGGCAACATCATTTCTCCTTCTCCCCAAAATATCCCTGCATTTTTAAAGTAAAGAATGATATTTAGAAACCATATCTCGGCATTAGGTATTCTCCTTGCTTTTGGTGTGTCATGATGACCAAACCTCAATGGGCAATACTAAGAAATAAATGTGTAGCAGGTTCAATAACTTTCCAGGAAAAGGCTCAGAAGGTGACTTTGTTTGGAAATAGAATCTTCACAGATGTAACTAGTTATACTGAATTAGTATGAGTCTTAAATCCAATTACTGGCATATAAGAAGAAGGAAAGGGAGGCAAAAGAACCCCAGAGCCACGGACACACATAGACAAAGCCATCTAAAGATAACAGGCAGTGATTGGAATGATGCAGCTGCAAGTCGAGGAATTCCAAGGATCATCAAAGATTGCTGGTTCCACCTGAGCTAGGAAAAGCAGGAGTCTGCGCTCTCACTCAGAGCCTTAGAAGGAACTGCCCTGAGGACATCTTGATTTTAGATTTCTGGCCTACAGAACTGTGAAAGAATACATTTTTATCATTTTAACTGAGAAAGTTTGTAGTAACTTGTGTGAGAGCCCTACCCATATAACATGTATGTGTATGATGCATATGTGCATTGTGTGTGTTGCACATGTACATTTATGTAAACATTGACATTGATGTTTATTTTCCCATGAGAATTCACCCTCAATTCAAATCCAACAATAAAGGGGTTATTCTTTCCCTTGTCATATTTATAACTCACTTTTCTATAGTAAGAAATCCAGCCGCCATTATCTTTAAAATCATTTTTGATCAGCCCCATTCTGTGCTAGTTTGTTTTGTGCTATTATAACAGAATACCAGAGACCAGGTAATCTTAATCGTGCTGTTGCAGCCTGTGATCAGAAGACTTCCAAATTCTTTGTCCTGTGTGGAAGAATCCATGGCAGGACATGTGGATATAAAGGGAATTTATTAAAAGTTAGGAAGGGAAATTTAAAGGGGAACATGGTGGAGCCCAGGTAGAATCTGAGGCTGAGAAAGCATTCTTCTCTTTTCTAGGTACTTTAAAACTTATGGTAATCTATGGGAAGAGAAGAACCAGATGATTTCCAGCCAATAATCAATGAGTGGGGAAGGGCATGGTTGTTCCTGGCCAGGTGAGGGTGGTCTCTGAGCCAAAGCTTAATTAATCTGAGATGTAATATTTCTCTATGAGTCCCAAACTTTCCCTAATTTTAGCCTGCCTCAGGAATGCATAGAAAAATTTATTTATTTCTCACAGTTCTGGAGACTGGGAAGTCCAATATCAAGGCATCAGCATCTTTTCATGTCATTTTCTCATGTAAGGGCAAAAAGGGAGCAAGAGATCAAACTCACAGCCTCAAGCCCTTTTATAAGCAGCATTAATTCACTCATGAGAATGGAATGGTCATGACCTAAACACCTCCCATTAGTCCTCAATTCCCAACACTGTTACAAAGTGGGGATCAAGTTTCCAACACATAAACTTAGAAGGACAAGTTCAAAACATGGTACCCTCTAAGACTATTGATAGAACTCCTGGATGAAAGCATTGGTCTTTGCAGGGAGGGTCCCCTCCTTGTGAAAGAATACACCCAGAATGTCAGAGTAGAGGTTAGTAAGTTTTAGATTTTTTTAATGAGTGATAGGTTTCCAGCCCAGGGCCTCACACATGTGTTCTGCCTCTGAGGTATACCTCTAGTCCCTTGATCAAAGTTTGAGAACATTAGGACTATATTATTAAGGAGTATAGTTGGTAAATTAGAATAAATAAAAGCATTCTTGCTCATTTTGACTATTTTTCTTTACTGATAATAAATAATTTGAATGAGAATTACTCTTCCACAACATTGGGAATACACTGATTCAATGTATAATCATAATTTCTTGTTTTTGTAGACTTCATTCCAACCAATCTGGAGGTGGGATAAAATTACCATGTATAATTTAAAAACACACTGAATTAGGACACAGCTTGGTTTACATTGTTTACTAAGGTGTCTCTTAGATGAAACTAGATAAACATATTACTGTCACAGTTAGAAGCACAGTACCAGGGATTTGGTTTAGGTTAATGTTTGACTTCTTGGCACTTGGGAAAAACAGTAAGCAACTGCAAGGCCTAGGACATGCTACTTCACTTCCTTATTGTTTAGTTTCCTCGCCTGTAAAATGGAGGTTAAAATTTACTGAGTAACAGTGATAACTGAGTATGTTAATGGACGTAAAGTGTTTCAAACAATGCCAGCACATAACAAGTTCCCAATAAATGTTTTTTATTTAAAGATCAGTTTATTTGAATAAAATATTGTAATTGGATTAATTTTAGATTAATTCTTTCTGTATCCATTTTCTCATCTTATTCAACAAATAAATTTTGAGCTGCTATCTATCAGGCATGGATTCTACATAAAGCTCACTGCATGTTGACACAAAAAGTTATCTATCTACCTCACTAGAAACAAAAGATGGTGTAAGTAGCTCTGCTTCTACCTCCAGTCCACCTTGTCATTTTAGCACACATCACCTCTTTTTAGACCTTTTTTTTCTCCTCTAGTAGGTGAAGGGGGAAGATAGGGATTGGAATGGTTAGTTTGAAAGTTCTTTTCAATTTGAAAATCCCCATACTATAGGAATAATATTCCTGTCTGTACCCTTGGACTTCTTCCAGAGTATCGAACATAAAATGTTGTATATAGTGTAACCATTGGTCATAGATCGACTCAGTGGGCCACTGTATTTCACAGTGTACATCTTTCATAAAATATGAACAATATTATAAAGTAGAACCACTTTTCAACTTGTCAAGGTAGTCACTTCAGTTGTTGGCGATAGGAAAAAAATTGAAAAGGACTAGAAAGAAGAAAGATGAATCAGTGATATATTTTCAGTAGTGAGAGTATTCTCTTAAGCATAATTTGGTGCTAAAAAGTCAAGATGGACTTCAGCCTCCTGGGCTTTTCTTTTTTTTTCTTTAAGTATATGGGAAAGCACCTTTAAAAATCTGCCCCAAACAACCCTTTCCACTGGTCTGCTATCCTAAACATTGTCCTGCCTCCTTGATGAAGTGGTCTGACCCTTCTGACAAGAGTTTCCACACCATCTCTTCACGGCTTGTTGGTTTAGTTTCACATGATGGATGACATGACACATAGTCAGCAGGGCTGTTGGTACCTGCTCTGTAAATGACTCTAGTATCATGCCGCCAAAGGCAAAGTGACCATCTCTCAATTCTGCCTGAGCATTTTGACTTCAGGTTTTCAAGTATGGAAGCTAGTGATTTATGAGACACAAAAATGCATAAATGGCCTTCCATTCCTTTTGACAAGGATAGACTCCCTGTATTGCCCCCAACACATGCTTTCTTGGCAGGATAGTATTGCTCTTGCAGAAAGAACATAGCATCCATTCTCCATCACAAAAACCCAAAGGTATTTGCACAAGCCAATTTTTTGTGGATTTAGGCCTGGTCAGGAGATCACAGAACATGGGAGTATTTGGATAAACAGATTGCTCTTAGCTGAGTCATTTCCATTTATCTTAGCTTCTTGCCATGTACTACAAATAATAGTCCTTCTTCAAAAACAGCTGGTTTGGAGGTTGGAGGTAGCACTTGCTTACCATGAGGCCTCAGCACGATCTCCAGACTCACAAAAAATAATAATAATAACAAAATTTAAATCAACCATCAGTGATTTCTTTTAAGTGGCATGCCCTGCAGGGAATATTGGAATAGGCCTGTAATTCCAGCCCTCGAGAGGCTAAGGCAGGAGGCTCATGAGTTCTAGGAGGACAGCTTGGGCCACATAGAAAGACTTTGTCACAAAAATAAAAATGAATGAAAGAAAGACAGAAGGAAAAGAAGGAGGGAAGAGGAGAAGGAAGGAAGGGAAAGAGAGAGAAAGAAAGAAAGAAAAAGAAAAACTGAACTGGTTTTGAAGATGGGCTAAAACTATGTCCCAGTTTATATGAGACATTAGTGCTAGGAAATGATTTGTCCAATTTCCTGTACTTTATAGATAGCCGGTCTTTCCCTAGGTCCTCCTTTGATAGTCAATGAGGGCCTTCTGAGCTGCATCATTTTGTTTGCATGGGCCCTTATACAAACTGACACACAAAGACAAGGTGAGTCGAGAAGATATATTGGAGGTAGAGTGACCAATTGCCTTTTTTGTCCAAGATTGAGGACAATATTAAATTTTGAATAGTCCCAAGGGACATAGTACTTGTAGTACTCAAACCTAAGTAGTCTAAAGTTAGATGGGTGGGCATGTTAGTTAGCTTTCCATCACTATAACAAAATCCCTAAGATAAACAATTTATAAAAAGATAAGATTGATTTTGGTTCACAATTTTGGAGGTTCCATCTAGTCCATGATCAATTGAGCCAATTGCTTTGGGCTTGTGGTGAGGCAGTGTATCGTAGTGAAATGCTTAGCAGGCCAAAATTCTTCACTTCAAGAGCCAGGGAAGAAAAAAAAGAGAAGCAGAGGAAGGGGCCAGTATGCCACTATTCCCTTCAAAAGCATATTCCTAGTGATCCAAGGTCCTCCCCCTAGTAACACCTCCTAATAGGGCCATCCTGCATCTTTGGGTAGACTTTCAGGATTCAAACTATACCAATTGGTCATCTCTTTGGAGGTGAGCATGAAGCTCCAGAATGGAGTGGAGATGTCTCAGCCATATTAACTAGGAAATAAGCACTCTTCTAAAGATGACTGCCATCATAGCTCTTGAAAAATCTTGTGTATCTTTGCCAAGTGTAGACTAGATGCTAGTGATTTTTTTAATTGAATTGCATCTAAATTAACAGATAGTGAAGCCAACTAGGCTTACCACTGTATCATGGATCTTGTAGCTGTTATGTGAACTTGCCTTGGGTCACTTTTGCCCCTGAGACTGCAATGGAACTTTAGAAGCGGGACACCAGTTACCCCAACCTATCATCTCAGAAGGAATTGTGTTTGGTGTCACATTATCTGGCCCCAAGTTGGGCAGATTGTAACCATGGATACACCTTTGGCAAGTGCATCGATGCTTTATAAGCCTGTTTCTTCTTGCTCTAACACTTGGAAGGGGTTTGCATTTTGAGTGACATTTTCTTGTGAAAAAAAAAAGATGACTTAGATTTTTATAGTAATTTATTATGTTTATTAGTGAATGACGAGTACAAAAACCATTTAGGTTGGAAAAATATTTCAGGCAGAAAGCTTGCAAGACAAGAAAAATTTCAGGGACTCTTCCTTTCTGTTCTTATGGTAAGCATTCTTTTGAAGGTTACATAACTGATTCTTTTTTGATTTATTTACCCTGGACTCATCTAAATGTGACTTTAGTAAGGCACACTAACAGCTTGAGAAGCAACTTAAGATTTAAAATAAGCTTTTAAAAGGTCTCCTGGCTTTAAGAGCAGGAAGTGACAGATCACCCAAAACAAACCTTTGTTAACTCCACAAATTTGCTTTTCATTAAAAAAAAGAACAGAATAGAAAAGAAAAATGTCAACAGGAGTGAAGTAGTTTCTAGACTTTAAAAATCTATTCCCTGAGTCAAACTCAGAGGCTAAGGGAGTCTATTCTAATTATTTTCTCTAATATCTATTATACCCAAGCCAATAAAAATACAGAGAACATACAGAGTTGAGAGTTTGATTCACTCATGCTCTTTATCAGGCTCTGAAATTCCAGTTTCTGAGTGGGTGGACCTCAAACCTCAGAGAGGCATTAATTAGGTGTAGTGACTTAGAGCAAATCTTTGGCTTTCTGAGTTCCAATCCTAGTTCTGCCACTAACTCGCTCTGTGACTGCAAAAGTGATTTGATTTTATCATTGTTGTTGTCAACTAGTTTGTTATATTATTATTATTTATTATTAAGAGACAAGTTTCCTCATGTAGCTGGCCTTGAACATTCCATATAGCCAAAGCTGGCCTTAAACTTTCAATCCCCCTTTCTCAGCCTCCCAAATGCTAGGATTAAAAGTAAACACCACATACTTCTGGTGGCTTAATGTTTTCACATCTCAGTTTCCCTGTCTGAAAAATGGGGATGATAAAAGTACTTTTGTCATAGAGTAATTGTGAAGAATGAATGGGTTTGAGCATTGAAATACTTAAAATACTGCCTGGGAAATGTATATGTCAGGGAAGTATTACTAGTGTACATAAAAATCTTTTGAAGAGCCTCAGCTCTGACACCATGACTCAGAAATTCTGGACCAGTGATTCTCAGTCATAAATGTACATGAAAACCACTGGGAGGATTTGAAAATTGTGCTGCTCAGTCTTTACTGGGCTAGAGGTGGAGTCTGAAGACTGTATTTTTCTAAAACTTGGGTTTGTGGTTCTGATGCAGAGAAGGTGCTGAGAAGCTGCTCTGTGCTGGAGTTTGAGAACCAGTGCTGGAGATGGGTTCTGTGTGTCATGTGTCATGCCGTTTGTGAGTGTGTTTGTTTGAACCCCTAACATTTTCATGATTCATGCGTCATTGAGAAGTCTTTGAGTGGGCCTGCATTATTTGTCTAAGGCTGTAATTTTCCTGATGCTAGGTTGTTCTTCACTGCTATTCACACCCAAGTGTCTAACACAGGGACACATATTATAAAGGTGATGATGACAGAGGCAGGAGTAAAAGAAATAATTGTTGAATTTTACCACCTCTGTTCAAGACCATGATATTGTTTTTTAAGTAAAGAAAGCTGGGCCTGAAGTTGTACAATGCAGAGGAGTGCTATACAGAGCTCCCCATCTCTCCCCTCCCCACATCATCATGCCATCAGTTGCTTTTTGGGAGGGTTTACTTACTTTCCAGTCTCTCTATTCTATCCCCATCCCCCTATTCTATCCCCATCCATCACTACCCCACACCAAGCCTCCAAGTCACTGGAGTTCTTCCTTTCCAGGTAGTAGTACTGAGGAGAGCCAGCACTCAGGAAGAATGCTTTTAGCTTTACCAGGTAGACAATCTCATGATATGTGGCTTCACAAGACTTCAAAGTAGACAAACTTAAGTGTGCCTTTACCATCACAGCCGAAGCTGTAGACTGATTACTTCCTGCTGGATGGGCAGCCATAGGCAGTCCACACTGCAGCATCTGCTTGTCCTTCCTTGAGTATCTGGTCCCAAGCTTCAACCATGTTCACTGTCTTCTGGAATGGAGAGCCAATGCATTTGTCCATTATGACCACCTTGGCCTGTTTAGCTATTTGAGAGGCGTTTAGGGACAAATGTAGTACAAGGCAAAGAAAAGCTCAGGGGGAGTGGAGGTGGTGGGGGAGGGGTGCATAGGATGGGTACTCGGAGTCATTCCCAAAGTTGTAGCCAGAGCTACATGTCAATGTGGGAACAGGTACTTGAGGACCAGTGAAAATGCTTACGCTCTCTCCAGTACTACTCAGGGAATAATAAAGTTCTCTGTGCCTGACTCAAGAATGTCATGTGTTTTACCAGCATCCATACAACTGAGACAGACAAACTTTTTAGCTTGTAGTAAAGCATCAGCTTTTCACAATTCTTTCTGCGTTACATTTTATTTGAATTGTACAAATTTATGAGGTGTGGTGTGATAATTTGAAACACACATATGGCATGTAATGATCAAATCAGTTTGTTAACATCTCCATTCCTTAAACATTTTTAAATGCTTTGAGTAACATATATTAATTGTATATATGTGGAATGCAGTGTGATATTTCAGTACACATGCATAGTGTATTGTGATCAAATTAGAGAAATTACTGCTTCCATCTCAATCCTTTCTTTGTGTTTGGAGCCTTTGAGCTCCTGTGTTCCAGCTATATTTTCTGTAATGGATGATTTTAGCACTTTTGCTGAGAATCAGTTGCCTGTAAATGCATCGGGTTTTTCTTGAACATTCTGTCCTGTTCTATTGGTCTGTGTGTCTGTTTTTATGCCACTGCCATGCCATTTTGATTACTATAACTTTATTGAATATTTTGAAGTTGGGTAGTGTGATACCTCCCATTTTGTTCTTTCTGCTCACATTTGCTTTGGCAAATTCTAAAGAAATTGTAGCACTTCTAATCCCTATTTTGCTCTTTATGCCAAATTTATTAACCAAGTCACTCAGAAGCCTTCCTGGGGTAGGAACTCGCAACCCTCAATGCTTGTGAATTCTCCAACACAAGTCTTTCTGGTAAAAGCTTCAAGTCCTCCTTAGTGTGGCCTTGAGATCTCAGCTGACTGCTAACTGCACTTTGTACATTCAAAACAAGCCTAACAATGCCTACCTCACAGGGCCATTGTGTATGCATGTTAATATATTATGTAAAGAAGACTATGCAATTTCCTATCAAATCACTGCTTACTTTCTAGGGTGGCCAGAAGCAGTGAGGTACAATTATTATTTATGGACAAGCTCTCTACCATGGAGAAAACAAATAAACCAGATGCTTCAGGTAAAATAATCTAGTGACTGAGTTTCCTTATGTAAATGGTAGAAATTGTGAATTATCCAGCCCTGAGGTTCTCAGACGGATTATCAAAATCATAGCATTCCTAGAGTGACAGAAAAGGGTAGGCATTCCAGCACTGCTGCTCCTGCACAATTTTCAGGAATGTTGCCTCATCAGTTGAGAGCAGTAGGGCACAAGTAGATACTGTCACTAGAAGGAATGTAGGTGTAGAGGCAAAGAGAGGGAGAAAGATGGAGAAGGAGAAAGGGGAGAGACAGAAAGAGGAAGAGGGAAAAAGAAAGAGAAAAGCCCAAAGCAACAAATCCATGCACCAGTCCTACAGTAAGCTAGCATTCAAAGCATTAAGCAGCCAAAAAGCTTTTCTTGAGGAGGGGCAGTTAATGGATTTATATTATTTGTGGTTATCTGGATTTCAGATTGATACCATAAATATTCAGACTCTGAACTCAGCTGGAAGCAGCCGCCACTGACTTTTCTGTGACCTAGCTGGAAACTCTAAATCAGCTGTCTCCTTGACTTTCAAGGGAATGACATACTCCAAATCCACCAGATAGCATCTCCTCAGTGTTTTATTGCCTCCAGAGGACTCAGCTCAGTATGGTCTGTAACTACAGCCTCCCTTTTGAATGCCAAGTTCAGTTAAGACTGCTAAATCACAAAGTACTCTGTACTGGAGTAGAGATGGCCTAGCTCTGGGCACAGACACAAAATGCACATGGTGAACCTACCTCTGAAGCGAGCCCTGCAGTGAATTATTCATGGACTGACATGGATCTCCATCCATGGCTGCTCTTTCTGCTTAGTACATCTTGCCCAGGTACTTTCTTTTACATTGTCTTCTTGCTTTTATTTGTCTCCAAGAGGTAGATTTATGGGACTGCTACACAGGTTCAGGAACATTTCCTTCTCAGTGCCTTGTGAGCTGCTTCCAATTCCCATGACCAACTGCTGGGAAAAGTCCTAAAACGGGGCTTGAACCATTCTGGTTAACTTCATTGCTGACACTAAGACTTTGGTGATAGAAGAAGAAGGGACATGGTCCTCCTCCTTTCAAGGATTGAGGAACCTCCCACTGGCAACAGGCTTCCTTTTGCCCCATGACAAATTGTGCAGAATGTTTGACAACACCAAATCCATCATAAGGATCAGCTTGCTCCTTCTCTCTGTCAGCTTAACAGATGTGGCAGCAGCCACAATGTCAATAAAGGTTATGTCCTGCTTCAGAGAAAAAGGGGCCAAAACACCATTTAAGTAATTGCTTGGGGAAAAAAAATCAACCTATCCTTCTTGGCAGGCAATAGCATTATCAGGATGGGCTTCACACATGGGCTGTTTCTCCCTTTCTTCCCCTGATCAGTTGAAAGGTATTCTCAGGGGAAGATGTGTGGGTCTATTACCAGGAGAAAGGGCAAGGCATAAGCAATTGCAAGTTGTGACTTCCGAGGTCCCATCTACTCAGCGTTTGGAAATCCACCAAGATTTCTTATTCTACCATACGAACCAGACCATAATGCACCCCAGATGTTATAAAACAGCCTTTGGATACTTGATAAAATGTTAGGGGGAGGAGAGGAGGGCTCATTAAGGGAATATCAGCACAATGCTCAACTTGTTTTATATTTTAGTATTATTAAATTCCAAATTTTACATGGAGCATCCTACTTTTTGTTTTTGTTTAAGGCCTCTGAATGCCTTAATCTTGGTTCAAGAAAAGGATAGTTCAGGAAAAAAAAATATAAGCAGGGAAGTGCAAGAAGAGCAGAACAACTGGAGTGAAAACTTATAGATTAGGGATGGCAGGTCATGAAAGTAGAAAGGAAAGGAAGGCAACAGAAAAACATGGCCTAGTGACTCTCAGACGGAGCATAGCCAGGGTCATACTACGGTTCCTATAATTGTGAGACACTACTGCACAATTATTAACAAGAAAGCAATAGGACTGTATTTGCATTTCTGACAAATCACTATGACAGCTGTGTAAAATATGGATTAGAGAACAAGAATGGAAGCAGGAAGAGCAGTTAAATGGATGTTGAACTAGACTTGGTAAAATATCATGAGGGTTGTAATCAGCAAACTGGTAGGAAAACAGAAAGAAGCAGTGAAATCTACATAAATAGTTAAGGGTTAAAATTGATTGGAATGGTAGCTGGTGGGGTACTGTGGCCAAGAGGTTGAGGAAGAAAGCTCTGTCAATTAGCCCCTCATTTCTTAGTTTGTGTGATGGGTAGATTACAGGATCAGCAATGGAGATGAATGCTGCAAGAGAAGAGACTGGGGAGGGACAGTGATAAACTTAGCTCTGGACAGGTTCAATTAGAAGTTCTGGTAAATGAAAACAGTCCTGCTTTCCTAACCAGTGTCCAAATACTTGCCTCAGATGTTGATCTACAGACACTGGTTTGTAGAAATTTCCATTTCCATAATAGAGCCACATTTTGGGGGACTATTATACTCAGTCTCTAGAATATATTTTGAAGACAATGTGTGCTTGGGATTCATGTTCTCACTAAATTGAACCATTCCTAACCCAACACTCTATTGTGGTCTTCTGTAGCTTATTGCACCTTGGAATTGCATCCTGTTAGAATAGGAAGAACTCTGGAAAAGAAGTCATTAGCACCAGATAATTGAAGTCTGCAGAAACAGATCTCACTTATAGATTAGTGGATTGATGCCATACTAAGTCTGAGTAGATTCTAGTTGGAAGAGAAATCCTATTGCTGGCTCTGTTAGCCATCTACATTAGTTGGAACACTTTAATTCAAGAGACAAACAGCTATTGAATTTAGTTGAGCAGAAAGTGAAACACTATGGATCTGTAATCAAACAGCAAGGTTATAAATTCTGTCTGTCTGTCTCTGGTCTCTCTTTTTGTCTTTTTGTTCTTACTTCATTCTCTTAAATGGACTTCCTTCAAAAGCCAGAAACATACCCACTGGCAGATCACAGGCTTGCATTAAAGTCTTTCTCCTCGTAGAGTCTGTTTATCTTCCTATGTCTTCAGTTGAAGAACTCTGGGCTTTACTGGGTAGAGTAGAGTGCTTTGCTACCTCTAATAAAATCACAGGTTTGAAGAAGTAAAGAACAATATTTCTGTCCCTCAAAGGGTATTCTCAAAAGGAAAAAGGTATTCCTACTAGACAAAGCAATACATGTGTGCTACACCCATCTGTTACAAAAGTTTTGCAAAGTTTTCGACACACAATAACATCTTAAAATTTTCCAGGAGAGCAATAAGAATTTAGTTATGTGTGCTTCAAGTACATGCTGGTTTTGAGGATATGATATCGGGCAGGAACGATTACTGAACTCAGTTTCATGACTCACTCATCTATGCTCCTATAGCATCAAATATATGCATCTGGTAAAGCACTTAATACAATGCCTAATTATTATTTATGTGCCTGTCTTCCTCTCTAGACTGTGAACTGCTTGAGTTCAGTGGCTGTGTCTTCATCACTTTTGTATGCCCAGTGTCTAGCACAGAGGTTGGCACATTAATTCAGTAGCATTTTACTGCCTGCTAGAAGAGAAAAAAATTAATTTCTCGTTGGTTTGAAACTCTGATCCTAAGACACAGAAGCATCAAGTCTTTCAAGCAACAAGGTGAAAAAGAAAAATAGCTTTCCATTGCATTTCAGAAATATTAATGCTATTGAAAAATAAGGTTGCTCCTGAACTCACTACACTCCTCCCATAGTGACCTTCTAGGAATATTTCCTGATTGACTAAAAAGATAGAACTGGGGGAAAGAAGATAATTGACAGTCTTCATGGATAATAGTACTATCATGGATATATATAAAGATGATTTTGATGATTGATATTTACACATTGTTGTATTTGGAGTAGGTTAGTGGTAGTAAGAATGGTAAGGGATATGTGTTGTAACATTCACACTCTTTTCTTTTTAAAAACTGCATGAAATTGTGACTCTGTTGACCAGTGTTTAGGGATACAGTTGGTATGCAAAACACTTGCAAAGCTAATTGCAAAGCCAATCAGACACATATTTTTAGTTTTGTTTTCTTTCTCCTCACCAGCACTTCCCACAACCAATACAGGTAATCCACCACCAGAGACAGAAAGAAGCTGCTAAATTTCTGCAATCTTGACTTTGAACTGTTCTCTGCCATTACTGGTCCAAGCAATCTACAGTGAAAAAAGAGGGTTTGGGGAAATGACAGGTCCTCTTCCATGGACTCTTCAATATCTTGGGTTTATTACAGGGCCCATTTACCTTTCCTCCCTATTTCCAAAGCATTTGGATCTAGGAAATTAATCTGAATTAATCAATGGACTAGCTTCCACCCCATTGAGGTACTTGTCACATGCAAGAGCAACACTTGGGATGAAAAATCTAACCATATGCAGATTCCTAGTTTTATTCCCAAAATAACTCCTGGTGTTGTTGGCTTCTCTCCCTCATCTCTCTACCATCTGGGGTTTGTGTGTGTCTGTGTATGCACGAGTGTGAGCAATAATACCTCCTCCCCACAATCTGCCAGGCACAGACACCCTCCTTCCACCTCTCCCACGCTTGTATACTCACTGAACCAGAGATGCGGAAAGGATTTTAGATCTACTGAAAAGATCCAATTTCTGCCTTCCTGCCAAAGATTTTACATGTATGATAAGCCTGTCTTTCAAAAAAGAAAAATGGAAAGAAAGAAAGAAAAGAAAGGAAAAAAATAATTTGACTGTAAGCAGAACCCTGAGAGACTGGTAGCATTAAGAATTAATTTGTGACGGTCTAGGCTGTATGTGGCTTCTTGTGCTTAAACCAATGTATGGAAGTCTTTAGTGACTTGGAGGCTGCAAGCATTTTTGTATAAACTTAACAAGTAACTCAAACCATGGCCTGTTTCCTTTTTACTTCAGGAACTTATTTATTTCACATTTCTTTGGTTTAGAAATGACCTGAGCATTGAACTAATTAAAAAAAATAATTTAATATGTAGGAATAAATCCTACCCTGGCTGAGACCTTGTCAGCCAATTTCAACCTAGAGTGCAACCTTAGAACAGAATAGTAAATCTTCTATAATAGGGGCTTCCAGATCCACTATATCATAGAATGCTTTGCATACTTGTCAGGAAGCACAATTCACCTCACCAACTGCCCTCACAAACTTCCTGAAACATAAGGGGCTCAGTGTGTTAATGGGGAAGTAAGGGGACTGGGAGAGGGAGGCTGGATTTAAGTACTGACAATGGAGGGAAAGCAGGGCTCACCCAGGGGGAGTCAGAGGGACCTAGGGATTCAATGGAAGTGAAAAATGAAGGTGGAGGATGATGAAACCAGAGACCTCTCTGCTTTCTCCTCTTCCTCCTGTGCAGCAGTCAAACACACAGGAAGCAGCCACCCCAGTCTTTAATTCATTTATCCCAGAAAACAGGTCAAGGAAAGGACAGAACAGCCACCATGCAAACCAAAGACTTAAGGATGAGACCAAAAGAGGCATAAGAGAGAAAGCTCTGTTCATAAGGAGGGAAGGCTGCTACTGTAAATGAAGGATATGAATTAGCAGGGTCCTGTCTGGCTGTGCTAGTGTGAAATGAACCATTTTTGCTAGATTTTCCTGAACCTGCTGGATAATAACTCCGGTGACTAATGTTCATTGCTGAACCTCCCCTTCCCCCCACCAAACACACCTGGACAGCCCTTGGGAGATACATGATTCATCTCACAGGAAGAAGCTATAAGGATTTGGAATCATGAACTATGAGAAAGCTCCTAATTCCTATTTACTGATGTTGAAAATATTCCATTAAGACTTAACTGTTTTGGTTAAGTCATCATCCATGTTAAAGAAAGGATGAGGGGGAAGAATTGAGTAATTTGTAGATGAATTCTTTTTAAAGACTTTCCCTGATTTAGACAGTAAAGTATGGGAGACAGAGTAAAAGAACTTGGAGGTACTGAATATTTGAGGCAGAAGAAAGAAATATTTTTGCCAGACTGGGTAAAATTAGAGAAATTTAGCATAATTTATACTTTTCCTTTGCAAAAATTTCTGTAGGTCTGGGTATGGCAATGTGATCAACAGTACACATTTCCTGATTCTATTCTAGTCCTATGGTGATCCCTGATACTCGAGGTTCCTTCCTGCATAATGCCCAGGTCCCTAAGAAAGAATAGCACTCATTATTATTTGGCTCAAAGAAATAGAAGTTACTAGCATTAACTGTTTAGGATAGTAGATTTGGATTCCTTAAACTCCATTAACCCCAAAATAAGTGTAATCAGTTTAAAGTTGTAACTACTTGACTTTGGTACCAGGGCCAAAATTATGCAGGGGAGTTTTCAAGTTCTAACAAGTCTGCAGGGATTTTTCAGTCATGTGACTAGTGAGCATCTCATTTCTGTGGAAGTCACAGAGATGAAATAGTTTTCTAAATCCATCATCATTCATTAAAGTGTCATTCCTCTTTGGAAATTTCTAGTTGAAAGGAAAATGATGCATGATCATAGTGTGTAGAAAGAAAAATCAGATACCAGCTGCCCATCTAAAGACTCTTGAAGATGACTTTTGAAGTGTTTGGCTTACCAATAAGATTCCAAGTTCATAGGGCAGTAACAGGTTATGGGGATGAGCAGGGGACAGTTCTCTTTAATATTAATGGCACAATAAATCTTAACAGCTCACACTGAGCACATGATTTAGTTTTGACTATAACCAAGAAATTATAAACACAGAAATTTATCTGCCTGATGTTTTGACTCATTGATGAGAGTCTTATGTTGGATTGACAGAGATTGCCTGACCCCATGCTTCACATAGAAAAGTGTCAAATTTAGCATGGCTCATCAGCCACAAAGACCTGCAGTGTTCCTAAGTGGCATATGCTTTCCCATATACTCTAATAGGTTCTATGGTTCTCTCCTTTCACATTCTTTTCTTGAATGCTGAAGAATGGACATCAGACAGAAAAGATCAGCAACTAATCCTTTAGAGGTGCTTTGAAGAGAAAAAGGTCATTCTTTGCCAGTAACAATGTGTAAATTTTATACTATTACCATATGCTTTTTGTAGGGTAAAACTTTAAGTCACTGAGGATGTAGATATAGCATAAAAGGGAGGGGAAAACACAAAGGAATAAACAGCTTATTTGATGACATAATGCTAAAGCTGAATTAATAATTTTTCTCTTAATATGTGCTAGGAACAGATTCAGGAACTGAAAGGATATTGATACATCTATCATGAGTTACCTAGCATGCAAGCTTATGTCTTACTGGGGAGAGAGACTTACAACAAGAGAGTTTATATAGTATTTCTATGTATACCAATGAGGGATTTAAACAGTATTTCTAGACAAAGTTGCTATGCTGTAAAATGATATTTATGATTAATTGCTGAAGAATTTTTACAGGCAATGATTGCTAAACTATTTCAGAGAAAAGAAAGATCCCTTTAGGCTGGGGCTAGCAAGAACATTGCAGAAAATTGTTTTGGTTGGTTCTTGTTAGGATAGGAAGTGATTTCAGTCAGTAGAGAGAAATACTGTGTCTCTTGACTATCACAGGAAATGGAAAGAGATGACTATTTAAGGGCTGAGGTGTGGCCCAACTGGTAGAATGCCTGCATTAAAAGTGTGATGCCCTGAGTTCAAACCCTAGTACCACACACACACACACAAAAGACTATTTACTTAGTGTTTACTGTGGTTATAATTCAGTGCTGGATACTTTCATAACAATTGCATGGTAAAATAGATGTTAGTATTCTCAATTCATAGAAAAGGAAACTGAGACTTACAGAAGTGAATAATTTTGCACAAGACAGCTATCAGAAATTTAAAAAATGGATTTTCACATCTAGCTATGATGTATTATTGAGATCCTATTTACCTTTCTAGATTAAAAAGGAAGCTACAAAAAATATGTGAAAACACTATTTTCAGTCATTGAAAATGCATAAGGCAGGACTATAATCCTTGAGAAATAAGAAACAAATGAAAGAAGGCTTATGTTGCCTGAGTTTACTGTCTGGAATTTTCAGGCCATGAAATAGAATGGGAGGACTCAACAGAGCCCAGTGTTCTTGCTTAATGAAAGACACAGAGGTTGATGTTCAGGAAGGTGTCTAGAACTTTTGAAAGGGTGCCAGAGATAAAGTAATTTATAGAGGCAGGTCTGGAAATCTGCAAAGGAATACTTTTGAGTCATTGAGTAGTAATCTATGAAAACATGAGAGGATAAAAACAAAACTTGTTGTGTATAAGCAAAGATTCTCTGGAAAATCGTATCCTGATTTCCTAGAACTCAAAGATAGCTGGGAGTAGTTCATATTTAAAAGAGTCAGAGCACAAGACCTTATAAAACATGGGTCATTTGACAGTGTCACAAAGGAATTGCTTTGTTAGTGGGAATAAATTAGCTTTATACTAAGAATGATCTTGGTTTTCCCTAACAAAGCATAGAAACAAGATGGAGTAACTAAATAGTTGCCTTCTAGAACACAGTCTAAAACTAAAATAACAGCATAAAATACAGCCCCCATAACACAAAATTTAAAACATCTGATAGATGAACAAGAATTACTAGGCAGAAGTTAGGCTCAAAGAAATATATATAAACAGACTCAGAAATGAGAAAGATAATGGAAATAAATCAAAAGACTAAAACAGGTTTTACAAATATGCTTTGTATGTAAATAAGGCAAAGCTGAACATTATATAAAAAAGGCAACAAAGAAATGTGTAAAAACTAGTCCAAATGAAAATATTAGGGATAAAAAAATGCAATGCTGAAATTAGAATTACTCTAGATATAATGGATCTACATCAATATAGGTAGTGCAACATTGCAGAAGAAAAGATTAGTAAAGGTAAACATGTAGAAAAAGAAACTGTCTAAAATGAAGCCCAGAGAAAAAGAGATGAAAAAAATGAACATAGCTTAATGACTATGTCACAACATCAAGAAGTCTTTCACAAGTGCCATTGAAATCATACAAGGAAAGGGACAGAAAAAATATGTGAGTATATGTTAGCCACAAATTTTACAAATTTGATGAAAATTGCAAGCCCACATACTCAAAATGTTGGCAAACCATAAAGAGTATTAAATGTTAAATTCATACCAAATGATTAAACACTCAGAATGAAGAGAAGAATGAAGTAAAAATTTAAATATTAACATAATATCAAAAGCAGCCACAGAAAAAGATGCACATGTGCAAAGTGTTACAAGAATAATGCTGATAAGAATGACAGCTGACTTCTCATTGGAAATTATGCAAGCCAGACAACAATGAAATTCAACACTAAGAAATTTTAAGACAAAATAATTTGGTCTAGAATTCAATACTGAAAAAAAATATAACTCAATAAAGACTAAATAAAGACATTGTGAGACAAATAAAAGATGAGATCATCCATCATCAACAAAAATGCATCTCAAGAAAGATTAAAATGAATTATTCAGGCAAAAGGAAAATGATATCTTCTGGATTCATATTTATAGACAGAAATAAATAGCATTGGAAATGGCAAATATGTAAGTATAAAAGAAATTTTCAACTTACTTTAAAAAGTAGTTGAATATCCAAAGAAAAATAACAGTGAATTTTGGGGTTCACACATGTTAAAGTAAAACCTATGAAAGTAAGTGATGAGGAAGCATATATTAAAATATACTGCCTTAGTGCTCTTATGCTATATGTAATATAGTATAATATAATTTGAAGTTAGACCTACAACCCTGGAACAACCATCCTAACAAATAAATTAAGCATTTCTATTAAGTCAACACTAGAAAGAAAAATTTCTAAAATATATCTGATTCTTCTAAAAAAGATAAGAAACAGGGAAAATAGTAATAAGGAACAGACTGGAAAACTAGAAAGCACATAGCAAAATGGAGAGTTTAAATTAATTTTATTGATAATTATGTCAAATGTACATTGCCTAAAAATTCCACTTAAGATGAAATATTAGATTAGATTAAAAATATGATTTAGATAAATGCTGTTAGCACAAAACCAAATTTAAATATGTAAAGGTAAACAGAGTAACAGTAAAAGTATGGGAAGGCTAATCCAAAGAAAGCAGGAGCTGGTATATCAATATCAGACTTTATAAGGAATGGTGCCAGAGATAAAGAAGGACATTTCATGTTAGTAAATGGATCAGTACATCAAAAGGAAAGCCAATAAGAAATGTTCACACATAATAACAAGAGTTTTAAAATGCATAGACAAAGCTAAAAACAAAATAGTCAAACCTACCATTATTTAATTGAGATTACAAACCTCTTTATTTGATAGAACAGGTGAAATATATTCACACATATATTCCAAAATATGCTGATAGATCCTGATGGAACAGAGATGAATAACATATACTGAGCAATATGATCAACTAACTTGATTGAGTTGACATTTATTGATCACTACATCCAACAAGAAGAGAATGCATATTCTTTCCAAATGCTCATGGAACATTTGTCAAGATAGGACATAATTCTTGGTGATAACACTTCTTCAGAATTTTAAAGGTTTCAAATCATTCAAAGTATATTCTCTGATAACAAGGAAATGAAAAAAAGATAAAAATTTTTAAAATATCTAGAAAATTCCATAGTTATGGAAGTTAAATAACACAAATTAAAATGATACATGGATGGAAGAAGTAACCACAAAAAAAATATAATGTGTATTTTAAAAATATTTATCAGCCTATTGGGGTTAACTGACACCAAATAGACTATACTACATATACTCAAACTCTATGAATTGATAAGCTTGCCATACATAGACATCATCATGATATGATAAGCACATTCATTATTCCTCAAAGTTTTCTCATGCTTCTTTCTAATCTCACTATAAAAATTTGGCCTTGTCTCATAAGGTTCAACAAATAGAAATTTACCTTATCATCCAACAATATTCTTAGGTGTTTTCTCAAGTGAAATAAAAATCATGCCTATACAAAGACATGTATTTCAGTTGTTCATAGAAGCTATAATTATCAAAACTTCTATTTAGCTTCTAAGCCATGTATTAATTACAGCAATGCTTGCCACCTGGAGTCACTAGGAATTTCAAAGCTAGAAATTCCTGATTTTTTCACATTTAATAGTTACACTTTCAGTTTATTTTTCCACTGTAAAATAGGTTGGTAGGATAAACACAAACGTATCCATACCCAAACCACATTCCAGTAAAAATGTTGAAAGAGAAAGAAGAGGATAAAACCTTGAAAGCAGCCAACAGAAAAAAATAAAGGAGCCCAAATACAATTAACAGCTGACTTGTCACTAGAGAAATGGAAACCAGGGATAATAGGGTTCCATATTCAAATTGTTGAAAGAAAAAAAAATTCAAAAATGAAAAATATATCTTGTAAAGCTAGTTTTTAAAAATGAAGATGAGCTCACTAAAAAAAGCATACACTTAGTAAACAGGCATATCAATAGGTGTTCAACATCCTGTATCATTGGGAAATTTCATATTAAAACCAAATAACACTACTCACCTATTACAATGGTGAAAATCTCAAATATTGACAACACAAAACATTATCATGCATGGGGAAAAACAAGAAAAGCCACAGTTGAGAGAAAACATTTACAAATCATATTCGATAAGGGACTTTTATTAGAATGTGTCAAAAACTTATTACAACACAGTAATAAAAAGATAAATGACATAATTTTTTTAATCAGTAAAGCATGTGATAGATGTTTCTCCGAAGAAGGTATACAAGGCACAGGAGAAGATGCCCAACCTCATTAGTCATTCAAGGAATATAATTCAGACCTCAATACACTACCACCTCACAACTGCTAGGAATGCTGTAACTTAAAACTCAAACCAAACCAAGACAACAGACAGTAACATGAACTGTTGCAGTGGTAGAAGAACTGGTATCCTCATACCTTGCTGCTGAGAATGTAAACTGGCTCGCCAACTTTGAAAAATGGCTTGTCACTTCCTCAAAAGAATTAAGCATAATCATTATTCCAGAAATTCCACTCAAGAGAAATAAAAACACTTATGCACACAAAAGTTGTCCATATATTCCCAGCAGCATTATTTATAATAGCCAAAATTAGAAATAACCCAAATGTCCATCAATAACCCAAATGTCCATCAAATGGCAAATGGGTAAATAAAATATGGTACATTCATATAGTACAATCTCATTATTCCACAAAAAGAAATGAACCACTGATAACATGCTATAGCATAGATTAACATTGACTACTTAACCCAAGTGAAAGAAACCATTTGTAAAGAGCCAAATTTTGTAGGATTCTGTTCATATGAAATACTGAGAGAAGGCAACTCCATGGAGACATAATGAGCATTAGTGTTGTCTAGGTCCTGGGGGAAGGGTAAAATGGAAAAGGGCTTCTAATGTGTATGGGGTTTATTTTTCTGGTGTTAAAATAAATTTTAGATTTAAAATTAGATTATGGCAATGGTTGCACAATTTGTGAATACACTAAAAACCTTGAATTATAAACAGTAAATGGGTGAATTATGTGGTACATAAATTATAGCTCAATATAGTTGTTAAAATAGAATGGCATGATCTATAGCAAAGAAAGGAGTGAAACTCAGCTTGTACTGAGTTTTTGTTCTTCTTTTTGTTTTTGACTATTGAGGCCACACAGTGTATTACCTTCATTTATTAAAACTGAAACAATTCACTAAAAATGAATAGTAACTAGTACTAGGATATGCATTGAAATCACATCTATTTGGATAGTTAAGAGATAATTGTGATGACTGGTCTGATATTTATCCTTTAACGACTCTTCTGTCTTTAAAAATTAAGGCAATACCTTAGGTTTATGTAGTGATGCCTCTTAAAAGATGATGTTATAGATACATGGGAGGCAGAGATGGGAGGGTCATAGTTCTAGACAGTCAGCACAGAGAGTTAGTGAGCTCTATCGCAAAAACAAGCTAGGTGTGGTGGTGCATGTCTGTCTGTAATCCCAGCTAAAAGGAAGGCAGAAGTAGGAGGATCATGGTCTGAGGCCAACCTGAGCAAAAAATCCAAAACAAAACAAAAAAAACTTGAACAAAAAGAGCTGTACTACTTTGGGCATGGCTCAAGTGGTACAGCTTGTGCAACTGCAAAGCCCTGAGTTCAAACCAACCAAAGGGGAGAAAAAAGATGCTAAGAATGCAAATATATTTATTGTTTTTCTTGGTGTATTAGAGAAACTAGAGTTTTCCTCTTTAAGTGTACTAAATCCTCTGAGAGAATATTTTTTATGATTAGGCTCTCAGTCCTTCTTCTGCTGTCCTACATATCCATATTTAATGATTCAAAGTTGTAGGAACCAAAGAACTCTAAACCAAAAATTAAGATGCTAGAATGTAGACATTGTACCTCCAGTAATTTTCTTCTGTATCCTTTGTTGATTCTAATCTCTTTAATCCCAGTTTTCTTCATTAATGTAATTTAAAAAATTGTATTGTTCTTTCTAACAGAGTTTTTGAGTGTTAACTAAGATAATGACTGCAAAATAATTTAAAATGTAGAAAACCTTTATACATGTGAGGTAACACTATTGTTATTTTTCATGATATAAAATTAATGAAATAAAAATGATAATGCTGATAATAAGGAAGAGGTTTATGCCTGGTAAAGTTAGCCTTGTACACACATGGTCTATGGGGAGATAAAAGCTCTACTCTTCAACTTGCTGGTACAAAGGAAGCTGTTTTTCTATAGGAAATTCTGTAGAGACAATGGTATTGTGTATTTTTGCTACCAACTTAGTGATTTGTTTAAAATATTAGGATATTGGAACTACTGGGTAAAGGAAGTAACAGAAAAATGACAATCTAACTTGAGTGACTCACCTGGCATATACACTTACTTCTAAAGGGTGGTGTGAATTACAAACCATGTTTATGTTTATGATGGAGAGTAGCATGGTACCTGTCTTTGCTTTAATTCTGAACATTGAATCTTCAACCCCTTTGCTTCCTCAAGTGATGATAATTTTCTCAGATTACTTAAGGGTGTACTTTATCTACCTGGCAGATGCCTGTATATTCCTTAAGAGCATGCTTAAGACAGAGTGGGAAAATTCTCCTTGGGATAGCTTCCTGACACACCTTAGTGGAGGTCTACTTCTCTACTACTGTACATACTGTACATATTAATTGTGTGTGTTTGTATCTTCTTTCTCCTTTACTAGACTCAGCTCATAACCATAGGCATCCACATTATGATAGTATAAGTTGACAGTTTCAACAATGCAGTCTTATGAAAAATAACCAAGAGAATTAATAGAACATAGTACTTGGTAATTTCTGGAGAACGTATGGGATGCATCCGTACCCAAATTCACAACCTCTGGTGGGGCAGGAAGACTTAGATATTTGTTCCATAGTAAAAGCACATACTCTGAAAGTTTAAAACAAGAGCTCCAGCCTCATGGTAGGATTTGCCTCCATTCCAAACAACTGTTGGTCCAGATACAGCTAGGCTGAAGGGTTCCTGAGTAAAACAACTCATCCTGTTGATTTGCCTGCGATCTCTTCACTGTCCCCATAACTCCACCAAGTGTGTTCTCTTCCCATGCTTCGCACCAAAATGGTTACATCTGGGCTTTCAGTGTGAATTTTCTCTTGGCCCTTTTCCATTTTGATCTCACCTCCTTGCATTTTTGATAGTTATTTATGTTACTGAATGAGATTTTTCTACTGAGGTCTGTTGGGAACCTTCCAGTCTTCCTTTGTCTACTTTCAATGTTTGGTCTCTGTCTGTTACATCAGTCTGGAGCAGATACTGGAATGTCACCACAGTGTCTCTGTTTTGAGTGTGTCCCTTCTGTCTTCAATCTTCATATGTCTTGAAACAGGCAGCCCCTTATCTTTTACTTTCTTCAATCACTTCTTATACCTACCTGAAAAATGTCTTCGTATTTTGTGGAGCTAAGTATGAAAAATGCAGAGTGCCTCATTCAGAATTATTAAGAATTTGGAACAGTGACAGCAGAGCATTGAATCAAATGCAGGACTTTGTGACTACAGGTCTCTATGCCAGGTTCATGAAGGAGGCTTGCTAGACTATAAACTCTATGACAATAGGGACTGCATCTTTCCTGCTCAATGTTGTATCTGAGCAAGTAGCTCAGTGTCTTAACTGGCACAGAGATTATTTGCATGAATGAGTGACATGGTAATGTAGAACTTTGTGGTCCACACAGTACTCATACACATATCAACTCATTTTTAAATGTAATCCTTTTGGTTAAGGTAAGCCTGACAATCAAGCTGAGGCTCTGAGTAGGAGGGTTATGTGGCTTGAGTCATACTGCTTATAAGAGATAGCACAGAGACTTGCTGTCACCTCTACTAAGTCCATTATTGAAACTTCCGTCACTTCTACTTTGGAGATATGAGGTAAGAGAAGACTGGAGGTGTGATTTTCTCATAATCACTGTTCACTTGAAATATTGGAAGTACTGTGGGACAGGAGCTGAAATTTCTCTCCTTGATGTTTACTTGGCAATAATAATAATAAAATGTTTAAAATGCTCTTTGAAACCTGCATTTTATAAAGGTCATTGCTCCTCCAGTTATCATCATAACTGAAACTGAGAGAGAGGAACTAAAGAAATTTTATTGATGTGGAAGGCAATATTTACCTAGGTTAGCTGACTAATAATAGTCTGACATTATTCCAATACAATAACTGAAAATATTGAAAACATCAGAGCAGCCATTGGCCCTCAGGGGTTCTTGTTTATTTTTGAGCTCCTGGCCATGGAAAAGTTCCCATTCACACACCCCCACAGAGCCTCACAGCCTCTGGCCCAAGGTCAGGGAAGGCTCTCAGGATGCTCAAAGAATGCTTCTGTATAGAAGCTTTTGAAGAGGTCAGAGGGGTTGAGGAGACTTTGTTTTGCTTTTCTGGTAGGACATAGAACTGGGTTGAATTTTTAACCTCCATTACCACTACTTGGTGATAAATGAAATTATCTTATATCCATTAGATATTAAGACAGAGTTCAGAGGAATATTAAGAGTCTTTTTAAAAAAAAAAAAGATTCCATGGCCAAATAAGTCCAGAAAACACAGGACTACTGAGACCTATTAATGGGTTTTTGAAACACCATGTATTTATTCCTGGCATAGTACTTATCACATTGAATTAAAATTGCATAGTGATTTGCCTGTGTTGATTTTAAGCTCCTAAAGTCTTACTTTAACCTTTGTGCCTATGCATCTAGTAAAGAGGAGGCATTAAGTTAGTACTTGATAAATAAATAATTATCTTCACAGAAACAGAGAGTAATCACTTGATCCCAGCATTTGAGTCAGGATGTTCACATTCCATAGCCATCACTTCATGCTCTGAACTCTCAGGTCCTAGTGAACACCATTCCCACTCTCTACTCAGCAGGCTCCCAACCCAAACCCCTAAAGTCCCAGTGGGCATCTGAGTACTGCAGCTGATATGCTGCATGCTTGAATATTAAAGTCCTCTGCTCTCTCTCCAATTTAACCCTGGCTTCTCAGAGTTGTCCCTCTGGGATCTCTCCAGGCCTTTCAAATGACATCTAAGCAAACCATGCTGAATTATGAAATCATAGCATTACTAATATTAAATCCCAAACCTCATATTTTAATATCATATATGAAGTTCTGTCTAAAGACCAAGATTAATTTAATATGTAAAACAATAGATACCTCAAATTAATACAAAACATTGTAATACAAATGACTTTTATTCAGATTTGAGTCCAGCACACAAAGGCTATAAGTAAATTAGTTTTATTGATCTATATTCATAGAATTATTTAAATGCACCCTCTGGTACTGAGAGCCAGGGGTTTTCTGATGCTTGCCATTAATGCATTTTTCATTAGTGGCTAGTGCTGGGAAGCCCAAATTTCATTTGGCTGCAAAAGATTAATTTTCTCTTGACAACCATGGCCAGATGAGAGAGAGAGAGAGAGAGAGAGAGTGTTGAAACAGTGACCTACAGGACTGTTCTCAGAACTTTGACTTGGAGGACCAGGAAAACACAGATTTAGAACAAAGCAAAACTATATCGTGGTATTTCTTTCCTCTTTACTATGTGTCTAAGTGGGGAGGAAAAAGACATTTTGAAGAGAAACAAATCAGAGTCTGTGTTTCTTGGCCCTGTCTCAGAATTTGTGTATATGCCATAACCATTTGTATTTGACAATTGACCTATTTTCGATCTCAGAAATATAAATAAGAAGGCATATAGGCAATTAATTTCCAAATATTTTTTACCTCTCCTATCCTTCATTTCCTGTTGTGTTGTTTCTCTGAAAGTATTTTCTCTTCAATCTCACTTAAGGAGCTATATAATAATAGTAATGATATAATTAAGGCTAATTAAAGCCATTCGAATTAATTTTGTTTGAAGACTTACTGGAAAATTTGGAATGCCCATTGAGATAATTGATACACACTGGGGAGATACAAAACTGAGCCCCTGAACTTGAGTGCTGCTTGGGTTTCCTAATGGCTAAAATGGCCTGTTGCCTTCGCTTGTTCCTTAGAGGGGTACAGCAATTGTGCCAGGTCTGTGGGGAGCCTCCTAGTACTCTCTCCTAACTACCTTATCATTGGACCTCATAACCACTAACTTATTTATTGTGACAGTAGAATAACAATGATGTGGACCATAAAGACCAAAATGGGAAGTATTTTTACAAGTAGGCAGAACAAGCAGTCATTTTTATGATATGATTTGTGAGCCATTAAATGTTTCCTTGCTTAAAATGTCACTCTCACAGACTTGCCCCAGTACTAGAAAATTTCCCCTTCCTTTTAGGGGTATTCCTTAGATATAAAAATTTTATTCATTTTAAAGAGATCTCTTTAAAGGTACAAATATCCCTGGAAATATTAACCCTATCTATAAATCACTATTAGTGATTAGCACCATTTGCATTTTAAACTTACAGCTTTCACAAATTGTGGTGGTCAGATAAATGGTTCCCTAAAGATGTTCACATTCTATTCCCCAGATGTTACATGGTCACACGACAAAGAAGAACTAAGGTTATCAATCAACCTGGATAAGAAAGTTATCCTGGATTATCTGGTTGGGCTCAATGTAATCTCAAGAGACCTTATAGGTACAGGGGAAGAGAGTGAGATCCAGACAGCAATATGTGTGGAACACAACCCAATGTTGTTGAAGGAATGGAACCAAAAACCAAGGAACGTGGGTACCCTACAGAAGCTAAGAAAGGGAAGAACACAGATTCTTCCTTAGATCCATAAGAAAGCCCACTGAAACTTTGATTTTACACCTGTGCAACCTATTTTGGATTCCTGAACTTAAACTTTCTCTATAATATACACATGTGGTTTTAAGGCAGTAACTGTGGTAATGTATTATAGCTGTAATGGAAATTAATATGCTAAAGAATAGAAGCAGGTAAGTTTTGATAAACATACAAGCAAGCGAAAAGTCAATGGAGAGGGAAAGGACTGGGACAAGCACTACTGAGAAACACCTGTGGGGGTGGCATTGTGAGGGACAGGTGCTGGGCAGATGATAGTTGCTGTGGGTATTGAACATATGCTCTTGGGCATTGAATACCAAGAGCAAAGGGAGTGATAAACAGAAGGAAGGCAGAACACTGTATAGTTTGAGCATCCTAACCAAAAATCAAAAATCTGAAACTTTTTGAGTTCTGTATAGCATTTTGAATTTTTGATTTGGGATGTTCAACTCATAAAGTATATGCCAATATTCCAAAGAAATTTTGTAAATCTGAAGTCTGAAACAAGCATTTCAGATAAGGCTTATACCATCTATATTATTTTTCTATTGCTGTGCTATAAAATTAAAACAATCTTAGTGATTTATACCAAGGCATACTTATTATCTCAGTTTGTTGTGGGTTAGGAGTCTGGGAAGAGCTTAATTGGATCTCCTGCTTATGGTCTCACAAAGCTAAGATCAAGGCATCAACTAGGCTGTTCTCATCTGAAGGCTCAACTGGGGAATTCACTTCCATGTTCATTCAGATCACTGGCAGAATACATTTCCTTGTGATTTTATGACTAGAGGCCCCAAATTTTCACTGACTGGTTTTTTTTTTTTTTTTGGAGACCCTGAAACCTAAAGGCCACCCAAAGTTCCTTGACACATGGGTCTCTCCAATATGACAAGTTATTTTATCAAGTCCACAAAGTGGTTCTCTAGGTCCACTCTGCTAAGTCTGCATCTTGCATAATATAAAGAAATTGGGGGGAGTTGCATCCTTTGCCACATGCTATTTGTTAGGAGAAAGCCAAGAGTATCCCCAACACTCTAAAGGAGGGGATTACACAGAGACAAAAGCATCAGAAAGTGGGCCTATGCAGGCCCACTTGGAGGTCATTCTAAGGTTTGTCTACCACTAGTATGATACTCAAAAAAATTGATGTTAAATATTTGCCTGGATCATGCATCCTATAGGAAACTTGTTACTACTGCCAATGATGTGTCTGGCAGTAGGATGGTGAAATTGATTCTACCATGGGCCTAAATGACAGCTAATAGGGTCTAAATAGGGTTGCTAGATTTTTAAGGAATGACAGCTCTTTTGATGTGATATACATCGTACAATAGTGAATTGGGTGGTCTCATTCTGTATTGCCCCCTTATCCCCTACTTCCCCCACTTTCTTCTTCTAGTTCATCATTCCCTTGAAATTCTGTAGACCTGATACCTCTTCTTCACAGTCAGCAGTTTTATAGATTAAAAAAAGGAAGTATCATAAATTAATTTCCCTGAAGCAGCCTCTTGGGAAAAGTGGGTGAAGTGAGCCAATATGGCAAGTTAAAGAGTATAGAACTCATCTCAGAGGTGGTCAATATGAGACCTATGGTCATTGTTGTGATATGGAGATATAGACCCAGCATATCTGGAAGTTAGAATTTTTAAATGGAGCCTGAAGATACATATATTTTTGTTGAAATGATGTGACCCAAGCTTATTTAGCACATTAGCAACAGATTCAATTAAAAAAATTCACATGGGGAAAATGAAACAAATCTGTGAATATGATAAGACAACAGAGTATCTGCAAATTTTCTGTGGTTGTTGGTGAAAAAATCCAAAACCTGGAAAAAAAACAAGATAATTCTTAGTGAATAAAGAAGGGGCTCAATGTTTGCTAAGTGAGTAACTGAATCAGAGTCCTCACTTTTTTCCTAGAGAGAATTCTTAGGCTTTACCAAACAAACTAGGTTGTTGTCAGTATCTCCATACAACTTGCTATTGGTATGCTTTATATCATGTTTACTTGTAAAAACCATGGCAATTGTATAAATGGTGCAGAGGAGAGAAGAAAATGAGCCTAGGTTTAGTTGAAATTGTTCATATTCTGTAAGATTATGCCATGAGTTAGTTTGGTGGTGATTATTACTTAACTCCTTCATTCTAGGGATAGGAAGCTTAATTGTCAGCATGTACTCTACTATCTGATAGTGCTTCATAAGCACTGAAGGAGTGAAATCACTATTACCATAAAATGAATTAAAATTGGACCCATGTCAGATGAGTCCTGGAAAACCAGCAAGTGAACAAGTCTAAACTTAACTACATTGTGGAAAGATTAAATGGTGTGGTGTGTGTGTGCATGTGTGTGTGAGTGTGTGTGTGTGTGTGTGTGTGTGTGTGTGTGTGTGTGTGTGCTTGTTTTATTAGGGGCATGGCCCTCAAAAATCCTATGAAGTCCCTGAATGAACTTTGAAGGAACAAAGTGAGGACAACTCTCTTAGATCAAGAGTCAAATTTTCTTCTATGTCTGCTGTGGGTGATTCAGGATGGCAAGAGTGGCTTATTGGGGTAAAGGGGCAGAGATTGTGAGGATTAAGACAATATAATATGATAAATTTAAAGAAGTTCAGAAATCAGGAAAAAACCTTTATATGGTACTTACAAACATTTCTGCACAGATTCTATGCTGAAACTCCCTTACTGTAAACTAATAGACTAGGAAAAGCACCATTTAAATATGTGTATATTATTTTATTACCTAAATATTCTTTCACTTAAAATGAAGTTGGCAGTGGCTGCTTCTGAGCAGTGGAATTCTGCAAACAAAGGTTGTAGGAAATTTTCTATGTGAAACTCTGACAAGTCAAGTAACCACTGGGTTGGTCACCTCTCTCTCCTTCTCCCTACTTTGACCTGATTGAAGATCTAGAACAAAGGCAGATACCATGACACAATCTGATCTCAATTTAGCCTCCAGGGAGAACAGCCAAGATGATTTAATGGATCTTTGTTCATCTCTAACTTCTACAGAGTTCAGCATGTCTCAGGCAATCATTGATTGTTTTAAAGAAATAATGTCTAGCCAGATCGTGATTATTATTACAATTAGTCTACTGCTTTCTAGCAGTCTAACAACTATCTCTTATGAGTAAGGATTAAGCACCAATGACAAATGGTTGTAGAATCCCAGAGTCCTATGAGTTTGGCACAGTTGTCCTGATCTTACTTGCCGTTATCTTTTACCTATGACAGTGTTGCAGAGTGCTTCAGGATTTATTCTTACTGTGAGTTAAATCATTTGCTTTGAGAGCATAGTGAATGGTGAAATCCTCTGTCTTCTGTTACTCACAACCTTCATGAATAATGGTCTTTCTTTTTGGAAGCCTTCTCTGAACACCTCTGGGTGGGATGATTCTCTTACTGTTTAACATATTGTTTATTCTCCAATTATAGCATGGCTTTTCTTATATTAATAGTGGGGTTTGTATTGTGGGGGAGAGATAAGAACAGTTTGAGAAAGGGATTGAGTTACCTCTAAATTCCCAGGGTATGGTAGTGGGGCATTATAGTACTTCATTAAATACAACTTCAAGAAATTTGGAAAATAAGTGAATGGTTCATTTGTCCTTATAGACATGAAAATGTATCGAAATGGATAGATCAAGATTTTAAAAAATCTGATTAAATTTTTATTTCACTAAAGCAAATTAAAAAGAGTACTGTACTATGAGCCAAAGATTTTCCCCTGGGCTCTGTTCAATTCTTTTTTTTTTTCCAAGAATGAACATAGAAATTTTATTATTTTTATTTTTTTTAATTTTGTTATTCATTTATTCACATGTGCATACATTGTTTGGGTCATTTCTCTGTTCAATTCTTCATTCAGCATATGTGTTCATTCATATTCCCTGAGCTCCTACTGTGTGATGAGCGCTGAGAATCTAGGGTGGCTGGAACAGATGAAAGACTGCATTGATAGAGCTTTGGTTAGAATACCAAACCTGATGAGTGTGGTGGTTTTGTTTTGCTTTTTCAAATGGCATCCTAAAGAGAAATCTATATTCATAGAATGTTGCATTCCTCTCTTCGCCTTCCCTCAGGCTGACCCTCTTCAGATAATTTCTGATACCTCTTCAGAAATCTAGGACCCAGGAAAGCATGATTTGAAAAAAGCAGCCAATAGTGCATTCTACAAAATATGGACTTTCCTTTAACGTTATGTCTTGTTTATTTATTTTTTGCAAACCAGTCATTTTCGAAACAGTGATATATCTGTTCTGAGCACTTTGTATAGTGTATCTCATTTAAGACTTGACAATCATCCTTAGAGGTGTTATCCCTGATACAGGCTAGCATTAGACATGCCACAAGAGGAAGGTGAAAATAAAGTGAAACAGGAAAATGTAGGAAAGAAAATAATTGCTGATTTTACACCAATGAACTATCACTTGCTACTATTAAAGAGATAAGCAAAAGTTCTAGAAATGATTCGAATAGATTGAACATAGTTCTAACTTTTGCATTGTTTTCAGGCTTTGTTTTTCTTTCTGACACATGATCCAGGGTTTCTGTCTGTATTATTGGAAGTATTGTTTGACAACAGAAGCCATCTGTATGTATCTGTGCATTTGTAGAGTTTTTTCTCTGCACAATAATAAATAAGAACTGAACTCATAACACCCTGAGTATACTTAATCTGATTAATCAAAGATAAAGTTATTAGAGGATTTTATTAAAAAGGGTCAAGGTAAACAATAACTGAGAGTCAATGAGACTGGCTCTTCAATATGAAAATAGCAGGGTCTGAGCGAGTTATTTGCAAGTGAACCTATTTTGCATTGTTAGTGTTATTTCTCTGTAGGTCTGCTGAATTTAGAATGCAACAGCTTTGATATAAATATAATTTAAACCCTTTTCTCCACCTTGGGCTTTGTTTTCTTCCCTCTCTTCCATAGTCCTCATTTTTGTTCTCTGGGATATGGTAGTGGGCAAGACTGTCTTTTGTTCCTTTTTGAATTGCTTCTGCCTGATAGAAGGAGCAGCTGGAAGCAGCCAGCCCTCAGGCCAGTAATGAATAAGCATGGATATCTAGGTCCTGATTGTAATCTTTTGTACAGATGGGCTTAGCATGGAGAGGCCAACCTGAAAGGTAAGAAGTCTGGAAGAGACACCTGTGGCATAGAAAGACATGGAATGAAGATGATATGCCTGCCTCTACCCTGGCTCTAAACAGACACCCACACAGCACATCTTCATCATGCTTCCTACATGCAAGGGACAGTCCTCACAGGAGTGGAGCAGCAGAGAAGAGCAATGGAGGGTCACAGTCTTTTAGGCGTCTTGAATTCTATAGATTACGAAGGGTTTTTGGATGTAAATACATAAGAAAAAACAAAAGAGGGAAAAAAAAACATGTTTGTGAGAAAATCTCTGGCAGTATTGTCCTAGTACTTACGACTGTCGACTTCTCCAGGATGTGTCTGTACATTGTTGGGGGGGGTGGTCTTAGCTTATAATGCCTGCAAAATATGAAATAACAATATTTGCTTTACAAAACTGTTGAGAAGGCTGGGTGTGGTGGCTCAAGCCAGTAATCCTAGCTACTTGGGAGGCAGAGATCAGGAGAATTGTAGTTCAAGGCCTGTCCTGGCAAAAAGTTCATAAGACCCCATCTGAACCAGCTGGAGGTGGATGTGGTGGCACATGCCTGTTATCCTAGCTACTAGGGGAAACCCAAATAGGAGGACCATGGTCCAAACTGGCCTAAGCATAAGGCAAGATCCTATCTCAAAAATAACTAACACAGAAAAGGCTGACAAAGTGACTGAAGTGATAGAGCACCTGCCTAGCAAGTGTGAGGCTTTCAGTTCAACCCCTACTACCACCACAAAAACAAAAACAACAACAACAAAAAACTGTTATGAAATTAAATATAAACAGTATTATTTAAGTGCCTGGGACAGGGTCTGGCACATGTTGAGTACTCATCAATAACAGCTATTGGAAAAGAGTCTGCTTGCTTCCTACTGAACATCTGTTCTCCCCATCATTCTGAGGAACAGAATACTTATTTATCTGAAGCAACAGTATACCCAGCATGAATGAATAAGTGAATGATCAGTCAAACATCTTTTTCCTAACTTCAGACACAGATAGCGATGGTTGGAGAGATGATGACGTCATTCAGCAGGCCTCTGAGGAAGTTCTTTAAAGTGGACCTACTTAGCTGGCTGCATGGCAAAGATGGCCTTTTGCTCTTTCTCCTCCTCTTGCTCAAATCTCCATCTGTGTGGCTGGAACTGTAGTAGCCATCTTGAGCAATGTGATAAAAGACAGACATGAAGATAGGTAAGACACCTAAAAAACTAGATAGCATTTGTTGCCCTCAATGCAGAGAAACTAAAGCAGATACTTTAAAGCAACTAAGGCCAACAGGAGAAGGGGACCAGGAACTAGAGAAAAGATTAGTTCGAGAAGAATTAACTTAGAAGGTAACACAAATGTACAGGAAATTAATGCGAGTCAACTTCCTGTATAGCTATCCTTATCTCAACTAGCAAAAACCCTTGGTCCTTCCTATTATTGCTTATACTCTCTCTTCAACAAAACTAGAAATAAGGGCAAAATAGTTTCTGACAGATAGCGAGGGGGTAAGGGGGGAGAGGGAGGGGGTGGGGAGGTAAGGAAAGAGGTGAGGGAAGGGAGGAGAAATGATTCAAACATTGTATGCACATATGAATAAAATAAAAATTTAAAAAAAAGACAGACATGGTAAAGATGGCAAGACCAACTTATAGGAGTCTTGTTCCTGGTTATCTGGAAGTCATGATTCCAACCCTGAATGATTTACCTTTAGAACACTTTCATGGCAGAAAAAAGCATAGCTTTATTACAGTGTTCTAGTTTTTCTACACTAACTCACTGATATGGATTATAGCAGTATTAGTAATTAAAAAGATAGACTCAACTTGCGTAAGCAGAAGGTCATTCTAATATGCTTACTGGATTGGTGGGTAGCACATTCAACTTTACAGGGAGTGATACAGTCAGTGAAGGTTGTAGAAAAATCAGTGGAAGCAGAGATTGTGGTTGATCCCTGTAAATCTGTGAACCCCCAAGAAATGTCAAGCAGATAAAACTTGTGCCATCCAAAGTAAACAATTAAGGATATTTCCATATTTTATATTTAACCCACATATGGCATATTGAAAACAAAAATAAATGCATAATTTCTAAGTATCTATGTTTTATAATTTATTTTTATTATTGTTGTACTGGGGGTATATTGTGACATTTACAAAACTTCTTACAATATATTACAGTTGAATTCATACCCCCACCCCGCCTCCATTATTCTCCTTTATCACCCTCCCCTCATTCCTGGAATAGTTTCAACAGGTCTCATTTTTCCATTTACATACGTGTGTACAGAATATTTCCATTACATTAATCCTCCTACCTCCTTTTTTTATATCCTCCCTCCTCCCACCAGTACCCACCCCCTAGAAAGTAACTGTTTTTGAAAAAAAAAGAAGAAAGAAAGAAATGGCATTTTTGTTTGTTAAGATAGTTAGTTATACAGGGTGTTTCATTGTGACGTTTCCATGTATATATGTATTATAACCCAATTGGTTCATCCCCTCTATTTTTCTCCTTCTTATGGTGATTTCAACAGTTTAAAAAATTCTATAGTCATTCTTGTTCAGGAATTACATCAACCATATTCACCTTCTTAACTTCCTTCTTTTACCTTCCCTCTCTCGTATGTGTCCTCCCCTTAGCGTGACCTGTTTTTCATAATATTCTATTATAATCCAGAAACTTAATAATATTTGGAGTATGATTAGTACCTTTTTAGGGAGCAAGCCAGGCTACTAGCTTTTTCTGCCATTTTTCTTATCTCAATAAATGGTTCATTCTCCCACCCCTTGTACAACTAATACCTTTCTTCCTTCATATCTCAACTGGAAATAATTCTTCCCTAAGGAGGCCTTCCCTTATCTCTTTGTCAACCACCAGCTACTGTTCTTGCTGTTAAAACTGTCCTTTCTTCTGGGTTATTGTTTCTGTGGTAGTGCCTGTCACTTCTACAATCATGTTCCCAGCACCTAATCCTGTGCCTTCTACTCAAAGTGCCCTTCTTAGATAATGAATGGACTCAATTGAGAATGTTCTTCCCTTGACTTACCAACAGTCAAATATTACTGAAGAGTTGACATGAGCAGTTTAGATTTCAACCTAAACTGCAGCCTGACCAAGAACTTAGTGATTCCACAATTTTGCTTGATGGGTTTTAGTATCAATATTACTTTTGACTTTTCTTCTCAAAGAAGTAAAAGACCATTTAATCAATTTTCTTGGCTGAAACAAGGGGGATTTCTGTGAACACTACCACCCAGGAGATAGAGAATTTCCTGACTGTCCATGCAGTAGGTAGGAAATCAGGTATCTCAAAGTATTAACAAGGGGAAACAATTTGTGCCTCCTGGGTGACAGCCCATTTTTTCCATAGCCCTCAGCCAAATGGGCAATCGGCAAAAGAGCCAGTTGAGTGAGATTGGCTATGCCTGTGAGACATGATCATCTGGTGAGCAAAAAAAAGTGTTCAAATTCACACCAGTTGGAGTGGGGCTGGGCCAATGCCCCTCAACTCACCATATTTAAGTGATTTGTTCCTCATATCTGGCACTGCAGAGAAGCCCTGATGGGCAGAATGAGGCCACAAACAACAAATGGATTGGGGGTAATGATTTCATGTCCTGTTAATATGTTCATTCAGTATTTTTTTTTATTTTTTAATTTAAAACTCTCTTCTGTAAGCTAATGCAATTGAATTACATGGTTTTATTTAGGAGAGATTAAGATAGACTAGAGGTAAAAAAAGGAATAAAAATTATCTTCTATAATTTAGCATGGTAATAATTCACTAGTGAAAATTCTCCTCCTGGAAAATTCACCATGCATTCTAACAAAGGAATTTTCATTTTTTGCAACTTATAACCAAGAATAAGTTCTCACTATACCTCATAAGCCAAACAGAGCCATCATCACTGATCACTCAAATGCCCTCAGAATGTTTTAATGTCACTACTCAATCACTTTGATAAGTGCCACTGATCTAAAATGTGAAACTTTCAGTCTTATGTCTCATTTTTGCAGCCCTGATTTTAAAAAACAAAAATTTTCAAGCATACTCAGATTTAATCATCCAGCTTCAATAACCACCACTGGTTTTTTTTGTTTCATCTGTGTTTTCCACTTTCCCCCACCTTTGTTATCTAGTTTATTTTTTTCTGGAGTAATTCCAAATATTTGAACTCATTTTACTTCTAAATGCTTTAGTTTGCATTTCAAAGATAACGCTGTCTTGTATAGTGAAAATGCTATTACAGCAGTGGCTCCTTATCTGTGGTTTTGCTTTCCAAGCTTTTCGTTACCCAAGGTCAACCACCGTCTGAAAATACAAAATGGAAAATTCTGGAAATAAACACTTCATGAATTTTTTTTTAAATCACATACAATTGATTATGGTGATGAAATCTTTCACCATCCTGCTCTGTTCCACGTGAGCTGTGACTCATTCCTTTGTCCATACTGTATATACTAGCCACCCATTAGTTATTAGTAGCCATCCTCTTTATCAGACCAACTGTTGCAGTGCTTGTGTTCAACTAATGATGTCGCCCAGGCTTGAGTAGTAATGGTGGTAATTCAGGCATGGGTCAGGAAAGCCCTAAAGTACTTCCTTCTAGTGGAAAAGTCAAAGTCCTCAGTAAGAAAACAAAAATTAAAATCATATGCTGTAAGAACAAATCTATCTGTGAAACTGTGAAGAAGGAAAAAGAAATTCTGCAAATTTTGCTGTCACACCCCAAATTATCAGTTATAGTCACAGTGTGTAGTACTTAGGATGGAAAAGGCATTATAAATGTATATATGTATGTAAAGTATAAAGTAAAAACATGGCATATATAGAGTTTAGTACTAGCTGCAGTTTTAGTCACTGGGGGTCTTGGAACATCCTTACCCCTCTCAGATAAAGGAAGACTACTATCCTATACCTAATAAAGCTAATAATAATTCCTTATTACCACTGGCAGAATAGATCAGGTGGTACAGTACCTGTCTAGCAAGCATGAGGTCCAGAGTTCAAATCCCAGTCCTGATAAAAAAGTGTACTCCTTAATACCATTTAATACCCAGCATATTTAATTGCCCTGTTTGTCTAAAATAATATATTTTATAGTTGTCATGTTTAATCAGAATATATTAGATTATGTATATAAATATCTTCCAAATTTCTCTTAATCCAGAACTGTCTAGTGTCTCCCCATTTTTTATTTACTTTTCTGTTTTTCTGCCTATTGATTGACTTGTTGAGGCAAGCTGGGCAGAGCAGTCCATATTCTGTGCCTGTCTGATCATAGAGTTATTTAACTAGTTTCTCCATTTCTTATATTTCCTTTAGACTAAAAGTTAGATCTCAAACTTTGATTGGATTCTGGTTCAATTTAGTCTTGGAATACTTCATTGTTGGCATTGAGTTCTTGGTAATATTTCATATTTGGAGGCCAACAATGTTTGGTGAGGTAAAATTGAACAGGGACTCCAAATTACTCTGATGTTTTGACTCAGTGACCCCTTTTCACAATAGGAGACTTGTCTAGCTCCCTACCTCCCATGCTACTGACTCAGTGTTTATAATGACTTCATAGTGGATTTCTGAGAGCAATCTGTAAAATACCATCTCAAGTCTTGCATCTAAACTGGTCATATACGTGGTGATCAGGATAGCGTATCATTGGCTTCTGAAGGATCTTTGGAGCGTTCATAGGACAAATTGTTCTGCTAAATTTAAATTACGTTAGAGAAATTGATGGATTGACAATCCCACATGGAACAGATTATCTATAGTTTCTAGAATAAAGCACTTCATGTTCATCTCTCTGTCTATAAATAGAGTTGGATAAGTTATGTCTATATCTTCTTCAGTTTCATAAGTCTATAGTTTCATGTTCTGTATACAATGATCCTGTACTTGTTTCTGTGCATGAGAGTAAGTGTCACTGTGTACCATGATGGGTGTGATTTCAGTGTTAGAAATGTTTCTGCCCCTTAATAATGGAAATATATATTCAAGATTCTGGCATGGTGTCAAGCATTTGAGTTATTTGCTCACGCTGACACTTTTAAGTTCTCATTTTCTATCAAGAGAGGATGGAAGGGTCACAGAAAGGGAGGAAGGGAAAAACAGAAAACCACAACAACTTGCTCTAATGAAGGCAGCAAAGTAAAAACAAGAAACATCTTCCCACCTACCTTCGCTAGTGCCTGCGTTCTCACAGACTTGAATTCTAAGTCTGTGAAATGGCTGACAAAAGATCACATATCTCACCCTTCCCTCCCACCACGCACATTAAAGATTTTGGACTGGTAGATAGCAGAAAAACTTGTAGTGTTCAGATTGGCAAGGAGAACTCTTGGGAAGACATGAGGGCTGTCTTTAAGTGTCTGAAGCTTTCTCATGTAGAAGAAAAATTAGAATCATTCTGTATGGTTCCCCATTCACAGAACACAGCAAAGGCCAAAGAATGAGACAGAAAGGGAGGCACAATTCAGCACGAAATTGGGAAGTACTTTACTAGAGTAAGTTTACAAGCTAATCCTAAAACATAGTTGGAAAACATCCCCATTAGCAAGCATCTCTCTTTATGGAAATGTTCAAGTTGAAGTTGAATGCCTGGCTACCTAAACTTCTGGCTTTGGGTGGCAGGTAAGACTGATAGTATAGTCAATGCTACGTGCTTACTTGCTGGTGATACAGTCCTTCCTATTCTCTTCAGCCCCATTTTCTCCATGAAAGTTTCACTCAAAACTTTTGTGAATACCAATTTCTCCTTTATCTGATTTTTTCGCATATTAATTCTTTTTTCCATACACTACAGTGCTTCAGATTAGCACTTTGTTATATACTGTACTTAGATTTGTCTCCAGCTGCTTCATATATATTGCTACCATCTCCCCTCCCTTCTGTAGGATTGCATGCTCTTCTCTATTGTGGGAACTGTGTAATATGTTCTTCTTTTATGTCCCCCATGGTGCTGTGTTCATGACTGAACACATGGTTTGTGTTCAATAAATACATGTTGAAATGGATTGAATTGATGTTTAGGGACTTCCATGCAAAGCTGCACTGAGAAGGCTTCACTCTGAAGGGAAAAAACATCCAACTTCATTCTCCATCATGGCTTTCCTTATTGCTTCCATAGCTGCTCAATGCTTTCTTCCTGGCTCCCAGCCTCCTTCATTTTCTGTCTACCTCTCCAGATCCTCCTTCCTACAACCCACTTCAGCTTAAGCAAAATAGTTGTCTTTGGTTTTCACTATACTTCTGGTCAGTTCATCTTTTTTTTTTTTTAGGGGGCAAAGGAAGGATTTTTATCAGAAACCTTTGTTGAAGTAGCTGAAGCAAAAATAGTTTTTCCTCTCATTTACTATTGGGATAAAGGCAGCAAAATGAAAAAACACATAAATACACAAACACACACATGCAAAGGGCTCTGAAGTTGTGATTCCAGTCTTGCCTCTACAAGTGTGCTAGCAGTGTGATCCTGTGCAAGTTACGTTATCTCTGTGCCTCTGTTAATGTGACTATAAAATGGAGATAACAACACTTGCCCTTTTGATCTCAAGAGAATTCTGTGGCAATGAAGTGAGAAAGTGGGTGAGAAAATACTATGTAAATTATAAAGTACGTGGATATCTAGTCTTGTGGTTTCTTTTCTTTTTAATAATGTATCAAAAGCAAGGCAGCCTTCCCCGTCTCTGATAGATTTGTCATGTACAAATTGAAAGTAGATAATCCTCTGCAGGTGATTGAGATGTGTTTTTCTCTCAGTGCCTTGTGGGAAGAAAGGAATCCCAGAGCAAAACTAAAATCAAATGATCTGCTCATCTATTTTAAAGTTTACAGAAAGCAGTGGCCACTGCATTGCTAAACGTATAGAATCTAGACATGAAAGCCATGGAAGATCAATTCGTTTCTGTGAGTTTGCTTCTTGAAGATCAGCATTCTCATTCCAAATTTAAGTGTACAGGTTTTTGTTCTCTGTCCTTAATTCTAATGCTTTCATGTCACAGCACTAAACTCCACAGCTGACAAAGTAGTTTTAAAAAATATTCTTTTATAAAAACATAGAAAGTCATTTTTTGAGAGACAAAGAGTGGTGGTTGAAATGTTTGCTGTCCCTGCGTAATTTGCTAATGCATTCAGAAACAAGAGCATAACATCAGTGGCAAGGGAAAAATATTAAATGATTTAAATGTATAACCTGTTATTATGAAATACATGAGGTAATGCTTAATTTAGATTTTCACTATCTTTGGATTGTCACACCCTATGGAAATGATAAACATTCCACTAATTTAAGAATTTTTTCAATTTATTTTTTGCATAGAACCAAATATAAAACCTCATCATTCATATGTGCCAGCTCTGGTGTCCCCAGACTCTCCTTATGACAACCTTTGATGACATCTGCAGCCTACTTCAAGTTGTGTGGTAATCTTGACCAGAAATGGTATGTTACCTGTCTACACCCCTCAACTGTGGGGCTTTGTGGTTACAGAATGAGAGTTTGGGGTGTAGTTAACAAATGCATTGACTCAGCATTCCCATATCTCCTCAGCTGTAACTTTCTCATCTGTGTTGATGTGGTTTTTATCACATCTTCTGCTTTGTTTTCCTTGCTTAGCACTTTGTATCCTACCAGACAAGAGTTTGAAGATAAAAACCTGATTACCTGGGAAACTATTATGTCCTTGACTTAGCCATTTCCTGGAATCCTGGAGCGCATTCTTTACCATCCTCACAAACTGTTCTAAGTGTATGGGCCATGCTAAAACAGCATCGGGAGTCACAAAGGATGGTCCCCATCCCTTGCCCCTCATGCTACCCATGGTCTTCCCCTACCTGACATGCTAATATCCAAGAGTAAAAAAAAATGCAAATGTAACAAACACATTCATTAAGTCAGTTATGTTTTAAGTTGAGCTCTGCCCCCCACAGAGGCAGACATTTGTCTTATGAACTCACATTGTAGTCCCTGATGTTAAGGCAAAACTACTGCCTACATCCCTGCTGCATTGGATGCCTCTTCTCAGCTGAAAATTCTGCACCTTCCCGACCACTAGGTGGGTTAGTGTCTATAACCTCCTTTCTGTTCCTTGATTCTGCTCCTTCTGCTACAGACTATAAGGACACGTTCATCTCTGTGTACTCTACCCTACAACACTCCAAAGAAGGAAAGCAAGATGAACAAAACCCCATGCAGCTAAGTCTACGAATTGTAGCAAGTACTTTTTCCACTATCACCTATAGCATAATTCGTAACATATCTTTTATGTAATATGACAAAACTAAATACAACCCTGGGTTGGTTTCTTTAATGAATGAGATTTCATATATAGCCCCATGGAGAAGGTTTAAAATCTTTAAAAGAAGATAGGAATCATCTATAATTTATTTCATATCTCCTAAATCACTTGTATGCTCTTTGAATTCAGTCCTTCTCAAATAATAAATAAAATACAATGAAGAGAAAGAAGAGTGTCTTTAGAATTAGGACACCAGGTTTCTCATACCAAGTTTAGCAATGTCTTATGACTGTGATAAACCCTATTTTTTTGAATTTCAGTCTAATTATCTATAAAAACAAAGGAAGTAGACCAGCGTATATGCAAAGGTCCTTATAGCTCTAACATTTAATAGCGGAATTTAATTTAAAATCCGGGTCAACAGTTGCAGTAATAAATGTTATCAATTAGAAAACTCAGTTTATTCTGAATTAAGGTTAAAAGCTAATATTGGTATTTCAATGTAGCTGAAATTACTGCTACTGTATATTAATACATGTTTTCTTCAACAGCAGTATGGTAATTCCTGGCCTGAATGACAAATGTGTACTTATTTCTTATTCTTAGGGGTATATCCTTTATTGCCATGATTGTAAAGTAGAGATGTCATATAAAGAGTGCTAGACTGAGTAATTTGAGGATATCTTTATCCCTTAGGCAAGTTATTCTACCTATTCAAGATTCTGGGCATAATTATAGTGATCTCACATATTTCATGGACTTGTGAGACCTATAACTTATGAGAAAGCAATTTGTAAACATTGTGTACTAATCACATACAAACCAGTGTAAAATGTGTTTCTTAAACCAAACAAATGTATTGTCACTGTTATGTACAGTAGGGATGGCAAATCCAATACTTAAAAAGTCGGGTGTTGACATAAACTGATGAAGCAGGTTGGTGATACATGATAAATGGTTTCTTACACAGCTCTACAAACATAATATTAAGTTGGTAGACTATGGAAAATTACAAAGTACATGCCATCCAAACAACTACTGGATACTAATCTAGGGTGGCCATTGCTATGTAGAAAGGCCAATCCAATGTGTGAAGAATTTGTAGGTTTGGGGGGCATCAGGAAACCCAGATTAGTAGCTATAATTTCTCAGAATTTAGATGTTGGCAACTGGTTAAAATTGAAAATATTATATGAATTAACTGTAGATACATCAAACAAACATACTCTACAAGTCAGGTTTGGCCTGAGGGCCACCAATTTTCAACTTCTAGCTAAGTTTTATCTATTCCTATAACTCAAATCCTTTCTGAACACACAAGTCATGGTGAGGACTGTTTCTTGCACCCACAGGGATTTAATTTGGGGTTTGGGTGAGTGAAGCAAGAGACCTCTGGAGAAATATGGGATGACAGTTCTAAGAAATGTACAATGCAGGGCTGTTGAACAAACTTGCATGTGGTTGACCACTAGCAAGGAGATTCCCTGGACGCCTGTGGAAAGGCTACCAAAATGATAACCTGCAATGCACAGTTAGCTTCTATTATAGAGCACACAGCACACTCAGTTTCTATATCCCACAAAATTTTGTCTCTTATTGGGCCTATACTACAGATAATTTCTGAAGCTATCATGTAATCTTAGTATAGAGTAGACTGTTGGCTTCATGAACACTGAGTGTTTCATTTATCTTTGAATTTTCTGTGGTGTTGAATATATCTTACATGTATGTTCAATAGGTCTTGCTGAATACTGAAGAAATCTATGAATTCCTTCAGAACATAGTAAATTTGGGGCCAGGAACAGTGGCTTGTCTCTGTAATCCCCATTATTCATGAGGCAGAGATAAGAATTATCCAATTCACAGTAATCAAGCCAGTTGAAATCTATGAAAATCTATGAAATCAATAATGATGCCTATTGAATACAAATCCTTTTGAGAATTCAGGGCTCATCTTTATATTTTTTTCCTCTAAGACAGCCTGAGCCACAGTCTTTAGCCAGTTTTTTGTCGTCAGGTTCATTTTCTGACATTTAAAATGCAGAATAGTTGCTCTGTCCTGCAAAACTGGGTTTCAAAATGACTCCAGGTCTATTTTACTCTATTCCACTCATGGGCATGTTCCTGATTTTGCGAGGTAACACTCATCCAGTTCCAGAAAACCAGGGGTGTAAAGAAGAACAATAACACAGTCTTTTAGTGGGAAATTCCAAGAAACAAAGCCAGTTTCTGGAGTGGATGAGATTAAGTTAATTTTGAAGTGCATTTTCTTTGCTTCTGCTCAGAGATAGAAGAGAAGAACTACCCTGGAAGCAAGAAGACAGGTGCTCCGGAATTTCGATAGGTGTCTGACAGGCCCACATCCATCATTTAGTCCACTGTGAGAAATGGTGATCGGAGACTGATGTTATCAAACTGCTTAATCTCACTCTCATCACATTGCCTTTTCCTGAACCCTGCAACACAGTGTTCCGGAAGAGAGACAGTCATACATTTGCTTCTGACGGCAGGCTCTGATCATAAGCTACCAGGGCCAGTTCTGGGTCTACTTGTGAAGTAGAAGTATATCTTTAGTGTGCTTAGCCCCTTTATATTGGCTGTACACTTATTTGCTTATTCAGTCAACATACATTTATTCAGTCAACATACATTCATTGACCAACCTCTCTGGCTAAGCACAGTTCTATTCCTAGGGATCTAAATCTGAATCATATATTTATGAATAAATGATGTATGAGTGAATAAACAAGAGTCACAGTCCCTGCCTCTAAGGCACTCCCAGTCCTTCCCTGTAGAGAAGATAGACTAGTAAAGATACTATTATAGTTCATGATGGTGAATGCCATGATGGAGCTTGGGTATGATGTAATGAAACCCCTTTAGGTATACCAAAGAGTTTCCCTAAGGGGCTCATGGAAGACTTTGCCAAGTGGAGAGATCTTGTGGGCAGTTGTACATAGCAGCCAGCCTCTCAAATGGTGGTTTAAGAAGATTTGAAGTCTTCAGTCAGTAGACATCTGGTTCAACCCTTGAGTGGATGAGATCACTAGGGATGGAGAGACAGAGTAAGGGATAAGAAAAGGCTGGAGGTCAGAAGCCTGGGGAATGACAACCTGAAAGGGCATTCCCTGGGCCTAAGTCTCTTCCTGAATCAGTGTAGCCTGAATTCCTAACTTTTATCACACCAATACCCTGTGTTTTCAGTTTCAATGCCTGCAATCCTGATGAAATTATGTCTCTTGGATTTTTCCTTGTCTAAGAGAAAAAGATTGGTATTATTTAAATAGTTAGTCTTCAGTGGCAGATCTAGGGAAAGTTGCAGCCGCTGGGTGATATTAAATATGTAACCGTGGCTGAAATTCTGATTCTGGGCTTCCAAAAATGAAGCAAAAAGTGAGGGAGTATTTTTCAAGGCAATGAGTTTTGCCTATTGGCCGTGAAGTTATAATTCTGATTCCCTCTTGTATATGGGTGAAGTCTGGCTCATCCACTGTATCTGTAAGCATTTCAGGAATAAGAATCTATTATTGCCATACTAGACCTATTACGAGAATAGAACACTAGTTGCTATTATTGGCATTATTATTATTAGCCAAATCAGGCACTGAGACAAATTACTTATGTACATTGTTTTACTCACTTTTTAAAACACAAATTTTGGGTAAAGTAGCAAGAAGTATGATGAACATTTTAGTTTGGTTTATACACAAAAATATTTGAAAATGTCACTCCAGGAATTGGAGGCTATATTAGGCTACTACATAAATAAAAAATTATAATACATAATGTTTTACAAAAACTAAAAAGACACAGATTAATTATCTTAAAATAAACTGACTTCTTATTGGAGATGTTCAAGTAAACAGCAAATAGTTGGTATGCTTCTCTCATGTCATGGTAATAATTCTGATGACTTTCTTATTATATTATAAACCATGGCTGCCTGCCCTAAGGAAAAAAAATATGCTCTAATGCCCGTCCAAGATAATTTTTGTCATCTTAAAAGGATGTGTGCTTCATTGGATAAATCAAATAAATGAATTTTCATTTGGACTTCCATCTGGTGTGCTGGAGAAGAAACCAAGCAAGATTTAGGAAGTTCCTTGTCTTTCTGAGGGCAGTCCCCCATGTGACCTTGTGCAGGTCATTTACTCTGCTTGCACAGCAGCATTTGCTACAAATATTTATTAAAGTGAGGAATTCTTCATAGAAAAAAATCATCATATGACTGGGTCCTCTGGAGAATTCTGGAAATTTTGAGCTATAAATTCTAGATGAGAGCTTGTAAGGACAAGGAACAAAGCACATGGTGTTTACTGCGCTTCCCCTCCTGCTTCCCATTAGCCATTCCTTCCCTTTCAATCATTTAGAGGTACTTTTCCAGCTGCAAGTATTCTCCTTCAATAGCTACAGTAATCATAATTTATCATCTTTATTTAGTAATACTAATTTATTGAGTCCTTAGTATGGTCTACATACACTGTTCTAAATGATTTCCATACATCAAGTCATTTTACTTTCACAAACACCCTATGAACAACATATATTATCACTTGCAATATACAGGAAAAGAAACTGGACACAAAATGTTTTAACAACTTACACACTATCATAAGAGTTCTGAAAGACCAGGGTGCGATTCATCCCAACCAAGTTGACTCCAAACTCTACCTTTTCAATCTACATGAATTGACTTCTTCTAGAGTGTATTTCTGTCACAGTGTTCAGAATAACTCATTACATGTGTGTTCACTTTTATCACTCTATGCCATTGTTCAAAACCCTTGAGGGAAAAGAATATGGTTTATTTGTTTGCTTAGGTCTTAGTTAAACACAGTGAAGGACCTTATGATGGTTGAATGAAGGTATAATTGCATTCCCTAAAAAAGTGACCCAACTTTGAAAATAATTCAAGAGCCCCATGAGTCAATGACAGGCTTCAGGGTGCTATCCATGACTCCCTCACTTCCAAGAATTATACATTATAGATAAGCTTTTTTTCACCCTGCAGGGAAGGACTTTACGCCTCTCAAAAAAATCTGAAAAAAGTCTGTGTCCCCCCAAAATTTAAAGGTTAAGTTTCAGCCTCTGAGCAATCAGCCATTGGGAACAACTTTCCTACCTGACTTGACTACAGGTAGAATTATGCTAATCATTATTATAGGAGTTAAATGGTCAAGTTTTTTGCCATTAGAATGCTGACCTATAACAAGATACTAACTAATTACATATAGAGAGAGCCAATTTTTAATCTATTTGAAACTATTATAATTTGTAACTATTAGAATGAAAAGACTATTGAAAGTAAAAATTTATGTTGTTTAATTGAATGATTCTTTCTAAGGAATATTTTATTTATGTGTTTCATGTTGACCAATATTCATGGACTTATTTTTTCCATGTGGAAGATCAATTGCACAAGAATTGATAAAATTGATCAGGTATTAGTGCATGTCACTCTTTTAAACGGATAAAAAAGCAAGAATAACTTTATAATTAGTGTTTTTCACTTTGATGTAGCCTATAGTAGCATGCAATCTATTTTTTCTTCATGAGTTTCTGTTGCTACCATCTAATATAAGTCTTTTTTAAGAAAAGCTATAAGCTCTTCTTATTTTGACTGGATTAATTTGCCACTTGGGAAATACTTGTTTTCTAAGATTTGAGAATTCCTTGGGTGTATAAGAAGGTGATAGAAGAAAGACTCAGAAGCATCAATTAAATTAAATATAACAGGAATTTATTGAACATATTATGTTTGCCTAGAAATATACTGAGGATCTGGGAAGGAGCAGAAGATATAGTCTTTTTCTTAAAAAAATCTTGTGTTCTGGAATGAACTTTATATACATCCTTAAATATTAGAGCTTAGTTTAGGGTTGATGTATAGGAAATAAAATGCCTTCAGTAAATACTTCAAAATGTAAAGCTTTCTGAAGCAGTGTTCTGAAAGTGAATGAAAATGAGATGAAGGTAAATGAGTAGAATTTGTTGTAGAAGACACTTGTGGTTATCTACCAGAACTTAGTAAATATGGGGTTATTTTGTGGTAGTGGAAATAAAGATGAAAGAATGGAAATAAGAGATACCTAGGGGGAATGCACAGTTTGGAGCATGTTATTCAATTCAGTCACAAGAGTCTAGCCAGGCTCACAGTTCTTTCTAGAGAAATGGTCTCACTCACATTTTGGCTAAATAAATAGTCTTGTGTTTATCAACATATGCCCACCACCTTTCTGCACATAGTTAATTCATCCAATAATACACTTCTTTCACAGGCCAGTCAGTCTAAATCCAGGTTAGAAATTTACCGGGTGTTAAATGATAAGTCAGTCAAAATCCTTCTGTATGAAACTTAAACTAAAAATTGCCAGGTGAGGACAATCAGCTATAAGATTGAAACTGAAAAGATGCTTCAAGACAAAAACAAGGAGGCTATGAGTCATGTTAGAATTGGAGTATATTATTTGGCTATATTTTCTCCAAAATTATGATGACATAAATGTATGTATGCTATGTCAAGCCAGGAGTTAACTAGCAATCCAGAGCTAGTGTGTTAACCTGTGTTTTCCCAAACACATACCTATAACAAAAACTTATTTTCAGATGTTTATTAGGTTCAAAATAGTAAAGGAGGAAAAACCATTTCAAGGATACAATTACCAAGCAATAGAGCCTTGATTTCACTGGAACCTCTTGAAAAACTTATGGAATTGTTTCAACTTACCAGAATTGTGCAGTCAAAGAATGAGAGGTGAGAGTATTTGTCTGCTGTGCCCAGTCTCACCATTTGAGGCTTGTTCCAAGGGGTGTTAACGGTCCAATTTCTTAAAGGAGAATGCATGCAACCAAAACAAATTTCTGCTAGTGTTTGAAGTGTTAGGGGCACTCCAGAGTGGAACATTCTTGAAGGAACGCTTTGCAGCTAGTATCGGATTTCCTGAAGCCAACATGAAGTTTCTTCCTGTTGTCATGGCAAGAAACATAAGCTCACCTGATGTGGGTGGAGACCCCAAAGGCATGTGACACAGTCTAGACCTTACATTGTCCAAAATAGTTCATGTATACACAAAGTCCAAGCTGTCAATGAATAGATGTACTCAAGGTAGATGTTGGCTGCAACCCTTATAAAAGATTTAATAAACAAAGGTTAGGAAGTAAGTCTCAGTCTCTTTGCTATCCCGGGTCCAGAGGCTTTAACTGATATTAAAAATATCTTCTTTCTTCCATACATTCTAGATTTCCCCCACTCTTGCCTGCCACTTCAACTGAAAGAAGTTGCTTGTGTGGTAGAATAACCAACACCTTCATTTCTAAGTGGTCTGAGTGTACAGTTTCTCTTGACCTTTTTAGAGAATGACTGCTGAAATTATCTCTTCACTGTTAACCAAGGATATCTAGAGCAATTCTTGGCCACAAAAACCATGGCTTTGTTCCAGAATCTTAAGAGTGTGGGCTTCCCCATTCAAAACTGTTATCTTGTAAATCATACAATAATTTGGTCAAAGCAACATTCCCAGGTATAACATATGCACCTCCAAAGTTCAAAGGGGCTTAATCAATTTTTGCTGCTATAACAGAATACCTCAGACTGGGAAAATTATAAATAATAGGAGCTTATTTTGCTCACAAGTTTAAAGGTTAGGAACTCCAAGAGCATGGCACTGGCCACTGGTGGCAGCTTTTGTTCTGTATCATAACATGGAGGAAAAGAGAATGGGTGAAGACTAATTATCCTTTCATCAGGAGTCCACCCCTATGATAAGTAATCCACCCCACCAATAACAATGTTTGTTATTTGCTCATGAATACAGAACTCTCATAACCCAACGACCTCTTAAAAGTCCAGCTCTTTTTATATTTTTAGGGTACTGGGGTTTGATCTCAGAGCCTATACCTTGAGCCACTCCACCAGCACTTTTTGTGAAAGTTTTTTTTTTTCTTTTAAGATAAGATCTCACAAACTATTTGCCCAGGCTGGCTTTGAACTGAGATCCTCCTGATCTCTGCCTCCTGAGTAGCTATGAGTACAGGCATGAGCCACTGGCACCTGGCTCCCAGTTCTTAATATTGCTATAATAACAATTTAGTTTCAACAGGAATTTTGGAGACAGCATTCAAACCATAGCAGAGGCCTCAAGTGCAGAGTGCATGTAAATTCCAGATTTTTTTGGCTCCATAAACTTTACCGATGTGGTAAGTCTTTGAAACTTTTGAGGCTTTATCTTCCACACTTCTGGCATGCATATGTCTTCTTAAGGTATCAGAATTGCTTACCTCTTGCTGTCCACTAGGTCCAGTTAGCATCATGATTAGGCAATTAAGGACTAGCAATGATGATTCTGAGGAATGTCAAGATAATTCAGGTATAGTGTGGCAGAGAGCAAAAGATGTACATTAGTACTGGAAGAGACAATGGATGTGCTAAAGATGGTCAGTTATTATCTCTGTGTACATGCAAATAGCATCTGATAGTCAGAAAAGAACACATTTGCTAGATTAATAGAATATCAAGTGTCAATTTCAGTAAGGATGTCACATTCAGCAAAGCAGCTACTATTGGAGCTACTACTTGATTAAGTTTTTGGTGATTCACAATTATTTACTTCTGGTTATGATTCCTCTGGTTTTTCAGGGATCCAACAGTGGAACCCAATGGAAATATGATAAGAACATCACTCCTACAACCTTGAAGTCTTTGAGAATAGCACTTGCTTTTACAATTTTTTTCAAAGATGAATTATTACTCCTGTTTTATTATAATGGCAAGGTGCTTTTGGGGGTCAATTTCAAGAGCTTCCACTAGCTTTTTTTTTTTTTTTTATCACAGTGGATTCTACAGTATACATCAGAAAACCATTGTGAATATCCTGCTAGCTTCTAAGAATGCATTTTGGAACTAGCTACAGTGTTTGTATATCCGTGTGTTTTATCCCTCTCCCCAAGTTCTTAAGTCCTCAAAGATCAATTCTCTTTTTATTTGTACTTACTAGCCACGTACTAAAATTCTTTTGATTAGTAAGCTATTTTATATATGTAAAATATATATTATATATGTATATATATATGATATTTCCCCAGATAGGATATACTAAGCTCTGATTCTAGGTTTCATCAATGAGAATATGTAGGGATAAATATTAAAGATAAGCCTTTTTTTTTAAGTATTCACTGTTATCAGTGTATTTGGATGGTTCTCAACCATTCAAGACTGGTCTCCAGCTATAACTGGGGAACTTCTGCTGCTTCAGATATTTCAGAGGGGGCATAAGCATTCATAGTTCTCAGATCCATTTATTCAAATATCTTATACTAGTTCTGAGGGTCTTGCTTCTGTCCTATAAACCCCCATCTCTAACAGAAGAGAACTGTGTGGCTACACATTCTATATAGTTTTTGTCCCTTACACACTTACAATTATATTCTGTTCAAGATTTTGAGTACTCTTTGATCTGTGGCTGCCTGAGATGTTGCTGTAACATTGCATGGACACCTTTCTGCTTCAATCCTGTCCTGAGTCAGTTGATTTCTTTCTTCAAAGCATCTCTGCAAGTTAATAAAATTTAAAGACATTAAGGGACTAGATTTTTCAGGGACTTCATGAAACATATTCGGAATGCATCCCAGAAATGTTCACCTAAAAGAGGGGAAGCAGGAATATTTGTTCATTGTTTCACATTCTCAATTGGTGAACAGTTTGCTCCAAGAGTATGAAAATCCCTGTTCTTCTCAGCTGTACACATTCAGTGCTGAGTAAGCTCTCTCCACCATCTATAACAATCCTGTTTCTGGTACATGAATTCCAAATATGGGACACTGTCATCCCAGCCATGTGGGAGGCAGAAATGAGAGGATCACAGTCCAAGACTGGTCTGGGTAAAAGCATGAGACCGCATCCAAAAAATAAACTAAAGCAAAATGGGCTGAAGGAGTGGTTCCAGTGGTAGAGCACCTGCCTAACAAGCACAAGACCCTGAGTTTGAACTGCTGTCAAAAAAAGAGAGAGAGAGAACGTGGTGTCAGTCTGTAGTATTAAGTGTCATATTCATCCTGGTTCAAGTGTACATTTAGGCATCTTGCTACTTTATTTCACTGCCTAATGAAGATCACCTAAGCATTTACATATTAGTTCATATGTTATTTTAAACCCATTAATGTAAATTAGTTTTTTATTTTTTTACTTTTCTTCTTTCCCTTATATTATACTTTGGGCATAGTAGATTATTGTCAATATATTTGTATAAGAAAGATATACTTACAAATTTCAGTATAGCAAAGAGAACATTGTAAATTACTCAATGTAAAAATTGGGTGTTAGTCGGATGGGGTTAAAAAACCACAGTTATCAAAAGAAAGAATAGAAATCAGGAGACAATGAGCTATTTTTTTCTAATAAGAACATGATATGTCAAACTAGAGAAACAAAAGTAATAAGTAAATTTAGAAATCAGAAAATATGTAAGTATAATCTATAGGACAGAAAAAGTAATGTACAGGAAGTATATAACAAATCAGTCATATAAAAATATGATCTAGATCCTTAAAAGCTAGCTTGGCCTTGTTTAAGTGAGCCAGCACAGTGAATATCTTTGAACTCCTGCTGTTGATGTCTACAAGGATGCCTTAATCCAAATTGACTTTCAGGTCAAGTTGTCCTGTGGGCTAGAACTATTCTAACTCTTACTTTTCACAATGGTCAACCTTACAACTCTAACTTGTTTCCTCTCTTCTTGCTCACTGCTATTTCTGCTTTCCCTTGTTCCATGGAATCTGAGATTACTCAAGTATGTCTTTATTCAACTTGAAGAGAATACTAAGACAAAGAAAGGGAAGGGGTGGAAAAATCTCCAAGTTTGCAAACTGGAGACTGGGGACCTGGAGAGAATGCTAAAAGAATGACGCTGTCTTTAATCAAAATGAAGAATGAAAGAAAAGAGTATCTTTTTGGATTAGTGAAATTAAAGAAATGAGTGTCCTTAGGATGCTAATATTTTATGTCCACTGTATCTCATTTAAATTTTATGTATTTGTTCCTATTGATTTGTGACCTTACTCACCGCTCTTGTTCTCTCTTTCTTTCATTTTAGTGTTTACTTACTAAATTCTACTTTATATTTTACTCTAAATGCCACACAATTTCAAAAGTGGAGCTTCCCTTTTCTTCATTGGACATTAAGTTAGCTAATTATGGCTCCTCAAAACAAGGTCTATAACAAGATATCTAAAGATATAGGTTCTAGATTTCTAGCTGTTGTACCAAACCCACACTATGTGTTAAGCAACTGTGTTTGATAACAATAAAAATACAAAGACACATGTATCACTATCCTTTACTTCATATAATGCATAGTGGAGAAGACAGACACTATGATCAATTTTTACTTAAAATACAAATAATACATTATAATGAACTATAAAACCACAGATAAAAGTGCTACTGACTTTGGAATAAGTGGATGAAAAAGAAAATAACATTTGAACTGAGTTTTATAAGATGGGCAAAGTTGACAAGATAAAGAGAACACGAAGAGAACAGGATGCATAGAACTAGAGGTACAGACTCAAAATATTGTTTTATCCTCCAGTGTACAAAATTAGGAAATAAGAGCAGAATAGAAGGGATAGAAGGTATAAAATGAATCTTGATATGAAGCTAGGCTAACACAGTTACTATAATCTTTGACTAGGAAGCTTGAATTTTCTACATTTATTCATCCAGTGCTTGGTAATGATAACATTAGTGAGCACCACGTAGGGTTATTAAATGCTAGGCACTACGTTAAGTAATAATACAATTTTCTTAGCAATCTATACAAATACTCAAATTGGTGAGTTTGAGGTGCCACTATGGTATTCGAATGAAAATAACCCGCTGGCATTAGGAAGTATGGAACTAGAGCAATGGAGAGAGATCAGCCTGAATATTGGGACCTGAAATCTACTGGCATCTGTGTGGTGGTTGAAGATTATATCAAGAGCACTAGTCAAGCCCAGGTTGTCTAAAGGAAGAGGTCACAATGAGAGAAACTGGAAGTAGTTGTAAAGAAGAAATTAGGATTGAATAGGGTTCTAAAATTGAATAAGAAAGGTATTTTTAAAGAAGCTGTTATTAAGTCCAAGTTTTGCAGAGAATCTCAGTAAGGTAAAAATGTATACATATCTATTGCAAATGGAAACCCAAACCCCTATCTTATCAAGAGATTAATTGAAAATTTTAGGAGAATCTCAAATACAGAAAGCTTATAAATAATAAGTCTAGCCTGGAAGTATCCATTCATGGAGAGCAGGTCCAATGCTCTAAAAATACTTCTAAGTCTTACATTTGAAGAAAATTTCATCCACTATGGCATTTGAAGCTGAAATAGCAAAATGGTTGCATGCATGATCTTTAGTTTAAAAGGGAAAAACTTAAAGGAGTTGAATGATCATTTGAAGTTACTTGACCTTCTGAGCCTCAGTTTCCTCATCCGTAAATGAGAGAACATTACCAATTTCATAGAGTCATAGGTGAGGATATAACGAGGTTATTGCATTTAAAGCACTTTACCTGGCATGTAGTAAGGGCTCAATTAATAATAGCTATTATTATTATGCTGGGCTGTGGAGAGACGAGAGCCCTCCATTGCCTGACTTTTCATTAACCATGCAACATTAGGGAGTTTTTGGCAGCAACCACAAAGCAGTTTGTTGGCACACAACCTTTCAATTATCTGCACTACTGATCCCCTCCATTAGCATGGATAAGAGAAAGTGTGCAGCATAGATAAGCCAGAGGGAGGGAAACAAACCTAGTCTAGCCATATATCTATATAAATCCCTATTAGGATTTAGGAGCAGTTCCTCATGGCTACAGATTAATATCTTTGAAGAGAAGAGTCTAAGTTCCTTAAATGAGTTTTTTAACTTGACCAATGAATGCTAACTCTTCTTTGTTGTTACTTTATTTTTACATAACAAATCTCCATTTAAGAAAATATACAAGAGTCTTTTTTGCTGTAATATTTCAGTCCTGACTTTATTTCCATTGCTCTGCCTGTGTCTAGCAAGGGTAAGAATTACTTAAGTTATTTGAGAGTCAGTGGAAATGGTAATAAAAGTCCCATCTTATTTCACATTGAATTCTAATTCTTTGAAATATGGAGACAACTTTCTTTTTTCTTTCCTTTTCTTTCATTTACTTTAAAAATAAAAAAACAAAAAACAAAGGTAGAGAAGCTTTCCTTAGAAGTGGTGTAAGTTTATAGGTTTTATTTTTGGCCACTGGAGGGCTCTCATATTTTTCCACTAATGGAACAGAAACTTTGAGCATGACTAAAACCTAGAAGCAAAGATGAAAGCTTAAAGTGAATGATCTTAGTTTATGCCAAAAGCTAGATGAGACAATATAGGTGAATCTAATGCTTTCCAGCATTTGGATACCTGGAGAGATGCTGAGTAGAGGTAGTGGCTCAGAACTCCAGCTTCAGGAAAAGGTAGATTGCTCCTTCTATCTCCTTCATTTTTGCCTTAGTGATCACCCTTGTCCCTGGTTCCTTTCAGACTGATAATCAACCAGCACCCTGTGGAGGTCCTAAAAAGATAACATTGAAGCTTGATCCTTTTTAAGAATGACTTCTTTCTCTCTTATTCTCAAACACTCTTTGCCCCTCTCCAGTCTTTCCCCCTCAATGACTTTCCTTAACCCATATTTATGCGTTTTATGAAGTCCAGTAGCAATCGCCCCACACACCTACATGCATACAACCATTTATGCTTACCTCAGTGATTCTAGATTAACTCAGGTCAATGGTGTGGTACTGAACAATGGTGGTCAGATTTATGAATAAAGGAAAGTAATCAGCCATGTGGAGCCCAGTGACCAAATGGGTATAGAGATGCCAGATCAAAGTCAACTATTATGGATACTCAATAAAAGGTACTGAATGTCAGTAGATATCTTTGAAAGTACTAATATTCATAGCCAGGAAAGTGATCAAGTAAGTCACTGCTCTGGCATAAAATAGGAGTTCTATCTGGCCATGAAACAGGCCCCCCAACACAGCTACCAGTAGACAAAAAGTCTGGCTCTTTGATGGCACATCTGGAAAAGCTACAAGATATTCAAATACCTTAGGTATTAGTGGAGAGAGTTACAGCTCTGAAGATAGATAAGTACCTAGAGATACACCAGAAACTATATGATACACAGCCTGGAACACCAGGAGTAACTAAGCTATTGAATAATTCATTGTTTACTTTTTTAAAAGAGGCCCAGGAACTATAAGCTGAAAGTCTCTAGAGTAAACAGCAAAGAAATGTTAAGACAAACAGTCTGGCACAGTTTTTTCTGTCGACTAGATTTTTTGTTGTTGTTGTTTTATTTCAGGTGTCATGGACTCAATATCTATACAGTCCTATTTGCTTAATTCTGCTTCATTTAATTTGAACTTCAATACCTAAATAAAATTCCTGTTTTGGCCCTAGAGGCCCCTTTGGTATGTGATTTTGCTGTTGTTACTCTTTGCCTACCAAAGATAAGGTTATTGAAAGGCTTTGTTCTTTATATGTAAAGTCTCTCTGTTTCATAACACCTATTTGACTTTCAAATACATACTGTGGCCATTACTGATCTCTATATCATATATGGAGTTGTTTTTTAAAGTTGTTTGTTACATAAGACTCTTATTACTAATTTTTACTGATATAAGATAAATATAATAAGGGAAACTGTACTATCTCCTCAACTTTTCTGTAAATTTAAAACTGCTAAAATAAAAAGTTGAAAAAATACTGATTCTATTCATCTCAGGTTGATAGGGAAATCCTTAGAACTTAAGAGTGAAGATGAGTTGCACAGCAGTCCTGGGAGAGAGACAGGTGAGCATCTCCCTGATTTGGGATATACTGTTACAAGCACGGAGGGTCCTGGAACTAGTTCTCTATTGATATCAAAAGACAATGGTATTGATAAGTCCATGGAGATGACCCATCTGATCTACCTTCCATTTTCTTATGGTTCTTTTCCATTAATACTGTCAAAAGTCTTTTCAAATGCAACCTAATTTCTTTCTTCTCTGAATTTATTCTTTAATCAATGTGGTAGCATATTGCACTTAATCAATATCCAGTTCCTCTTCTGGGCACATAAAGATCTTTTCATTTCCTGCTTCCCTTGAAGCTACTAGGTGGGACTAGGTGACTTGAATTGGCCAATTAAATGTGAATTTGAAGGGGTGCATGTCACTTTTCTTGTAGGAGCATTTAATTGCCAGTGTATAGCCTGGGTTTCTTCATCTCCTGCTGTGACAATCATGGGAACACGTGTTGATTTGGAGGTGCCATAAGATCAAAGCAGCCTGCAGTGCTGAGCCAACACATGGAGGACAGCTGCCCTGGAGAGTTGCCCAGACATGCGGGGGACTTTGTATGAGTGAGTAAATTTTGTTGTGTTAAAAGGGAGCTAAGATTGTGGGAATGTTTTTACCACTGCATAACCTAAAATATCTTGACGATTATGGTTGAAAAGTAATCTCAAGAGGATAATACATTGTTAGTAATTGATGATATCTTAATATATTACCTCTTCCAGAGTCTTTCCATTGTGATAGGTGATCCCAGGAGACAAGATATCTTAACTGAGAGGAATGAACTATTAATGATGAAGTAGAAGACTCTTGGGCATATTAGAGAAGATGACATTTTGGGATGAGGCAATCTTCCTTTGTAATCATACCATGATGGTGTCTGGCCAAATATTCATTCACAAACACATTTTTAAAAACATGGTTTGTGACAGATACAGAAGCTGTGAGATCCAGGGTCATTTTTTTTTTTTCTTAAAGTTTTCTCCCTCTAATCCATTCTAAATATCACCAACACAATGTTGCAGGTAACTCAATTTGTCCTCAACATACCTTGTGTCTTTAATTTTCACATGGCTTGGATTGTTCGCCTTTGTGATTACTAATAATAACCCTTTTTTCATATGCTCTGACTATGATCTAAGCTTTTAATGTATTTTTCATTATTCTTCCCAACTACTTTGGAGGCATTGTCCCCAAATGCATATGGCTAGAAAGTGGTTAATGCAAGATTCAAACCCAGATTCTCTAGAGTACGTGCTCATTTTACCATGAGCTCTGCTCTCTCCTTTAGTGGCCCTCACATTTCCTCCAAGGCCTAATTTAAGCTCCATCTTCTCAGCATTGTGTCTTTCCTGAAAGGCTATACAATATCTATGGTCATCTGGAAGCATGGCCACTTGTCTCCAAAGATGGTCTGGTTTCCATGGGTCTGGTGACCCATGTATCTTGATGTTCAAGCCCTGAGCAAGTTGTTCCTGTCACTTGCATTTTGCCCTTTAGGATGTGATGGAAGTGGTATTGAATGATTTCTAAGATCAGGTAATAAGAAGCCTTGTGACTTCTTCCTCAGCCTCTAGAAACACTAACTCTTGGAACACATGCTCTGAGGGAAGACACATGTCATTTGTGGCCGTAAAGGTAGCAATAAAGATGCCAAGTGGAGAGATACAGATCTGTGGGCTTTCCCTAGTTGTGTCACCCATCTCATCGGAGGCACCACACATAGGAGGAGGAAGAAATCCATTCTGTATGTCCAGTCCAGACAAGACTCTAGCTCTAACTGCCATCTTTCAGGAACCAAATAGAAGATCATAGTCAAGAACCACTCAGCTGAGTCCAATCAAATCACAGAACCATGAATTACCATGATAATAAAGCAGTTTTTTTAATAATTGAGATTTAGAGAGATCTGTTTTACCTCAATAAGTATTTGGAAAAGAAACTTACTATATGCTATCCTCCTTCCCCATTTCTGCATTTCTGTCAGACTATATCTGTGGGCTGTTATTATATAATTGACCCATTGACATCATCTCATTTGAAGGCCTTTTGGGGGCTTTTTCCCATCAAGTAAAGGGAGATGGATCCTTTTACTTTCTAGCTTATCACCAGGGATGTGGTAGGATTTCAACAAACATTTATTGATTGATAGGCTACTCAAAGTCAAAGACTATGAAATTCTCATAATGCCTTGTGCAGAACTAGACTGTAGACCATCAAGGACATTTGATAGTAAGGCAGGTGTCCATCAACGTGGCCCAACATATGTAGTAACAAATGTTTGAGTGCTTTGGTGACCAGCTTTTCAAAACTTCCCTCCTTGCACTGTCCACATGTCCAAGACTTTAACCTCAAAGGTCCATGTACACTAATCTGTGCTTTTACTCACGTTGTCTCCTCTGCTTGGGTTGCATTCCCCATCCTTCCTCCTACCTGTTTCACTTTGTGAGAAACTATTCTGCAGAAAACTGCTAAGAGATTACCTTCTCTTTAAGCCTTCCCTGCCCTCTTACAGTACAATAATCTCCTTTCTTGGGTTCACTGTGGCCTGTTGACTACTTATGCCATGGTATTCCACTTACTGCTTGTCATTATCTCTCTTACCTAGTGAGCTTTTCAAAGACTGAGGCTGTAGCTTATGTAACTCTGACTCACCAGCACAGTAAATGGCACAAAGCAGGTGGTCAATAAATGACTGCTGGATGAACGAGTATGGTTTTTAAGGAACGCACAATCATATGAGAGATAAGAAGTAAACACAGTGTTGAGCGCTTTGTCATCACAAAGCCCTACTAATATACAATTGGCATCCAGCTCCCTGGCTGCTCCTGCCTATCTCACGCCTTTCATCTTTCACCACAAAGCCAACAGAGCCATTCTTTACTCAATGCTGTGCCTTTCTCTGAACCCTCTCTAGTTTGTACATTTTTTTTTTGTCCTGAGATGCCTGAAGCCTCTTCATATTCAGCCCAAAATAGCACTGACCTTTCAGCTGCTATATCACCTGGCAGCTCATATCTAATTTCCTTTTGCAAAAGCCTTGCTCACTCGCTTTTAGCATTTCTGCTTTCCAGGTTTCTCTTGCTGCTTGCTGTGTTGCTGATTGTGTTTTTCCCTCAGAGAATCTGGTTTCCATTTTTTTCTGGTTTGAACTCTATTTAGCTATTTATTTCTTTTCCCCCAAGCATTCAATGGTACACAAGGCAGGGGGCAGGTTAGGAAATGGGAGAAGCTGTTTCTTGGTGATTTCTCTTCTGTGGGGGAGCCCAAGTAAGACCTGGAAAATAGCATAGCCCCAGCTCATTCTGCCCTCTCTGCCCCCAAGCTGCTTTTCTAACCTTTACCTAGGATCACAGGAAGCATTAAATTGCATTGAGATTTTTGGTTTGTGTCTTTATTCCTCTCCTCTCTTCTCCTTTCCTTCCCTTCTCTCCTCTTCTCTCTCTCTTCCTAATTTGAATGATATTCATTCCATATTATATGCAAAGGAATCTAGGTGCCATGTCAAGACACTTTCCCAGAAAATTTTTGAAGCCATCTTTCTTAAGGGCTGGCCTCAGATTCTAGATGACATTATTCTCTACAAAATGGCTTCCCACCAAGAAGAAGAAAGATAGTCTATAACTCCTGTAGGCTGAAAAGAACTTTGATAAAGTGGAACTCCTTACATGTCATGGGAACTGAAACTATAATTCACATTAAAAAAAAACTGTAAAAGTAAATAACATACATATTTATGAAAAAGCTGATTAAAAATTACAAATACAGTTTCTAGAATGTTCCCCATGGTCTTATGCCTTTATGTTTATAAAGGTGCTGTTTCTCCAGTTTCAAATGACTTTGTTTATCTCAATTTATTAAAATTCTACTTATCCTTCAAAGCACCTTTTGTTTGCCATCTCCTCTTTGAAAACTCACCTTGTCACCCAGATGTGAGTTCTCACCCTCTGCCCCAAGTTCCCACTGCTCTACTTTGTTTATACTAGCTTTGTAGCTTTTAAGGCAGTCAGCCTTATATTTAAGTTACTTATAGAGGCATTATTTCTTCCTCTAAATTATAAAGCCCTTGGGGCTAGGAAAGCCATCTTATTCATTCCTATGACTTCCACCAAGCATAAACTGTTTGACACCATGTCTAGAATGGTTCATTGTAATTTTACTTTCAGAGTGAAAAAATGTACACAGTGACAAATATTGCTGATATTCCATGAGAGTTAGACTCCTTCTAGAGCCCTGTAGCTTGGAGGTCACAAAAAACCCTCTACATGCACTTGGAGTTCACCAAAGTATGACAGAAGTATTTGGGTGAGTATGGGGAGATACTTTGAGTTAAGAAAAGGTAGCAATGGGAAGAAAGATGGGGAACTTGCTTTTTAATCAGGTAGTAGAATGGTTTGCCCCACAGGACTAAGTTGCAATCACAATATTACAAATAATTATTTTAACACTTAGCTTTTAAGAATATTTAAACACCAGGTATTGGGCTAAGTGCTTCACATGTAATATATCTCTTAATTCTCATGACAACCCTGAGATAAGTGTTAAGGTCATCATTATCTAATGGATAGGGAAATTAAAGTTCTAGCCAGATAGGTTAAGCAGTTTGCTTCAGGTCACACAGCTAGTCAATGGCAGAGGTTAAATTTAAGCTCACACCAGCTGGAGGCAGGCTTCTTGCTCTCAAGGAACACACTAGATTTTCTTTCCCTGCAGGTGGGAACTCCTTTAGTTTAATTTTCTGCAATTGTTAGTGAATATTGACCCATTAATGAATGGTGTGTTCTCGAGCGTGGCTGTCATATAATAAAAGGGTTACAATTTACACTGCCAAAGAGAACAGTAACTACAATTACTACTATTTATAAATGACACATAGACTATTTATAAATGACTCCTACATGTCAGGGACCTCTGTATCTTCCAAACAATCATTTCTACTTTTCACAACAATCCCAAAGGAGGACATCATTATCCTCATTAAACAGAGAAGGAAGCCAAAGACCATGGAGGTGGAGGAGACTGAACAGAGCCCAACAGTCAGTAAGTTACAAAGGCAGTATTTACCTGCAATGCTGCCTGTGATGGAATCTCATGCTATTTGCGCAGCCCTAGGAAAAAGGATGAGATTACATTAGTACCTATTAGTATTTATTTCTCTTTCCCAAGTCAAGGACGACATTTATTATTGTTGTTATTGTCACTGTTACATCTCAGAACATTTTTGAACTTAAAGGTACACATGCTAAACATAGATAATTGCTCAGTGTTTTCTGATCCTAATCCTATATTTCTAGAATTTTCTAAGTAGTGTTGAGTATAAATGTGTTAGACATTAGGTTGAAATTTTCTGTTTTCTTTACTAAACTATGAACAACTCAAAGATGGGGACAATTTCTTATTCACCATTGATACCTCAATTCCAGATAGATAGTAGATAGTAAACAAAAGCTGAACTGCATAGCTCTTTCCCCTGTCATTTTCCATGGTTTTATTAATCTCTTTCTTTTCTTTGTTATCACTTTATCATCTAACTTATTTTACATCTAGTCTTGGAACTGCAGTGACACCCACTGCCACTATCAACCTCAGTGATAGTGTTCTGGAACAAAATGGTGACCAACCCTTCCTTGGGACATAGTCTGTGTCAGGAGCAGTCTTCCTAGTCTTGAGAGCCCAGCAGTCCCTTATTCCTCTACTCTCATGGAACACTGGCTTTTGATATTACTGTTTAGCAGCACTCATGTTCAAATTCATTAATTAATGAAGATTAATCAATAATTAAGCATTCTATAGCCACCCAGAGGCCATTTCATGGTGCAGTGATATATTTATTGCCTCATTCAGCGAAAGGACTCAACAGCTCTCTAGTACTTCTCACAGTTTGGTTATTATAGAATGCCTAATTGACAACCTTGGACTCCAAGTGCCTCCCTCCTGGCCCCTCTCCCGTATAGTAACCTCAACTCAGCCCCCCTGGCACAGCTTCTGTCTGTACCAGCCCAGGCCTCTCAATCTGTCACTTATAGACAGTGAGCTTGGGTTCCTTGAGCTGATCTGTGCTAGGGCTGGGATGAAGCCAGACAGCTTGGGAACAGTGCCCTTAGTGGCAGCGATGAATCCCTCAGGGTTGCCCTGGCAGCAGCTGGTACTTGTTGCTCATAGGAGGTGCTGCCATTTAGCTCAAAGCTGTCTGTTGTAGTGTTATAGGAGGGTAGTCCCAATGGCCCTTAAAAAGTGCAAATGGAAAGTCAGTGAAAATGCTGCCAATCACAAAGAGCTAGAGCTCCCTGCTCCCCAAGATTAGCATCCTAAGTCTCTAGGAAGGCAAATGTTCCTCTGAGTCAGGGACACTGTGCAAGGACACGGTATACACAACAGACTTGGTAGTGATCTGCTAATTGACTGTCACTTGGGGATTTCATTCTGCCACTAATTATTGTGTGTGGCCCAATATATCTTATTTCTGTCCAAATCCTTACTTTCCATTCCTGGCTAAATGTTACTCTTAGGGAAAACCATAGTCTATGGCTCAAGGACAGTATTAATCTGGGGTGAAAACTGTGCACAAACTAAGAGGCATTCAGCCTCAAGGTTCCCAAGACTCCCCTTTTTATATGTATCCAGGAGAAGGAGAGGCTGCTCAGTACAGAGTCCTCTTAAACTGTCTACTTCTAGCAGCATTCAGATCCTTCATTCATATTGTTTTAGAGATTGGTGACAGCTTAACCAAAGCCAGGTGGGATTCCCATAAAGACATATGCCTGGGGTCTGACATATTGGGCTTTTATTCAAGAAGGACCTATTTATTAGCTATCATTATAGTAGCTCTCATTACAATGACTAAGTTAATGAATATTAATAGTGATGACATAAAAATAACCACTGGTCATTGAATACCTACTAAGTTCTGGTGTCTGTGTTAAGAATTTCCCAGTAAACAACAAGAGGAGTTGTAGAATAAGATAAAGAAACCACAGTGAAAGGAATAAGGAATTATAAATGCAGCTGAGTCAGTATGAATATTTTGTATTGATTTTTCCCTTTTTTCCTCTTCATTCTTCTACAGCTGATTTGGTATAGTGGCTATGGAGGAATCTCCTAATTGGAACTTCCCTTACACTTGGAAGACTGCAGACCACGAGGGAGTACAGGAAAAGAAGGCATAAGACAAACTGATCAGGACTTCCCTTTCTATTATGGGAGCAGGGTAAGAGAATTCCAGCTCATTTATAAATGAATTTGAGGTGAAAGTACCAGTCACCTCCACATAATGTCATTAGACTAGTGTGCACTCTATAGCCCATTGCTGGTGGAACAAAATTTAGGAATTCAGGATCCTGATCATAGTCTTTTGAAAAGAGAAGTGACAAACAGATATAATCATTCTCATTTGATGATTGAAAAAAGTAAATGTCAGGGAGATTGAATAACTTACTTATGGCTGTGCAACATGTCAATAACTGAGTTGGAAGTCAGCTGAGTCTGACCCAAATTTTATCTACAAAGCAACTACGTGAAATGACTTTTCTTCCTGGTATTCAAAGGATAGTCTTTTCTATTAAATGTTTCCTATTTTTACAAAATGTCAGATCCTGAAAGATTTCACAGGCTGTCCATTGGTTTTACATAATAAATGAAATAATTACATTACTCTCAATTTACATTATTGAAAACCTAAATTGTTCAAGAAACTTGTGATCCCAAATATTCCCCCTTATTCATTTATGTACAATCAATAAACATCCTGTTAAACTCTCATAGATTTTAAGCTATAATACAGACCAAGCTCCATCTTACTATGAAATTGAGCATTGTTAGGATCCAGAGTCTCAGTCTCATAAAAAAAAGAAAGAAAGAAAGAGTCCATCTTCTAGTCACCATTTGGGTGACTATTGCTAACCTACTGGTACCATCCTCTTTCTTTAGTAGACCACTACCTTCTAGAAGAAGAGTTAAGCACCAATATTTCCTTAGTTCTGGGTGGCAAAGCAGAGTGCCAGAGGCTCAATCCTAGATTTCCTATGTTTTATATTTTTCTAAATGCTCAATGGAATTCCAAGATGGTTAGCAGTTAGCACAAGAAACATTCATTAGGTTAAAAATTTAGGTGCATAAGGAAAAAGGGTGTGTGTGTGTGTGTGTGCATATACATTTTTTCAAAATCTACAACAAAAAAAGATTTCTTATGCTTTTATCTCTCTAATGTAAGTAGAATTCCATGATGGGTAGGACAGAAACTTGGGGAATACAGGAAAGTTTATCTTATTTACTAGTTTTATTGTGAAACTAAGGGAGTAATATCAGAAGCTGCATATCAGGAGGTTGTCCAGTTAGAAATATGGCAGACACCATTGAAGATGCCATACAGTGGAGACCAGGCATGGATCTCTGAGAGAGCAGAAAACTAGAAAAAGAGAGGTTGAAACAAAGGGCAAGATGCTGACAAGAGGTGTTTCAGTGACTACATAAGATGCCACAACCTCAGATGCTAGAAAAGAGAGAGCAATTAAAATTATTCACCAAAAGAAATACTCAAATATGCAGCTAATTGGAATGTTGTAGATTTTCCATGCTGGAGATGTGACCAATCATAATTCCCCTCAACTTTTTATTCTCCTTCACATAAAGTGCAATGAAACTATTCCTACCTGCTTTCTTCCTGTATGAAAAGATATAGCAGGTCTCTTCCTATTCAAAATCACAAATTTATCAACATTCCCATATCCTCCTTTATACCTTTTGCAAGGTATTTTCTATTTTTCCTGTGACTTTATTTATTTGGTGATATTGAGGTTTGAACTCAGGGCTTGATGCTTGCTAGGCAGGCACTCTACCACTTAAGCCACTCTGCCAGCCATTTTTTTGTGTTTGGTATTTTTGAGATAGGGTGTGAACTATTTGCCTGGGGGTAGCTTTGCACCTGATCCTCCTGATCTTTTCCTCCTGAGTAGCTAGGGTTACAGGCATTTAGCCACAGAGGTCCAGCTTGATTTATTTGTTGACTTTGTCTGTAACCCGAACATTCTGTTTTTAAGTCACAAGCAGTTATACTTTATAAAGAACAGAAATTTATTTTCTCACAGTTCTGGAAGTTGGGAAGGCTATGATCAAGGTATTGGTAGATTTCTTGCCTGATGAGAGCTGCTCTCTTCTCCTAAGATGGCCCTCTATTGCTGCCCTGGAAGGGAGGAAAGTTGTGTCATCACATGGCAGAAAGCAGAAAGACAAGTCAACTAAATACAGCAGGAAATCTTTTCTTATTATAAGAGCCTTAATCCTGTTCATGAGGGAGAAGACCTTATGTGAGGGAGAAGCCCTCATGGCCTAGTCACCTCTTACATGCTCCACCTCTTAGTACTATTACATTGGCAATGCCTGTACTTGGGAGAGGAAATATTAAAACCTCCCTTTACTACTTGCCCTGAGTCCTATTACATCTTTTCTCCAGTGGTATTTTATTTTCCTTCTCATCCCTGATCATAAGGTACACACACTATCTCCAGGTCCTTTTTCAATTGTACTCCTCGACTTCCCCATTTTTCCCATCAACAAATTGAAAATCCTTCAAGTCCTAAGAAACTATCCTCTTTCTGAGGATTATTTCCAGTCTGTACCTTACTGGATTATTGTTATTTCTTTCACATCTTCACTCCATCTTGAGACTTATAGGAGCTTTTTGTGTTCATAAGACTCAGATGTGCAAAAATATGTTACTTTCTCCTGGTTGGTAGTGGATTACTAAAATTTACCAATTCATATAAACGATTTTTTTTTTTTTTGGTTTAAAGCACTGAATTTTGGTTAATTAGTTTCTTGTGCTTCCCGCTTCCCCTTTCCTTGTCTTTTTGCCAAAGTAATCATGGCACCAGGGGAAAGGACACACGGTTGAAAGTGTGTTGGGACGTTAGCACTCATCTTCATTGTGTCCTTGGATGAAATGTCTACAGCAACACCATGGCCAAAGTCATGTTTCCTGGATCTCTATATTCAAACTAGAAGGCTCTTGCAGAAGCCTCAGACTCTTCTCAGCCAACTTGGTGCTTTTGACATTTTCTCTGCTTTTCCATCCTCATTCTGGAGTCCAAAGTGGTCTGCAAGATTAACCATTCACCCAAATAACTTCCCCTAGATACTGAGATTACCCACGCACACCCTCTGTTAGAAGCAGAGCTATTTGGGAGGCTTGGCATTTCCTGTGACTATAATACTTTTAATTATTGCATAGTTAATATCTGAAAAGGTTGAAATTATAAATGATTTGACCTCAGAAAACCCCACACCAGATCTCACCTATTCCTCTTTGTTATGCCCTCAGTTCTTGCTTTATTTTGTTAAGTGCTTGACCATTGCTGGATTTGTCTTCCTTCACAGTGATGCTAAAAGCAATTAGAGTAACAGAGCTGAAGGTATGATCCATAATTCCTCAATTTATCACCCTTTGCTCGACCTCCACACCACAATCCATCTCTCTTGGGAAAAGTGCCAAACCAGAGGTTGTTTTCAAGACTGAGACCCAATTAGATTTTTCACTAAAAGGAGCAAAATAACTCAGACCACCACTTAGTGCCAGTTATATAAAAGAGAAAAAGTTTAACTATTGACTGAAACAAGGAACTAACATTCAGACAAAAAGCTTGTCTCACATAGACTTGTGCTATGGTGTGGTCTCATGCAGAGGTGGAAAACCCCTAGCTTCCCAGTAATTTAGGCCCCCATGTAGGCCTGAATAGCAACTTTGAATTTGCAGTAAGGATTTATGGCAGTCCCCGCTAAGATAAAAAGAAAGGAATAGGGTTCTATTCTCTTCTTTGGGTATAAACATTGCTAAACTGTCTTAGGTAAAGACTCAGAGAGCAGAACTGATAGGTTTTCACAGATCTTTACACAAGCCAAGAAAGACAGCTAACTTCTTCCTTTCATCAAACGTGCTATTATATCTATGTACCTGGCAGTGCCCCAAATGCTACACTCTTGTCTAGTAAACTTAGATATTCCCAAAGAAAAGCATGATGTCTATTTCCTAGCTTGTCATGTCATCGTTTGGAGAACTGTGTACCTTGCATTTGCTAATTCTGGGCCTGACTTATCCCAGTGCTTACCTCAGCGAAATGTCCTGAGAGGACATCTAAGTCACAGAACTATTGTTTGGAGCGCTAATTACCTTACCCTGTCTGTCGAAACAGTTCAAAGCTTAGTTCTTCAACCTCTGTCATATTTGAGTCAGAAGTTAAAATACAGTGAGAAAGAGAGGTGGCTCAGATTTTTTTCTGCATCACCATCATTGTCATTTTCATCTTTGTGACTCTTAAAAACAGGGGTTGATTTTGTTATTTTTGCACAGACTACTGTGTTAAACACTGGTTCATACAAGTCAGATCCTAAGGAACCAGATTAAGAGTATTGTCAACAGATAGAATGAAATGGTAGTAATTACATCTTTGATGATGCTAAAGTTCACTAAAAACAGTTTTGGTAAACATCATCAATACTTACTTAGTGATGGGCCAGGAGTACACAGCTGAATGGGTGACAGCATCAGGAAGTCCCAGAGCAAGCTGTGCTTTCGCCTCCCATGGGGCTGAGAATGCTGTGTGTACAGATGGCAACTCTCTAAATCCAACCTAATCCATTTCCCATGAAGCAACAGATTATTCTTGGCTTCTTAGGAAGCAAGTGTTTGTTTAGTCTGGAGCAATGGAATATAATCAAAATTTGAGTTTTTTTCAATGGTTACATCAGAAATCTGTGAAAGTATGACTAAAATTTTAAAAGAACAAACAAAAAGGACTTTTTTGTTAATGAGTGTGAGTTACTTAATTTGCTTAAAACTATTTTCCAGAACAGAGATCACGAGCCACACCAGCATTAGAATTTTTCCATAATCCAGTTAGTGTAAGTATGCTTTATTTTGAGTAAATTTATCTTGTAAAACTTGTGGAAGATTATAGTGCTAAAGTATTTATTATTGTCATTATTATTAGTCTAAAGATAATATCAGAGGTTGAAAGAGAACATGATATAAAATGGAGGAACATGTAAAAGCACAGTGTTAAACATTATACATTGTTATGAATAAAGGAGTGTGGGAGAAAAAGATGGAGCAGGTTTTAGTCTATGGACAGCAGCACATTAGGTAGTGTGTAAATTCCTCAGCTTGGTAGACATGAAGAGTTGAGAGAACAGAAAGTAAGACAAAGCAATGGTGTAGCAGACAGCAGAGGCCTAAATTGAAAAAGTTTGGTGAAAGTTAAATTCAGGATATTAATCCAAGCTACCATAGTAATGCTTCCACACCAAAACATTTTAAATGTACTGTAGAATTTTATGTTAAATGTAATTTCATAATGAAACATAAAACTGAAATAAGCAACAGTAGTATGAAGACTTTACTTAAATCACTCAATTAGTACAGCGATCATTAGGCACACCAACACTAGAACTTTTCCAGAATTCAGAATTCTGAAGCATAACTCTTAGAAGAAATTGACTTTTGGCTTTTTAGTGCAATAGGAAGTCAAAAGTTCTAGTACTTTCTCTTATTTGGCAGTAGGGGGAAAATGTAGATTATCTGTGGATCTTAATTTCATGGGAATAGAAAGCTTGGCCTATGGTTAATCAGTGTTTTTTTGCTTTGAAAAGCTTGCATAGGTTCTCAATCCCACTCCAAGATGGATGGCTCAGCTAGCACTGCACCTTCCCACCTCCAAGCCTGGTGTTTATATGGAATAATGAGTCCCATAAGCTTGGGTCTGATAATGCTTTTATAATGTAAAGAAGGAAAGCCAAGTAAAGTGGATTTGTGCATCCCTCTAATGAAAAGTTGGCCTGTCTGTTTTTATCAGACTAATGAAGCCCCTACCCCATTCTCTTGCCCAGTGTAAGCCTCACAATGGGGACAGTGAGCTCTCTCCAACACATCTCCTCCACAGATGTTATCTGCCAGCTCTTTTTGCAGAAGAGTTCATTTTAAAGGGATCCTGGCTTGATTAAGGCTTTGTGAGCCTCCCAGCCTCATTACAAATCAATGGAGATGAACTGAGTGCTTAATACTCAAAAGCCAACCTAACAAAAGCTGACTTATTTCAAGCTAAGGGGTTGGGATTCTCCTGGGTGTTTCAGCTTTGTTTTGTTTTGTATTTCATCCCCCCTTTCTCCTCCCCTCCTCTTTCTGGCCTTCCCCAACCCAATTCATTTTCTGTGGCAAAAGTCCTCTTCCTTCACCCTCATGTGCTTCTATACAAACATATAGTTGTTAGACGAATAATATTTCTTGCAGACCCCCATTCCCCATGCCATTTAACTTCAATTTTTCACACAGTTAATGAATGATTCTAGTGTCTTTTGGGAGATTTCCTGTTTCCTGTTTCCCATTTACTGACTCCTTCAACAAATACCCACATCTCACAGTGCAAAATAGTAAAAGGAGTAAAAAATATTTGACCATCCTTAAAGGAAAGAAGTGTAAGTTGACATAAACCTGCTTCCAGATCCTTCAGCAGTTTTAAACACCTCTTCTCTCCTGTATCCCTCCGTCTTCTCTGAGAAAAGTGCAGACAGAGTGGTCCATATTCAAAGATAGGAAGGTGTCAGCACTGTAAGGAGATGATGAGAGCCCCATATAGGAAGGAAAATTCAAATAATAATAATGTTAAAATCATCAAAATAATAATGATAGTAATAATAAAAGGAAAAAGTCACATAATAATAATAAAAGGGGAAAATCGCCAATAATAATAATATTAAAAGGGAAAATCACTAATAATAATAAAAGGGAAAAAAATCACTAATAAAAATAAGTAAATAAAGGAAGAAAGGAAGTTTCAAATATCACCATAAAAATCCAGTCTTGTGGTCTCAAAGGCCAGAGTTTGGGGCATCTCCCTTCCTGAGACATGTGGAAGACTGTCCTGACAGGGTACAACCCCTTTGTCTTTTACTCCAGGAATAATAATAACAAATGTTAATGGTGTGTTTTTCTGCCTCATTCATGGTGTTTAGACATTTACAGACAATATTTCAATCACAATAATTCTGGGAAGATGGTTCAATTAATATTTGTACTTTAGCTATTTGGGAACAAGGTAAAAAAAGAGAAACACCTGTTGTCAGAGTCACATGCTTAGTAAGCAGGTACCATATTAAAATCCAGGTCCTAGCCTGAATCCAGAGCCCTAAGCTGTGCTGCTGTACTTACTTACCTCTGTCTAACAGGGTTGAAAAATTAAAACAAAATAAAACCTAAAAAAAAAAAAAGATTTAATTGGACTAAACCCATAAGGACTTTGAGAACCAGCAATCCCAGCTACAAATAACTACTTTCTTCTCTACCCAGCTGCTCCCTATTGTAGTCTGCAGAATGCTGCTCTAGTCTCCAAGTTTCCTCTGATGGAAGGATGGGACATGGGAGCCAGATGTAACAGACTTAAATACCAGGTCCACCTTTAGCTTCCAGTCAAGTGTTCAAGCAATTGATCTAATGTTTGTGAGTTTTCACTTCCTTATTTTAAAAATGATGCTATGGTTATGTGAAGATTAAATGCAAAACCAAGTAAAATGCACTTAAGAAAGGCTGCTTCCTGCCTCTTCTTTCTTAAGATCTTTCTTCCTTCCAAGCCCTCCAAGAAAGGTCTGTTAAACTAATCCACACTAATGGCTTCCAAAGCATAATGTGCGACTTCTCCCAGGGGCAATTGTGTTTTAACAGACTAGAATGCTTTAGGCCAAAAGGAATGAGTTTGTAATTATGGAATTAGATTATTGAAGGGAGGAGTTCTATACCCTTGAAATCTTTCCAAGCAATAGATGTCCTTCTTCATTTGTTGGTAGATAACAGACTCACAAAGAATCACAAAACTTTGAAGCCTTTTTTTCCTTGTTTTTAAAGATAACATACCAACAACTGTAACCTGCAAAGCCCAACTGGTTCCTTCAACTGGGAATCTGACCTCCATCCAAAACTCTTAGAAGAGTATCTTCAAAGCACAGGCTTCTTAAAAGGAAATGGCAGTGACAGAAAAAGATTATAAATTGTTGCAGAATTATTTTCTCCAATAGCTTTTTAACTGCAAAGGTGTCAGGAGACAGGCGTACATAGCTCTTTGGCATTTGTAAGTTCCAAAGAAATTTCCTTCTGGGTTTATGTACTCTGTCACTATCCTTCATTACATGCATATGTACAGAGACCTGTGTTGCTCATGCCAAATCAAACTTTCAACAGTCAATTGACCTTCTCAAATTTAAGAATCAAGCTCAAGAGAAATTCTCCCATTCTTATCTCAGAGTATGATTATCCTCGCTGGACAACATTTGCCTCTTGGGAAGTTTGTGGACAAAGCAAATCCAGTTCCTAGTACAGGACAATATCCAACAGTATGTTCTAGTACTGCAAACATTAGACATTACTCACTCAGGGATTAAAACTGTGTTGGGACTAGAGTGTCTGGCAGACCAGGGCTGCAGAGATCTTTGGTCTCAGCTTCCACTCCCAGCTTACTACTCAATTCAATTTATTCGTTGAATTTTTTTTTTTTTTTTTTTTTTTTTGAGCAGCTTCCATTTGCTAGGACTTCAGGGTGTGGTCAAATCAGAATTCCCCTAAGGCTTATTCTTACCAAGTGGCCTCCAGCTGTCAGCAGAACTGGGTATGCAGACCAATGTCCAGAAAGCATCTGCTCTTGCTCCATGAACAAAATGTGTGGAAGATTCTGGGCCCAGTACCAAGGGGATCTTGCTAAATCAAAGTCCTTTTAGAGAATTTCTTTTAAAAGAAAAGAAGGAAGGAAAGTTACTCTTTACTTATCTAGTTTGAGGTTACATTTGTTAATTTTTAAAAATATAAATATCTCCCATACATACATTATATTATGATAGCCATCATTAATTTCCACCTTTGAAAAAAGAGAGAAACAAATTCAGCCATTTAAATAAAGAGGATCCACATTGCCAGAGATGAATAACAAAATAGTGATGATAGAGATCACATTTTGTACTCTGCTATGCATGAACAGCTTGATATTTTTAAAGAAACTTTTCACTTTTGAATAATTTTAGATCTACATAAAAGCTGCAAAGAGTCTATGAAGCATTCTTACACATCCTCTACCCTGCTTCCCCCAATGCTAACATCTTACATAATAACCATGGTTCATTTCTCAAAACTAGAAAATGCGTACAAGTATGTTATTAATAGCTAAACCACAGAATTTATTCAATTTCCACAGTTTTGTCACTAATGTCCTTCCACATCCAATCTACCATACCACATTGCATTTGGAATATCACTTCCTTTCAAATTATTGTTAATATTATTAAATATTAATTTTAGATACCTGACATTCCTATGAACTCTAAAAATAAGCAACTCACTGTTAATTACAATTGGAATTTTCTTTCTTTTTCTCTAAGATAACGTCAACAAGATAATAATTTATTTATCTTTTATCTGTTAACTATGGACAAACTTATTGTGTGGTAGGCATTTGAACAAAAGATACCAAGATCTATTAATGGAGGAGAAAGAAGACACTGCATGTTACAGAGAACACTGAGTCCTTGAAGAACTGAGGGCAATGATGATCGTGCTATTAAAGCATAAATGAGTGAGAAACGATGCTTACAGCTATGGGCCACCTTGCAAAGTCAACATGTAATTATGAATGAAAGACAAACACAATTATGCTACTCTGCTGTCTTTTGGCATGAAAAAATTAAATATTACCCACTGTCATCAACATCTACTCTAGAGGCAAATCTGTCTCTAAAATCTGCCACCCAAGTGGCACATGCTTTGTTGTTTTATGAGAAATTAGAACACTGACAGAGAAGGCCAGTACCCATTTCAGAAACAATGTAAAGAAAAGTAGTAATTTTAATGTTGTTGACACCAGATAAACTAATATTCTGGCACATTAGCTATATGTAGATTCCTGTATAATCCACTGAAGCATTATGGTCTCTAACCTACTTTATACAAGGCATTTGTAAATCATCCTAATAATCAATAATCATAACCTCTTGATTTTATAAGGTTTATTTAATGCTATTTAAAATCACATATATGATTCCACTTATTACCGTAATGGTAGTCTACTTTATGATCCATAACACCTTCTTTATCTTTTTTTTTAACTTGGCTTCCTATTTTTGGCTCTACTTTTCTAATCTCTCTGGATTTGGTGTTTACTTTCCCAACTGGATTCTTAAGTTTTTCTTAAGGTGTTAGTTTAGAATCAATCAATTTTTTTTTTCCTAGTTTGGACTGCCTAGGCAAAGGAACCTTGCAGTACCTGTCCCTCAGGTTACAGATTCTCAATACCCCCTGTTCCCGTGACTAAGCTGATCTAATGCTCCACATTGATCTTTGATACCCTATGGTATATATACTGCTGCCTGGAATAATCTGTGAATGCTCCATCATAGTTGGAGAACTACTAGTGCTGGCAACTATTTCTCACTACAAAGGAAAATCCAACCCAACCACACCAGTGTCTGTCAAAATCACCACTGTTGCAGGTGGAAAAAGGACATTCAAATGGATATTCCATATCTATTTGTGAAATTGAAGGAATGCTCAGGGGAGAATAGAAAAAGAAAATGAAAGATTAAGCAAAATGATGGAGAAAAGACTCAATAAGGAATCAACAATTTATCCCTAGAGTTTCTGTTAGTCAGTACCATTGTTATATTGAAAATATAATTTCTTAAAACTAGTATAGTTATCTTTTCTTTTTCAGCTCTTTTGAGCCAAATTCTTTGCCACACAATTAGCCAGAGGGCCTCACAGGTAATCATGAGGGTGTGTGGTGATGCCCAGACCCCTAATGGAGACTATTAGGTGGGCTACTTACTGGATGAGTCCCATAAGCTTCTAAATACTGGTGCCAAGACAAATCATCTAGGTGTTTGAGAAGAGGGTGACAATGGAGCTACTTCTTGTTCAGCTATTGTTTTCATCTCAGGGTTTAGCCTATAAAGAGCAGACCCAGAATGGGTGTAGTAACTGGTAACACTTAAAAATAGTGCTCTTGTAGGTTCATAACACAGTACAAAAACCATGAGCCATTGTGTCTATAATCTAGAGGTTTCTGAATAAAAAATGTTTGAGGCCAAAGTGGAGGAGATGGTTACAAATGGTTTTGTAGTACAAACACAGCTGGAGACGTTTTATTTAAATTAACTGAAAGGGCAGCTTTTAAAAGCAAAGCCCATCTTGAGATTCATAAAACTGCACCCATTGCAAAAGCCTTGGCCAGCAAGCACAGTAAAACATTCAGGACAGCTGGGGTCAAAGAGTCTTTCACAAATATATTAAGGAAGAAAGGAATACTAGAGAGAGAACAGTCTGCTAATAAATCAGAAAAGGGATGAAAATCATGATGGCTCAAAAATGACGGACTTACTGAACTGACATATGGTCAGAAAAATAGATGTTAGCAACAAAGCTAAGGGAAAATAGTCTGGGTTATTAGAAAGCAATGGACATTTTGTACATATAAAGTAGCTATTGATGGAAAGCACTGTTAAAGAATATTTGAAAAATCTGAGGCATAAATCAGCAGTCTGGGAGGCAATGTCTCTCAGTTCAAGCCAAAGATGATCTGGTCCTTTACCATGCCAATGGAACTAACTGCAATTCTTACTAAAACAAAGAGGGAATATCTGTACCTGTCATCAAAAGAGCTAGGGACCTCCAGACATAAAGCAATCACGAAGAAAAGAGAGAAGGAGTCAGGACATGAAAAACAATTTTTGGATGAAACTATAAAAGATTGAGATAGTGGAAATAAGGTATATCTAACATGTTTTAGAAAGAACTTCCAAGTTAATTAGACTCTCAATAGAGGGAAAAAAAGCTAATAATTTTATACTATGCACTTCTCCATCAGTTCCTTTTTGCTTGAAGTTAAGTACCTTGGAAATGCATTTACTATTTACAAATCATATACCAGGTTTATGAACAATCTTGACCAAAATCCTTATTGAAGCCAGAGATACAAACCAGCCTTCATAAGCAAATTACATACGAATGCATTTGATAGAAAGTAACAGAAATCCTGACTCAAACTGGGCTCAAACTTATATAAATAAAATTACCCCAAAGAGGACTAGCTAAAAGATCTTGATATAGAGTTCCTGTATTGGGCCAAGACCCATTTATCTCTTTGATGAACATTACCTGTTGTGTGCTACATTCTAAGCTTCACTTCATCAAGGATCCAAAAGAGTTTTAAAAGCTCAAACAAATGGTTATTTCTTCATTTACATCAGAAGAAGAGAGAAAATCCTTTTGTCTATCATTCCAGAAAAAGTCTTGAAGCTCACCTGATTGGACAAGCTTAGGTCACATAACCAGTACAGAAAGTATCACTCTGGCTAGGTCATGAGAGAAGGATGGTGCAGTGTACCTATGGCATAGCCTAGATCATGCATTTACATAGCCAGAGGCCAAGTCAGCCTCCCCAGAACCATATAGAACTGGATCTTAAAATCAAATAGAAACTTTTTGGATGAGATGAGGGTCATAACCTGGAGACAACTTCCATATAGCCAAAAATTTGCTGAAAGGTAAAATGGACAAATTTGTATCAAGAAACCAAGAAGCTAAGACACAAAAAGTCAAGGATAGCTTGACTCCTTTTGATCCCAACCCTTAATGCCCAACTGCCAGTCTTTGTCTATCCAAATGTTCTCTTTATAAGCAGAGTAGATATGGGCCAGCCTAGTTGTTCAATTTTAGTTGAGTCCATTTTCCATTGAAGTAGATCCAAATTACAGGATTTATACCAGATGCAACTGGATGGGGAAATAAATATGGTAAAGAACTTGGGAGTCATGGCAAAGATCATTGGTAGTGAACAGGATTTCAAATATGGAGAGATGTAGTCTCAACAAAAAATTTCTTGGTAGCTGAAGCAGAGTAGAAGTGAAAAATGGAGTCTAATATCCTGAGAAGAGTAGTTACAGTCCACCTAAACAATGCATTCACTATGAGCTTATTGAACCTCACAGATAAACTACAAAAATTTGTAATGTTCAGAACAACTTCTCTGGAACCTTCTTTAGATATTTCCAATATGTTTTCACATTAGTCCTGTCTTCATTGAACAAAAAGCCAACCTCCAATGGTTCTATAAGTTATCTCAGCATTTGGCTTTTGGTTTGTCCTATGTTTTAAAGGCAAAAATCACCTGATAGCCACAGGGCTGTGGGTGATGTAAGAGTGTATCAGTGGTTGTAGTTATGGAGATGTCTGATTGACATTAATGTATGGCCAGAAAGAGTGCTAGACCACTTTTCAGTATTGATTCTTGATCCATGTATCAAGAGAAGACAATCCAGCAAGTGTTTTCCCCAGAAAGCCTACTTCTATTAAATGTGAGGGGATCATTGGTATGACCAAAAGCCTAAGCAAAGTAAATAGTATGCTCAGTGATAATTTTATTGATTACTTATATTCCCTACTGCCCATTGTTTCAGTTTGCCTTTTACTTGTGGGAGTAAAGAGAAAAACATCGTAAGAATGATTGCAATGCAACACTCCCATTACTGGCATTTTTAATTCTCAGTTTATGTCCCTTGCATCTTATTGTTCAGTTATACATTTTCTTGTGGAGAATTTTCCTTATGAGGTTATGTTAAAGTTTCACTGTATGCAAATATGTAGATACATATGGTATATTTATTATTTTAAATTCCACTGGGAGTCTGCTGATTGTCTGCTTGTCCCCTCTCCTTTTTTCACCTTTCTCTTCATCTGTTGCATGCTTTTTTCTTCCTCCCTCCAGTATGTTTATGCATTCAGAGAAGACTCTTCTGGGAAAATAATGGAAGGGAAAAGCTTGTGATTTATCATTACACTATAATGGGTGCCCTGCTTCCGCCAAAGGAGGTCAACCTCTCTTAGAGATACCACAGACCCTCCTTATTAACGTTCTGTTCCCACTAATGGCTTGGGGTAGGGCAGCCAGGTCTTACAAGGAAGGCATTTAAGGAGAGCACTTTGTTTAATGGAAGCTGGGGGTTTTTTCGGGGACACACATAGCACCAAGCTCTCAGGAGAGTGACACGTTCACAGATAAAGAACTCCTTCTCCCCACCCCTGAAAAAAGAATAGGCTTTTAAAAAATACCAGTGTGCCCTTTTCCCTCAATCTTCTATTCAGTTTCTCTCATGTCTTTCTGATTCTTATTCTGAAATACCTCGACAATTACTGCTCCTTTCCATTTTCACTGGCCCTCCTTACTTCAGGCCTGTCATCATCACTCTTTTACTTCCTTAATAGAATTCTTTCTTGGGTCTACCCTATTGCCAGTTCTCTCCTTGAGTCACTGGTTTCACCACATTGCTGCTGTGTTTAATCTCTTTGCACTTACAAAATAAAGTTCAAATTCATTAGCAGGGGTCTTTTCCAGTCTTGTTTTAGTCCCCTCATCCCTAAGCCACAGCTGCACTAAACCGCCTGCTGCTTCTTGAACTTGGAGCCCTGAGATCAGAACATAACTGGAAAATGTGAAGCAGGAAATTCTGGAAGACTTCAGATTTAATTGTGCACAAAAGCAAAGGGAATAGCAGCTTGCCCCTTTTCAATGATGTTTTTTAGTGATGTGGAGACATTTGCTACCTTAGTGCATATTTGTCTTTATATTTTTACCTTTGTCACAGTACTCCACCTGTGGTGAGTTTTTATTTTTATCCATGAAGTGAATATGAAATGAATGAAATTCAGAGAAAATACGAGGTAAAGTTTAAAAAAGAATTAGGTTATGGAGTTATAATTTCAAAGCATGGGGATAAGAAATAAGTAGCGATTTTTAAATTTCATCTCCTATGTAATGATGAGCCACAGAGAAGAATGTTGTTGCCATTATCCACTTAACACATGTAAGTTCTTCCCAATTACTCTCTTAAAAATATGTGATGCTGAAAACTTTACACATAGGCATGCTTGTGATGTGCTATGATTTATTATCACTTTCTAAAAGAGGGTAAAGAGTTAGAGGCTTACCAAGGCCACAAGCTAACTGTGACAATGTTTATAGACAGGAGATAGAGTCACTATTTTTCAAACATTCCCCCCATATTAACCTAAAATGTCAATTGAGTAAGCTATGTTGCTGGCTTCATTGATTGCTAAGCAGACGAACAGCATTCATGCTTTTGCTTTCAAACTTGTGTTTATTATCACAAGTCTATTTATTATCACTGGTCTATTACTTAATGAAATAGATGTGGACCAGCTGAATAGCTTTTCAAATAGTTCTAAAGTAGGTCTGTATAATGGAAGACTGAATGTCCTGTAAGCACCCATCATGTGCAGATTAGCTAAATAAATAATGCTACTAATGTACAACAGAATATAATGCAACTATTAAAAAGAATGAAGCAATAAGTAGATCTATATATCCTCACATAGAACTATATCCAAGCTACATTTTAGATCTAAAAAATCAAGCTGCAGAATAATACTTACTGATGACTTTTTTTTTTTTTTTGAGGCAGAGTGTTGTTGTATAGTCCAGGCTGGCCTTGAAGTCACAGTCCTCCTGCCTCTACCTCCTGAGTGCTGAGAGGTCTGTGCATCTACACTTGGCCTCTTATGACAACTTTTATGTAAACTTTTGTAATTTCTTTTATAATCTCCCTTACCCCCTAAAAAATCTAGAAAGCTAGATAAACTGTGTTAATGTCTTTATATACGGCAAATAGGTCTGGGTAGAAATGCATTGCTACTTTGAGAAGATCATTTTATATGTGTTTTTTAACAAGAAAACATTTATTTTTAGTAAATATATCAATTTAAAAAATCAGGAGTCCAACAACGAAATTGATTTTAATCTTACAAGATGTGAAAAAATATTTGCATGTGGTTAGCAAACAGTATATGGTTAGTCTTGACTGTTAACTTGGTGGGATTGAGACGTGTCTAGGAGATTAGTAAGGCACATGACTGGGTGTGTTTGTGTGGTGTTTCCAGAGACAACTAACTAAGCAAGGAAGACCTGTCCTGAATGTGAGTAACACCAACCTATAGGCCAGAGAACCTGGATGAAAAACAGAGGGAAAAGGAGAAAGCTGGAGGGCAGGCATTTTCTTTACCTTTGCTTCCTGATTACCATGAGTTGAGAAACTTTCCTCCATCATTCCCTTCTGCTCTGATGCCCCACCTCATTGCAGGCCCAGATACACAGAGCCAAGTGACCAAAGGTTGAAAGCTCTAAAACTATGAGCCAAAATAAATCTTTCAAACCCTTAATGTGTTTTCTCAGGTGTTTTGTCACAGCAATGAAAAAACTAACACAAACAGTGACAGTGTACATAACTAGAGAGGGTATTTTGTCATAATTTCAGTCAAAGACTCTAAGGAAAGGTTGGAGTTGTAACTCAAGTGGTAAAGCAACTGCCTAGCAAGTGCCAAGCCCTGAGTTCAAACCCTAGTACCACCACAAAAAAAAAAAAAAGAATATAAGGAAGAGTGATTGATCCATCCATTCAGCCATTCATCCATCCATTATGTTATCCATTTGCTTATCTGTCTATCTATCTATCATCTACCTATCATCTATCTTAGTCAACTTGAGATGCTATAATAAAAATACCATAGACTAGATTAAATAAACAACCAAACAAACCCACTTAGCTCTGAAGGCTGAGGTTGAGACTTGGTCTGGTGAGAGCTCTTTTCCAGGTTTTCAGATGGTCACCTTGTTATATCCTTATATGGTTAAGAAAGAAAGTGAGCCCTCGATGCTAGTCCCATTATGTGGATCCACCCTCATGACCTCACCTAAACCTAATTGCCAGCCAATTAGATTCACACTATTACATTGGGAATGAAGATTTTGAATTACGAATGTGTGGAAGGCACAACTTTCAGTCCATAATTCTATAATCTACCTTGTTCTCTCTCTCCTCTCTGCTACCCCCGCCCTTCCATTTATGTGCTTACACTTAAGAATTAGCTTTTGCAGTGCGATTTGAACGTGGCAGCAACACAGGATTTTTATTATTCATTTTTCTGTATTCCATTTCTAATCCTACCTGCTTCTTTTCCACACTTTTCTACCTTCTCTAGGACATCTCCATTGGTCTTTTTTTCTACCCTCTCCTCTAAGACATCTCCATCAGTGGCTATATGGAAACTGGACTTGCTGCTTCTGAGAGGAGAAGATTCTGCGGCAATTCTTGCTGCTGTAGGAGTACATGACACACTACTTCTGTGCAGAGCTCCTCCCCTGACAGGGATGCACAGAAACCAGAGTCCCACTTCAGTGTTTTTCATGGCCAGGAGGAAATGTAATCCTGTTTTTTGGAAAATGATGCAACTGGGTGAATTATAAGGCCTAGTTCAACTCTAGTGTTTCTGATTCTAAGTAATGCTGTGGTTAAAGGTGAAATGTTAGTGAAGGAAAGATGCATGTTTCTCCTAATATGGAGAGAATTTGACCATGAAAATACCTTTTTGTTACTGAAAATGTTGAAAGAAATTGAGTTGCAGCCTGTCCTGCTTAGTCAATACTGATGAGTATGAGTCTTAATACTTAACAAAACTTTCCTAGACTCACACAGGGCTTCATGTGACTTTATCATTTTTTTTCTTTCTTTTTTAATTGTTTTTTTGAAACAGGACTTCATTTTATAGTTTAGAATGGTCCCAAATTCCCAGTTCTTCTGCTTCCAAGTGTTGGAGTTACAAGCATGTACCTCCATGCCCTGCTGCCCCTATCTAATTTTTTTCTGTCCCCTATATGACAGGGAAATATCTTTGCCTAACTGCTCAGTAAGGAGTTCAACATTTTTGCTAGAAAAATATGTTTCAAGGCACAAAGTTGTATTCTAACATACTTTTGATAATACAAAAAGAAATTAATTTTAACAGAATCTATTGATGTGAAATGATAAATACATAATGTATTTCCTTTCTTGACTTAATATGGATTTGAATTCCATGTAGTATGGCTCACAGAGTGTGAAGATTGGATTCATCTATTACTTTTCAATCAGTTATCTTATCATTGAGTAGAACACAATTAATTGTATGCTATTAAGTAATATATTCAATCATTGTAGTTGCCAGAAAACAGTAAACTATTCAATTCTTCTTTGCATGTAATTAATAATTGTACACAGCAGAAAATAATTTGACATTATTAAGCAATTATCATTTAATTATTTCAGTTAGCAAAATCCATTAAATGACATTCAATTTTCCTATAATTACATTATTCAGTAAATTATATTTAATCCACTCTTAAAACCAAGATAATTTTTTAAATAACATTTTTCACATAATTTTAAGAAAATTTTGTAGTACAATAAGTCAAAGATAATTTTTTAAAGATGAGAACTTCAAAAAAAGGAAAAATTCTAGCTGGGCATGATGGTACATGTCTATAATCCCAGCACTTGGGAGTTTCAAGTGGGAGGATTGGATTTGAGGTCAGCCTCTGCTACATAGTGAAAAATTGTCTCAAACAAGTGCAGGGCAAACTTGAGTATATTATAAAACTGATAGGTCATGTCAGTTTTCATTTTGGGATCTCAAAAATTCTTTGAAAAAATAACTGTATTTTCTTTAAGATAGCAGTTTTTGTACTTTTAAAAGTTTTTAATTTCACCCAATTTCAATTAAGATTTTTTAATTTTGATTTCTTCCTTTTATGCCACCACAGAACTTGTCTTGTATAATAGATCTTAGCACTGAATAGTACTCAAGGTAGTAGTATATTATATTATGTACTTCTGCTCTATGGTTTTTCATGTCCCTTCTCCCATCAAAATGCTAACTTCCTCAAGAGCAGAGAACAATGTGTGTGGGATATCCGTGTGTGTGTTGTTTGTGTGTGTTGTGTGTGTTGTGTCGTGTGTTGTACTGTATGTGTTTTGTGTGTTATGCTGTGCTGTGTGTGTTGTGTTGTGTGTTGCGTGCGTTGTTTCATTGTGTGCATGTTGTGTGTGTGTATTGTTTGTGTGTGTTGTGTTGTGTGGTGCATTGTGTGTGTGTTGTGTTATGTGTGTGCTGTGTTGTGTGTTGTGTGTGTTGTATGTGTGTGTATTGTTTGTGTGTGTTGTGTGTGTGCATATTTGTTTTTGTTCTCCATCTATTTGACAGATTGAAACTGACTTTCAAGGAAACAAATAAACTGGTTGATGGCTAGCATGGAGTGTTAACCAAAGCTTATGAAGGTCTTTCTGAAAAGATTATGAAATTCAAACAATTTTAATATTCCAATGATAAGGTTTCTAAAATCAACCGAAATATCCTATTTTCTGGATTCGTTGTACAGTCAGATCCCCGTATCTGAAATCTGTTTTAGGTACTAACACCAAAGTAATTGGAAATTCAAAGTAGTCAATACTGTTCTTTTAGCCCATTGAGAAGCCTGCTGTTATCCAGAACAGGAACATAGCAAAGACTTGGTATTTGTTGGGTGGATATAAATCACATTTCAAACAAAAGCAGAAAGAGGTTGAGACATAGCAAATGCAGGGAAGTTACTACACCCAGGTGTGGTATGATGCAGTCTCATCTCAGCCACTTATTGGCTACTGTCCCACTCAGAACATACTTGATGGTAATGGGAGTTGGGGTGGAGATGGGATTTGGAAAAGCAGAGTAGGCTATCCAAAATCTATCCACCTCTTACATTACATTTCCTGGGGCCTGCTCTCCTAAAACTCAGTTTGTCACAACTAATACACTCAGCTCTGTTCCTGGCTTGGAAACACTGGCCCATCACCTCAGATTTCACAACTTTTCTAGCTTTTCCCAACTCTCTGCCCACCTCATTTTGATGATGTCAGGTACAGAACTTTCCCACAGCTGTGCAGATGTGAAGAGTGCCAGGGGTCCTGCCTGTTGCAATCTGAAAAGTTTTTTTCTTTTCCAATACATGTGTTGACTTGTCAACATTGGTGGGGTGGGTTTGCTTCCTACTTTTCATTCAGTGGTGAGGAGCCAAAAAGTGAGTTGTTAGCTGGAGACTGGTTTCTCTTGCCATTTCTGACTGCTGGATGATATTATGGTTGCAAGTACAGTCAAAACTTAGTGATTCCTTTTTAAAAAAAGAAGCAAAGCTCTCTATTCCACTTAATTTTCCTTTCAAGCTTGAAAGGAAAGAAGGCTTCAACCATTTACATTTTAAATTCAAAATTTGTATTTAAAGCACTTAACAGGGTCCTTTGCATGTTGACAGCTTCCTTTTTAACTTCTCCCAGACTGGGGTCTGTAATGTGTTGTGTCTTAATTTGCAGAATATGTGCACTGGCATAATGTTTAATTAGGCTTCAATGTCAACTTTAAATCTAACACCATCAGCACCTAATGAAATAGCAGAAGCACTTGGCTTGTGCACAGCAGATCTCTTGTAAGAAATCTACTTCCTCTGAGTGAATCACTTAAAAATAAATAAATAATAAATAAAGACAATGAGAAGAATGTGAACTTAATTTCAGAGATGAGGTGTTCCTATAGGCATAGGTGTGAGACAGAAGAAAATAGAGTGGAAGTGATTATTAAGGGAAATCAGATGACTCTGACCCTATATAAGTAGCAGAATTTGAACAGATGGGTGTAAATTAAATTTATGCATGAAATATTATTTTCTCATTGACTAGCATTATGGTTTCGGGTAGCCTTCATTTTTACTTTTACTTTTATTTGAATTCACGGACTGTGATGAGAACAAATGGGCACACAAGAGGTGAAAATACAATCTTTGTCTTCGAGAAGGCTGCAACCTTGCAGATGTGGTAAGACAGGAAGAAAGCAATAAAACCAGGCAAGTTATTATCAGGTGACCTTGGGAAAGTTACTTAGCATTATTAACCTCATTTTTCTTTACAGTAAAGTGATAACACCAGTATCAACTCTAAGGTGTCAGGCAGATAAAATAAATAGCATATACAAAATATTGTATTTAATTCAGTACCTAGCACATAACAAATATATATTATGTTTTTGATATTAGCCTGATTTGCCTACTTCTAATTGTTTAGGAGAGTAAAAATTGATGAAACCAGTGTTTATTATTTCCCTATCTCTGCTGAATAAATTGCCACAGACTTAGTGACTTAAAGCAATACAAAGTTATCTCATCATTCTGGAGGTCAGAAGTCCAAAATGAGTTTTACTGGTCTAAAGCCAAATGTTGGCATTTGAGGGGGGGTTCCATTTTCTTCTTGAGTTTCCAGACTATGGAAGTTGTCTGTAGTCTTTGCCTCCTCTCATTCCAATTTCTTGCATCTGTTGTCATTAAATCTGCTACTCCTATATAAAGACACTTTGGCTTTATTATTGAGGGTCTTCTGGATGATCTAGATTAATCTACCTATCTTCAGATCCTTAGAGTACTCAAACCTGAAAGTCCCTTTACCTCATAAGGTGACATTTACAGGCTCTAAGGATTAGTCTCTGAATAATTTTGGAGGCCATAACTCATTTATTATATAGTTTTTGAGGAAGATTAATCTAGATGTACATAATTCTTTCAATTCCTCTTCACTTATGGAACCTGAAACCTACCTATCATATAATATCTTATGTAAACTACTAAATGCCTTGGTCTATTTAGAGTCTTAGTTGCTTAAAGATAAAGTTCATTTACATTTAGAGATACTACTGGAGTAAGTGGAGGCTCATAGGCACCATTGTGAAGTGGTGAGCAGGAATGCATTTGACACAAAATGGTTCTGGTTTTACATGATCCAAATGATATCAGTATCCCTTAGAAAGATCCAATAGAACTCCACAGGACTCTTGCAGTTGCTCCGGCAACTCAGTGTGTGTTCAATGAATATGAAGTTCCCTAGTCTTCCTTATTTTTGGTCTTTGTCCAAAGTGACTGATATTCCTTTTCCTTGAAAGTTGTCCCTTTTTAGAGGAATTATACGTTTTTTTCTGATAGTGGTACTAGACACTGAACTCAGGGCCTAATCCTGACAAGATAGACAAGTACTCTATCACTTGACCTATGCTCACAGTCTTTTTGCTTTTAGTTTGTTTCTCAAGTAGGGTCTTGTGCTTTTCCAAGGTGGCCTTGGTCTATGATCCTCACATCTCCATCTCCTGAGTAACTGAGACCAAAGGCATGAAGCAGCATACCCAGCTCGTTTTTGAGATAGGGTCTTAGTAACTTTTGCTAGGGCTGGCCTCAAACTGCATTCCTTGTGTCTCTGCCTCTCAAGTAGCTGGGATTACAGGTGTGTACCACCACACCTGGCAGGAAATTATACATTCTTATGCAAGAGTGACTTTTTTTGATAGAATTAGCTTTTCCCACCTGTTTCATAAGATACTCTCCTTATATCACCAGAGAAGGATCATTGTTGAACTTCACATCTCAAATACAATTTATTGATCTGTATTTTATGAATAGACTGCTGAACTATAAATTTCCTCAAACTTTTGGGTGAGAGAGGGACTCTCACCTTAGCTGATGCTTGCAACAACCTAATATTAAGATCCCACTTTAGGTGGGTGTCATGGCTCATGCTTGTACTCTTCACTAGTTGGGAGTCTGAAACCAGGAAGACTATGATTTAAGGCCAACCTGGGCAAATAGTTCTTGAGATCCCAGTTACAGAATAACTAGAGCAAAATGAACTAAAGTCATGCCTCAATCGAGCTCTTGCATTCAAGAGTGAAGCCTTGAGTTCAAACACCAGTACCACTCAAAAACAAAACAAAACAAAAAAAAGATCCCACTTTAAAGGAAAAGAAGTTCAGAGAAGTTAAGTGATTATGCTGCACACATAGAATGAGAACTTGATTCCAGGATGTTTTCTTTCTTGCCTATACTTTATATACTTGACTTATTTAGGAACTCAAAAGCCATTTTGTCATGCAGGCAGTGAAGATTTAACTATTTTTTTCCCAGGAGACAAAGAATCATGATATTTCAATGTGTACCATTTAAATATGCTGGCAGGAAACTAAAAAATCAATTTAAAATTGGGGAAAGTGTTGAGTACTGACTAATGGGCTTCCATCAGTCAGTGTGCAGCTGGGATATCACTAAAAAATTAAAGGTATAAGTATTCAGCTGATAAAATTACAATTTCTTTCCCTTAGGAATCTCTGCAACAAAAGTCAAGACTGAGCCACCTTCTCCTGGCTATTTTTGTGAATCTTGTTCTTGGTGATTGTTCACACACACACACACACACACACACACACACACAACTTCTATTCAGTTTCTGCCAGGTTCTTAGCTCCTTTATTCACTGTGCTACAGTGCTCACCCTAGATGTTCAGCCCATCTGCTCAGGGAATGATGCCTTCACCACAGTTATCTAATCATATTACAGCAGACATCAAATATAGCATGAATGACAAGGGTGAGGCTGCTCAAAGTAAAGGGAAACAGGAGGATTCAACACGAAGTCTAGTGCCAAATATGTGTTCTAAGTGTAAAAGATACATTTCTGTCTCTGGGAAGCAATGGAATGATTATTTTAAAAAATGAAATGAGCTGCTCTTTCATACTGGTTTGACTGAGAAAACCCTTGGTTGTGAACGAACTGTCCAGGCTGATCAAGGGTTTGGGGGATCCCTATGCATTTGCAATAGCCTCCTGGATGCAGCACAGTGTGGTTGAGAGCCAGTGACTCACTTGTCTATCTCATCCATGCAGTCTAGCATTTATAAATTTAATTTGACTATCTTTAGAAAAGACATGCCCCTTTCTGCTTACCTATTACAAACCAGCCCCTCCCCACAGTTAGGTTGCCTTCCTGAAACCCAATATGCATGTTTGCAACTGTGCACTCCATCTATACTGTATCTTCTGTCGCCCTGTTATTTTACAGCCTTTAAGCTTTACTTGCTTCTGTAATCATTGTGTTTTCTCACAGTGGAGACCAGGGTTAAAGTCACTCTCCACTTTCTCAGCTTCAAGATGTTTGTGCAGGATCCAGCATATAAGTTGAAGGACTCATACAAAATGAAAGCACCAAGCTTCTAATTAAAAATTGTTAAGAAATTCAAGATGACAGAAATAGAGCATCAAACAAAGTTCTAGGTCCTTCTGAGGATGACATCTGTCCAGGCTAGAAACCCATGAATATGACCCTGATGCTATGTTCTAGATTCTCCAGAATAACAAGGCTTCTCCACTGCATAGTCATTCTGGCTGAAATGGAGTTATCTATAGAGTGGGAGAAAATTGGAGATCTTATTTTTATATTCTATATACCCAGAGGCTGGCCCACTTTGGTAAGATAAGATCTTCTTAGCAGGAAAAGTAAAGAGCATCAGTCATTTTTATCTCAATGATTTCTGTCAAACCTCTGGCTCTTCAAAATCAAAATCCAAACTATAGCATCACTATCTTTAGGACAAAGGCCATTATTTTTTTATTGTCACTTTACTATGAGGCAACATAAAACATCCTAACTTCCATGAATCTTATATTTTACAATTTTATAATAATTGGGAGTTTTAAAAAGCCAGAAAGCAATGTTATAAAAGGGCAGTCAGCATAGCAAAAGAGCTCAATAGCGTCTCATGTGAAAATTCCTAGAGTAACCAGAAGTCCTTTTCCTGGAAAAGAGAGGAAGGGATTGCCAGTTAAAGCTAGAAAATGGATAACAAATTTTTATCTCTGCTCCCTTTTGAAACTTCACTACAATTATGTATGGTAATTTTTAAATAAGATATAAACCCATAAACTGAAAAGAAGAGAGAACATAGATTAAGGATATAGGAAAAATTTTGGAAAAGAGTAAGCAGATGGACTACTTGTAACCCACTTAGCAGAGCAAAAATATCCAAACCCAAACCTTCAGTACAGGGGAAAATAAAGAGCCACTTAGTTCTAACTGAGAACCTTTGAAAGGGTTGGAAATCAGAGGCACTCTCCACCCCAATGGTGGAGATCTGAAGGAATTGACATGCAAAAGTTGTTTGAAGATGTACTTGAAGTCCAGTCAGTCCCTGTATCCTCCTCCATACTTCTCCTACTGGAGATCAGTTCCTCCTCATCCTGGTAGGGTATAAGCAGCTTTACTCTGAAGAAAATGAAACAGAGAGGCTCTAGGCAAGGAAATGGAAGGAATATTAGAGAAAGGAGTTTGGGGTCTACCTTGAAAAGAGACTGCAGGCCACCACTCTCAGGAAACAGACAAAAACTGGTTTTGGGTGATCTTGCAATGAAATTTGTGGTCCCTGCCTAATCACCATACAGTGAATTCCAACAGGCAACAGCCCTCCCTAGGCACATAGAGCTTCTAACTGGCTTTCTGATAACTCTGTTGTAAGTGAACTGCTAAAGATCAACTAACGCTTTCTCAAAAAAAAAAATCTAACATTAAAGGCATAATCCCAATCAACAAATATGAGAAAAGGTTCATAAGAAACAGATAACCACAGGAGAAAAAATCTTTAACAGCCCAATTGTCATCAATATTCTCAGAGAGATAAGATTTTGCATGAATAAACTTTGAACAGGATGACATTTTAAAAAAAGATGTAAAACAAGAGAGAGCTCAAAAAATTAAAAATATAATAGCAAAAATAGAAAATCCAATGGAAAACTTGGAAGATTAAATTGAGAAAATTTTTAGTGAGCTCTAATTCCAAATCTCTTACATGCCAATTTCTTACAGAAGTCTAGATTTGAGTTTTTTCATCCTGTTTTCTTCCAGTAACAGTTGAGAATTTTTGCTTGGGATTTCAGCATTTGTCTACATGTCTCTTTATCACTTTCCAGTTTTTCCTTAGTTTCCTTTAATAAATATCAGGACCTCAGTCTTCACCTCATTTCTCTTTAAAATGCGTGGAACACAGGGGAAGGGGGAGCAGGTCCACATGTAAGAGCTACTGTGTCTTCAGTCTCTCTCAACTGGCATTGGTTCTTATTGTCTTTCACATCTGCTATGTCCCTCACTCAGCTTATCAGTCCTACTTAAAAAAAAAAAACCTCAAAACAAAACAAACAAACAAACAAAAAAGAACACCTCCCTACCTGGACACACTGTATGTCTCTTATCAATGTAAATAGCATAATAAACCAACTGGCTCTGAATCCAAATATAGTCTTAGTCATATTCAATGAATGTTAAAGTCCTGCAAGAACAAAGATATTTGTCTTGTGCACATTTATCTAGAAAGTGTGTGATTCATTGCATATACATGAAATGAATGTATGAATGCTATATTGAAAAACATTCTAGTTAGAAGAAAAAATCATTTTCCAAATGCAGGTATTGGTCCCTTACTCATTGGGCACCTACCATTATTTCCATAGTAAATAGCATGACATGTCACCAGTGGCAAAGTAGACACGATCACTAACATGGACACTGAAACCATATTAGCAGTAGTCAGCTACAGAGTGACAGCCACACGATTTAGCATAAGGGTTGACCATATTTATCATCCAAACAAGCACACTTTTGTGGGTATAAGGGAGTGATAAAAATAATTGTCAGGTATTGACTGATCTAAAATAAGCATAAACCATGAATGTGCCAGGCAACCGGGACATATGGTCACCTTAGTTAGGTTACTTTATCATGATTATTTTTAGATCAACATCAAATTATACATTTTGGTACCAGGATGCACTTAAATTATAATCTAGGTTATTGTAAAGGCTTTTGGCAGCATTTAAAAAAGGAAAATTAGATAAGAAGTCTTCTCTAAGGATTAATTACCCTGTGATAAGAAAATATAAAAAATTGTAAGCTCAGGAGGAATATACTTAACCAGGATATGGTTGTAACAATAACATTTTCCTTAAAGAGTCTCATGCTTTGTATAAATAAATCCATGTCTGTGTCTAGGTGTCGGCCTCAGGTCAGGACCTGGTCTCTTCCCCCGGCCTTGATTCTCCATTATATATTTTTTCTTTTCTCATGACCTTTTATCTTCTTTTAAAGGAGCAGTGTGTTGTCCCCCATTAAGCCCACTTCCTTCTTAAAGTGGAGACCAAGAGACCGCAGGAGGCCAGCACCTTCTAAGAGGCTGGGTGAGGGGCTGCCAGGTGATGAATGGATGCATGTGGAGGAAGGTAATAAACCAGCACCCCAGTCATGTAATCTTCCATTAAAATGAAATGCATACCAGGCAGGCGGCGTTTCTGCAGCTTGTACCCTCTCCCATGGAAGATCATGAATAAAAGAGAGAAGTGTACTGCTGACAGATGCCAGCATGCATAAAGGACACTTCCTATAAAGGCAAAGCTCCGGCTAACAGATGGACTAAAGATGTGAGATGCAGAAAGATTTACCAATCTAAATAATTCAAGGGAATGTCGTATGGCAAGCTAGCGCTTTTCGGAGGGAGCCAGCAGAAGGTGCAGATGGAAAGGCAGGCCAACCCTTTCCCATAAACCCATTAAGAACAGTACTTGTCTGAGCGACAGTATGTCGCAGAAGGCCCAGGGAGAGGCCAGCAAATGAGAAATTTGCTCCTAGACTTTGTCCCACAAGGTCAAGAGCGTATTTAATAGTGAAGGTTGCAGCATTTAATGAGAATGAAAAAAGGGTGTTATATGTTTCATTGCTAATCTTCCTGCCCTCTTCAAAAGTCTCCCATTCCCTAGCTTTTTGTCTTGTGAGAATTAAAATCATGGAAAGTGAAGCCATCCAAAGACCTTGAGAGAAATCTAACAAGGTTCAATCTTTTTAAGTCTTAGTTGCACATAAATTCAAGGCCCAAAAGTCAAATTACATATGGCAACACTGCTTTCTGTAAGTGTTTCTTAGAAACACGTAACTATATCCTCACCCCCAAGCCCTATGGACACTTGTCTGTGTCTGCTCATGGAATATTCAGTCCTAAATTGTAGCACATTGCTAGGTTTATCTTCATGTACTTAACCTGTCTTCTAGAACACGTTATTTATAAAAACTGGAGGGAAAAAAAAGTCCCTCCTTCACCCACTGCGGCTTGCTCTGTGTAAATATTTCTTGCTAAGAAAACTCAAGTTAAAAGGCTCCTACCTTAGGTGCCTCACCCCTGCAAAGCAATGCAGAAATGTTAGCAACTGAGGCTGGAGGACCTATGTCAGGCCACATGGCAGAGTGCATGCTGATGCTGCAGATTGCAACAGAATTGCTGGCCCAGCCCATCTCTGGGCTATTCCAGGCAAATCAAAGCCATCATTCCTTCACTGTAAAACAAACCATTTAGCAAAGTAATCTCCAAGCTCTCTTTCAGCTCCAGTACTTAGCTATATTGGGATAAAGTAGAAGGCTTCCAGGTAAATATTTCAGACATTCAGACAATGTCTGCATGATAGCTCACAAACTTTTCTCTAATTTCCATTGCTGTATCATCCAAGCATGTTCACTAGCATGTTCCAAGGTCAGAAACCTAAAGACCATGCAGTAAAAAAGATATACATATGTATGTATGCATATAATTTATTTTAAGTTAATTTAAAGCATAAGACTTATTTGACTATGCTTTTGGTTTGGATTTTATTGCATCTCTCCTTACATGAAATGAAAGAGCAAGTATATACTTGTTATCCCAGCACTTGAAAGGGTAACGCAGGAGGATTGTGAGTTCAAGGTCAGCCTGGGTTACATAAGCAAGACCCAGTCTCAAAACAAACCAAAAAAGACGTGGAAATGAAAGCAATATTAAAATAGAAGATTTTGTTTTGTTTAAATTCTTTATTGTGAATTAAAAGTTGGTAATCCTATGTATGCTCCATCTACCTAGCAACATAAAAATATTTTCTTTTTTGTTGTTGTTTAAACTTTCTTATTCTTGAAATGCTAAAAAGTTATATTGTAAGCCCAGAAAAAAGAAAAGGCTTCCCTTCTTTCCAGCAAAGCAGCAGTGATGCTCCCAGTTGCAAACCTTCAAGAAAATAAAAACAAAGCAAAACAAAACAGCCTTTGGTTTTATGAGTTTGTGTGTCTATAGCTTGCCAATTACCGAAAATCATGTTCTTGGAATGCCACACAAAAACCAAATTATTTTAAGTAAGGTCCCAGTTTTCTAGTTCCCTAAATTATTAATTCAAAAGCTTTATTTTTTTTCTAATTGATTTTCACCTGGCAAGAGCTGCACATATTCCTCTCCCCTCAACTCCAACTCTTTTATATTTGATTCAGCTAATAACAACAGTAATGATAATAAAGGCTCAAGGAAAACATATCAGAAATGAAGTTCTGAAATATATTCTTCTGTAGATATTGAGTCAATTTTAAATCGGTTTTCGTCTAATTTATTAGTAAGTCATCAACTCTTTTAGATCATATCAAAATCAGTTGTTAGCTTACTTCTTAACTTCTATACCAAAGTTTATTCCTTGAGTTCTTTCTCTGTTAATATAAAAGTGTGTGTGCAAATGTATGCATTTGCAGCAATGATCTGTAAAGATTTTTTCCCCTTTTTTTCATGTTTTTTAAAAAATATTTTCTGAACTTGACCAGTGTAAAGTATACCATGGGGAGAAAAGATGCAAATTTCAGAGATTTTGAGGTAAGAGCTATAAGCAGTGTCTCTGTTTCATTGGCATTGGGGATGGCACAAATAAGTTCGTCCATCTCTGGAGTGATGTTTCACCTGATTGGTGACCAGCAATGCAGTGTTTCACAATGCTGGTATCAGTTCATATACACTTGCTTAACACGTTCCACAAAAGAAGTTCTTGCTTGTAACAATGTTCTCTGGTCAATTTTTTAAGCATTCTGACAGTTTAGTATTGCAGAAGGCTTTTATTCCAACATTATCAAATCCTTTACCAGCTCTCATTACCTAGTGTCTTAGTAATGCAGGAATGGCACATATCAATCTCAGTTCAGTTGTTAGAGGTGAGAACTGAGTACACTGTTCATTTTTTTTCTATCAAAGTACTCCCTGTTTGAGGTCATGAGGGCAGCTCCATTTAATAAATTACTGGAATTAGAACTCTGAGTGGTCTTGACTTCCAGGCTCTGCATGTACTAAGGACAATGCAGGGTTTTTGTTATTTGGCTTTTCTACTGGCAGCAACACCCAGCATTAGGAAAGGTACTAGGAAAGAGATGCTGTGTGCAATTAAAATAGTTACATGAGTTAAAGCTTGACCCTGATCCACAGAGGTCCCCTACATTTCAGTTATTTTAAGAATCTCACCAGGATTGCATTAGACCTCATGAATCAAATGAGAAAACCATGAAGAGCAAAAGCGCCAGCTATCTCTTATAGGAATGCAGCTGGTACTGCCTTAACAGCAACACTTTTTTTCTTAAGGTTCTTTTGTGAAGGTTTTGACAAATTATAAATTTCCTCTCCCAGTTTTCCATGTGAAGTGTTTCCAATCATGATTTGAAAACTATACTTGCAAAGATTGGTTACTTTAAAATATGCTTATAAAATTAAACAACAGTAATAAAATATTTATGGATGCCAATATTGTTTTATTTTCAAGGACACTGTTAAAAAGAAATATAAATTCTTCTCAGGAAACTAAGGCAAAATAGAGACATTTTAAGTGTGGGAGACAGATATGGGTGTGCCATGGTCTGAGACTGGAGGGGGCAAAAAGCATGAAACCCTGCAAAATAGAACTGGAGGCATGGTTCAAGTGTAGGGGGAATCTTTAGCAAACTGAAGGCCCTAATTCAAACCACAGTACTACCAAAAAAAAAAAAAAAAAAGACATTTTGAGATGATCTCTCCTTTTTAATGTTATCCAAAAGTTCCTCACCCAATAACCTGTTTGGCAGGGCTACTAATGGATCAGGGCAATCCACATACAACCAGATTTTTAGTGATTACACTTAAGTACAAATGGATAACCCAGAGTCATTAAACATGAGAAGCTCTTGACCTGAAGGGTAGAGATGAATAATTACTAACAGGAAGAAATACAAAGAAAATAACAACTTGGTGGAAAACAGAAATCAGAGAATTGAAGAAAAATTCTCTAATATCCAAATACATATTGATTGAATGAATGGAACAAGGACAGAATCCTATGTATCAGAACTTTCAAAGAGTAAGCAGTCACCCCCCAAAAAATAACAAAAAGAAGAAAAATGATAAAGGAATGAAAATCCAAAATAAATATTAGAAGTTGATAATCAATGCAAAAGGTCAAAGAAAACCAGAAAATAGAGAAGGTATTATTCAGCAAAATACTAACATATGTCTCCAAAGCCAAGGAGCTGAGTCTTTAAGTTAAAGACTGCAGTGTGGGAAACAGAGCTCCACCAAAGTTCACCAACGTTAGGCTGAGAACACTAGGAAAGATCTAGACATCTTAGAGAGAAAAAGTAGGTCTTTCACAAATCACTGGGAGTCAGGGTAGCATTTTCCCTAATGGAAATATTAAGAATCAGAAGCTAATGTAAGAGCCAGGCGATAAAACAGAAATGCCTTTCTATTTTCACCTAGAATTCTTACTCAGTTGAACTAATCATACAGGAAGAGAAAGACACTTGGAAACAGCAAGTTCTAAACCTTTTTTTTCTGTGAGCACTTTCTTGGGATTGGGGATACTCTACTCTCCCTCAAGAAGGAAAACATGAAAGAAGTGGGAACCCAAGAAAATGGGGATCAAAAGCGAGGTAGGAGCAATCGTGTCAGAGTGATGCCAACAGGACAGGTCTGAAGAGCCACCCGTGGGAGCCCAGGGGGCATGGTCAGATAGGAACAGCTCTAAACCAACAGCCAAACGAGGTAGAACAAATGAAAACAGATAGGTTACCTCTGTGTTTGATCGTTTTGAGGGTAGTTTAAGAAATCGGTCAGAAAGTTTCACTGCATTTGTTATAATGTGAAAACTGAAAAAATAGAACAATGATTATTAATTTGGGGGAAACAAAATATTGTAGAAGGAAGACTTGCAATCATAATGTAATCTGTTGGTAATAGTCACTACATAATCATCACCACAAACATGACCTAGAGAATTCACTAAAACTTTGTGAAATGTTGATGTTGAGAAGGTGAAGAACAGCAGATATGAATGGGAATGTGTATGTAGAGGAGAAAGAACTCATTTTCACTTTACATACTAGAAAGTCAAAAAATCCTGTCTAAAAATGAAAAGCTAAGAAATATCAGTGTAAGCACATTATAATACAGCATGGAAATTAGTTACAAAAGGAATTGCTGAAAAGATTAAAAATCACTGCTTCTTGACAGTGGGCATTAGAGAAGAATGGGGACAGTTGGGCAGGATACTGTTTTCTTACAGGAGGTTTCATAGGTATGTTTGTCCATTTAAATTATGAATATATGTTTTATGCATGAGTATTTCAGCACAAATACAGTAGTAAAATCCACTGTGATATAAAGTGCAAATAAATAAATTTGTAGCAAACAAAAAACTAAGAAATAAGAAAATCTTACTTTTCCAGTCTGTTGGAATAGAAACAGAGTGATTCACTTTGTAATTTTCAGTAAAAGGCCATGGTGAATAATGAATGCATGACCATAAAAACTTAAGTGTGTCAATATGTTTTACTACACACAAATATTACACACACACACACAAACAAATGCACCTAAATATGAATAAAGGAAGTGGGGAACTAAAAATGGCAAGTGCCTCAGATATATATCTGAGAAAATATATACATATATTCATATATTCATTCACACATCAAGCGTATACTTTGTTCTTGACACTGTGGTACATGCTAGAGATTCTGAGGAAAAAATACTTCCCACAACATCTTGATAGAAAGAAAAAATAAAAAAGGAAAGGAAGGTATTTGGTGTATAAATTCATTATCAAGGCTAGCTGAGGAGCTGTGGTCTTCAGTCTACTTTTCTAGAGCATACATTTCAAAGGAATGTTGTCTCTGGAAACAAATCATAGTGTCTCTGCCTTGGTGGTCAGGGAAGAGGATTGGGAAAGCCTAAATCAATGTTTACTAGAACTAATTTTTTTTTAATGATTTGATGGAACTTTTTTCCCCCTCGCAATTTGCTGATGTAGGAGGAACCCAGCTTGGGAGCTGTTAATAGGAGAAGTTGAGCTGCTTATGTAACTAACATAATCAGCACTGTCTCTTTAAGTTCAGATTGCGTGTCCTCCCAAATTCTATTTAAACAATTCTCCCATCTTTCCTAAGTCCAATGTCTAAAAGTTTGTCCTGACAGAGAGCAAGCAAGTATCTGAAAGCCTTTCCCTTGGAGATCTCAGTTGTTAGGCAACCTTAGTCTGAATGAGCCCTTCGTCAAATGTGGGTTGACCTTCCTAGGCTCCAAGTAACCTCAGTCTGTGTTCCATAATTCTAATGTATGTGTTAAAGACACTGGATTCCTTTGCTGTCATGACAGTGGATGGCGCATATTCAAGATCTGCTTCCCAAAATAAGATTCTGCTCAATTACAGTAAGTCTACATCAGATTTTGTGCAAATAAATTTTTGCTGTATTAAATTTTGACTTTTAATGAGAATTATTAAAATTTACTGCACCTGGATGTGGTTGGAACATGATGGGAGGCTACGGACTATAATGTATAATAAAGATTTCTCTATACTCAATGTGCCATGAGCAAAAATCATTTCTGTACCTCCCAAAAATCGATATTCTCCTCTAGAAATTTATTTTGTGAGGGTAGGGTGGGGAGAAAGGTAAAGAGGCAGGAAACAAAGCAAAACAGTGTTATAGGCACTATTGTGTACTTGTAAGTCAATGTCAATTACTCAGTGCAATTCTACAGCTGTGCATGTGAAGATATTTCCATTAACAAAGCTTTGATGAAATTACCAAGTTCTGTGAAATTCTGCTATGCCTCCATTCCCACCTATTCTCAGATTAACCCACCATGATCACGTAGTAGAGAGCAAGACACTGGTATGAAGGGCTGTAGTATACCACAGTAAGTTCTGATGAAGAAGGCAGAGATGGATACAGCCATGCCCAGTCTAAGAACTTCACTCAGGGAAGTTCCTGGGTAATATATGAATACTTTATAAGAATGAGGGTCATGGTGGGTAGTTGACAGCAAAGAAGATAGAAATTGTGTCTTGCTTTAAGCTTTCTTCTGTCAAGGTTCTCTTGAATAAAGAGCACAAATCCACAGCAGCAGGAACAAAATGGCAAACCATACCTTCTCCTCACAACCACTTTGTCACTGTGCAAACCTCAATATCATGTAGAATATTTAAATACAACATTATTAAGTACTGGCAGTTCCTTTGCTCCAGTCATACTTTCCCTTAAAACAAAAACCACTAGGGAAATTATCTGCAAAAAGCTATGTTAATAAAGCACTCAGGTACAAATTTATACTAAAACAAAAAAAACAAAAAAAACTCAAGAGATGCAAAGCCTGACTCCTGATCATGAACAAGCAACCACATTTCTCATATTCTATATAGAGCTCTTTTAACAGCTTAATGAGTAATCTAAAAACTTATGTATAGGGTAAGTGAATTGATGTTACTGGAAAAATGTTAAGCTTTGATATTTCCGAAGATTTTCAGGCTTCCATCAATTAGCTAAATGTGACAGCTCAGCTTTTTGGGACCATGTGTATTACAGCAATCACTGATCTACAGGCTTTTAGATGGTATTTTCTCATCAAAGGTAAATGTCCTTCCTTCTCTTTTCCCAGCTTATTTTTGAGATAGATTCTCACAAGTATTTATACATGCTAGGTTCTCCCTGTAAGAGACCACCGGGCTAGCTTTTCATTGTGTGGGTTGGAAGGACACATAGAGTTGCTTGATATGAGTTCATAATAAGTCAGTTCCTTCAATAGCCTGTGACTGTTGGATCAGTGTCTAAAAAGGCAGCTTTGGGTTTGGAGCCATTTGTTTCAAGGGGCTAATAACATTTACAAAGGCCATTCTACAGAGAAGACAGCACATGAAGATCTTTCATGTTATTGAGGATCAAGTCATTCAAAAACTTTTACAATTGTTACCACATGCATGGAAACTTACCTCTTTGTATGGTGGAAAAAATATGGAATATTAGCAGTAAAGGGACTACCTTAAAAATCCAAGTTGAGTCATGTGTTCATGTTGGTTCATTCTAATTTTAATTTTAACAACTGTTTTTAATATCACTGGATTTATAATGTAATTTTAGTGAAATCAAATATAAATAGCCCAATATTTATATGTATAATTAATGACATTCAATTGCAATCACAATTACTAATTCATCTCTGGCTGCTAAGAGGACACCTACTGGTGGGCAGTCACATTGCAATTTGGGCAGGAGTAGGTCTTTCAATCTTGCTAATTTGTTTGGAAAAAATGGTTTGTCTTGCTTGTTTTTGTTTTGTTTTTATTTTTCTCAGAACTTGAAAATCTTACTCAAGTAATACCTCCAAGAAAGTAAGCTGACTCTATTCTCATATGGACCACCATATTGGACATGATGGAGTAAAACTGAAAACTCCAACAAAAGGTTAATAGGGAGATACTCCTTAGGTACTAGAGAGGGAGGACAGGGAAGAGTGGTCTCTACCAATTGATGTGTGTGGTGAAAAGATTTTGGAGGTCTAGAAGACATTGTTAATTTAGAGCTTTGTCCTAGATGATTTTCTTAATTATCTTTTCTGATATTTGGCCAATTTTGGTAGTAGCATTTCCTTTCTCTAAGAGTAATCCCAAATTTTCCAAAGCTATAAGTGCTGGGCCACAGACTGACATGCATTTACAAATGCAAAAGGAGCCATGAGTTTAGGAGCTGAGGCGATTACTCATGGCAATGGTTCTCAAGGTATGATTTCCCAGACCATCAGTTTCAGAAGCACCTGGGAACAGATTAGAAATGGATACTCTTAGATCCCATCCTAGACATCTTGGGACGAGAAACAGCAACCTGCCTTTTTACAATTTCTCTGGTAATTCTGATGTATACTCATGTTAAAACCTACTGACTTAGAGTAACACAGCTAGGACGTACGAAGCCTGAATAACATAAGAATATTGGACCCCAGAATTCTTGCTCTAGGTAATCAATACTCCAGGAGTAGTAAGTATATCATTTTTCAAAGGAAAATTACAAATAACACACTTTCCTAACATCCAAATGATTAAAGGGGAAACATAAAGTTAAACAGTAGATTAAAACATTATTCTAAAGTTAAACAGTAGATTAACAAGATATAGCAAATACAGAGAAAATAGTCTCCCTCCAGACTACTTCCATAAAGAGGGAATTACTCAAAGCCTTCAGAACATGAGACATCTGGACATACAAACCTTGTTCCTACTTCTTTGGTTTTACATAAAATTTTGTATGTGTGGCTTTCTAGAGTTTCATTCATATTTTTCACCTCAGTCATCTGAAGGTTACTTTCATTGCTCTTGTACATAGTGGTGTGATGAGAAAAGCTTCAATTTCATTGAATGTTTTTAAATGTTGCCTCCTGTATCTTCAGTGACCCATGTTTCCTATCCCTCTCTTCAGGTAGCAGAGCTGGTATATAAATAAGACAAAAGGTGAGTGGTGGCCAAAAAGGAAAAGAGAAAGAGAGAATCAATGTCAATAAAGATGAGCTGAGGAGAAAAGAAAAGAATTGTGAAAGTGAGAAAATGAGAGAGGGAAATTAGAAGAGAAAAGGGAGAGAGCAAATTCAATAGAGAGAAGCAAGGAGTGAGGGGCCCTAGGACAGTCTAGGGAGGGCAGAAGGGACAGGAACACCCAGCAGCTGTTTGGAATAGATTGCATGCACCATCCATTCCGCGTGGACTTTTTCCTGTGTTCGTCAGAGTCTGCTGTGTGGTGATTAATCATTCATGTCAGAATCCTTAATCCTATTCAATGGAAAACAAATGCCATGGCACCCAGCCCTTTGCTTCTCCCATGCACTTCACATGCTTGCTTGGGCGAGGCCGTCTGGGACCAAGATGGTTTTCTGGGGACCCCCCCATGCAAATTCTGGGCAGCTCCACATGTTGGAGATGCCCTGTGATCTCAAGGGCCTTGCCTTTTACGGAAAAGGAAAAGAAAAAAATCACTACCAATAAAGGTCAAGTTGTGCTAGTTAAGCAAACAATCAACATTCATTTAATTCTCTTTTAAAGAGAAATGTAGCCTGGGTTATTTATAAAGCTCCTTTCTCCACAGACCACATTGTAGCTTACTCTACTTATTCCAGCAGCTCTCCTAACATCCCTTGATGGCAGGGATTAGCTCTGCTGTCTTATTTTGCAAATTCTTTCTAAGGTTGTGCAATCTTTTCTCCTATTCCGTTCACTCTTCTAGTTTCATTTTCCTTGTCACTTTTTCTCTTCATCTCTGTGTGGTTGACAATGGAAGAAACAGTTTAAAATATAATTTGCCCTAAACTGCATTAAGAAAGATTGCCTTGAAAATTGTCATTTGCCCTAGGAAAACACTGAGATTGTCTAGCAGGGAGTGGGAGGTAGCATTTATGCTCCAGAGTCAGAAAGGCTAATCTTCAACCCCCAGTTCTCTACCTGGGGAATGGTATAAACTGTTTTGCTTCTATGCAAAGGCAGGAATGCTGGGGGTTCTAAATGAAACGATGCATGAAAGCAGCATGACATGTAGTAGATGCTCTGAAGATGTTGGCTTTTTATCTAGCAAGTCAAAGATCTAAGACTTTTTACTATTGCTTTTTTCACCCTTTTGAGGGAGAACCTGCACAGGTAGAGTTGTTCTCTAGGTAAGAGCATTGCTTTTTAGCATTCACTGCAAAGCAAAGTTTCTATTTGCTTTGTAAATAGAACCATTTGCAGATGTAAGAACTAGAAGATGTTGCTATTTCCCAACCCACCCAATCTCTGATTGAACAGGAAATAAGGGTAAAGCATGCCATCAAAATTTTACTTTTTCTCACAATACTACTATGTTTTGAACATAGATACATTGTTTTGACAAAAGTTCTCCCTTTTTGGTTTTGGTGTGCTCCTCTGCTGGTGTGTTAGGTATGTGTGCAGACTGTGTGTTGGTGTGTTGTACAGCATTGTGTGCTCATGGCAAAAAGCCACAACTTGGCTCTAGTTTGTTCAGAGGGCTGGAGGTATTAAAGTGGGAGAGCACCTGCTTAGTAAGCATGAGGCCCTGAGTTCAAGCCTCAAAAAGAGCTACTGTAAAACACATTTATTTATTGAAGACCTATGACAAGTTGGGTTGTGTATGGGCTTTACATTACTAGAGTTATTTGGCATTCTCTTTAACAGCATCCTTATGTGTTAAGTATGAACATCATTATTTTTTCAGAGAAGAAAGAAAGACTTGGGAAGTTACATGGCTTTCTCAAGATTACACAGCTAGCAAGGCACACAGTGAAATTAATAAACCATATTACTCCTAGTCTCCATTGAAAAAAATAGGGAAAAGTTGATGATCCCTCAGTATCTGTGGGAAACTGGTTCCAAGACCCTCCATAGTTAACAACACTCATGGATGCTCAAGTCCCTTACATTAAGTAGAGTAGTATTTGCATAAAACCTACAAGCATCCTCTTGTATACTTTAAATCATCTCTAGATTACTTGTAATATGAAATACAAGGTAAATGCTGTGTAAATAGGTGTTATACTAAATCATAAGAGAATAATAATAAGGAAAATGGTCTGTACATGTTTAGGATAGGCCCTTTTTTTCCTGAATATTTTCCATCCAGAGTTTGTCTAATCAGAAGATTCAACAAACAGAGAAAGCTGAGTGTATATAGGAAGGTTTAGAAGAACCAGTTATAATAATGAAGAGAATAAAATAAGAAAGAGAAACAGGAAAAAAGCTAAAAATCTGAGCCATTTTAGCACTCATTCTTTAAAGTACTTTATTATATCTCAGTTTCATAAGATTACAGGGGTGTTTAGTGATAAATTGAGAAAGAAAGAGAAAATGAGGGCTGGTACTTATGTCAGTGCCTGGGGTATAGTAGGTACTCAATAAATATTCAGTAGATGGATGTATAGATGCAAAACAGCTGAGCATCCTGTGGTCCTTAAGAGGATGATTCTCTTCTGGGAATAAAGAGGATCCATAACATCTAGGTTTGGGATTGTATCTGAGAAGTCAAGAATGGGATTATAAAGGACTGAATGAGTATTTGCCAGGGGGGTGGTAAAATTTCAACTTTTTTTTAAATTAGGAAGATATTTATTTTCTCACTTCCCTCCTCATCTGCCAGGACAAATGTGAAACCACAGATAAACACTGGCTTTAATTAATGCTCAGATAAAATATGTTCTATTAAAAAATCAATAAATATTTAATGATGAAGAATGCAAAATCCAGATAATTTGTAAAGTTAAATGATATAAATCCCTTTGTGCATAAGACTCAGGATTTGGGGAACCTATATTTTTGGGAAACTAGAATAGAACAACTCTAAATATTAGATCAAAATAAGATGAAGAAAAAGAGCAAATATAAACACTAGCAATAAATCCACAACCAACCAACTGGTAGTGATAAATTATACTCAACCTTCTAGGGAAGGGAGTTCATAATCTTAATTTTAATGTTATTCTTTCTCTAAAATGAAGTACTGCAAGAAGAGTCACTCCATGAAACATAAAGACATCAAATGGAAACTAAAAGGTTTTCCTTTAGAGAATGTCAATAAATATGTTCCAAGAGGGGAGAGGACTTAGCCTAAAGGTGGTCCAGAGTTGGAATTCAAGAAACGTGAGTTGAGGGATGAGAGTGCTGGAGAGATGTGTCAAAGGAAAAAATTCAGCTGTACAGGAAGAATAATTTCAGGAGTTCCACTGTTCAACCTGGTAACTACAGTTATTAACAATACATTGATTTCTTGAAAATTGCTAAGAGTAAGTTTAAAGAGTTCTTATTGCTTAAAAAAGATAAATATGTGTTATAAAGCATTTGTTAATTAGTTTTGTCATTACACAATATATACACATTTCAAATCAACATATATAATAAAATAATTTTTTTTCACAGAAGAGAAATGTGAGTTGAGTTAGTAAGAAAAAGAGGCAACTGAGGTATGTCAGAGAGAGCTCTAGAAGGTGGCAGGGAACAGTCATGCTTTTACATATTTCCACAGGCCCTCTGAGGATGCCAATAAGGACAATTACAGTGTTTTCCCATCGGATAGCTTTTGGTTCCCTAGTTCAGAGATAATTCTGAGATGGATAGGATATGGATCACAAAGTGGGGATGAAAATATTCTGAGTCCTGTGAAAACCCTATAGAAGTAGACTTTTATCAGCAAGACTTCTACTGGCACAGGACTGCCAGCTAGGTTAATCAGCAGAAAAATAGGTTCTATGTGACTGTTCCCAGGTATGCCTCTTACTGTTGGTCATCAAGAATTCTGAGCGAGGTTAGCCAGGCTCATAAGATAAAAAATCACATGTTCTCCCACATATGTGGACTTTAGATCTAGGGCAAATGCAGCAATGTGGTTGGACTTGGATCACATGACAAAGGGAGAGCACATATGGGAGATAAAGGAATAGGTAGAAAAACCCCAAACATGAAAGTATTTGATATCCCCACTCCAGAGGAACTAATACAGAAACCTTAAAGCAACAGAGATTAACATGAGAAGGGGATCAGGAACCAGTGTAAAGATCAGTTAGAGATGAATCAACATGGGTTGTAACACATGTGTACACGAGAGCAGTGCTAGGAATCTTTCTGTATAGCTATCTTTAACTAGCAAAAATGCTTTGTCTTTCTTATTATGCTTATGTCTCCTCTTCAACAAAATTAGAGATAAGGGCAGAACAGATTCTGCCTGGAAATGAAGGGGGTAGGGGAAGAGAGGATGGGGGAGGGGGGCAGGGGGAGAAATGACCAAACAATGTATGCACATGTGAATAAATGAATAATTTTTTTAAAATTTCCTTATCAATCCAGAGGACACTCAGGACAGCCCTATGTGCTGGTGTAGCAAAGGTGAGTCAAACATCAGGTGCTCCTTGGATTAAATGATTCCCACAGCCCCATCCACTCTTACTTCTAATAGTGCTTGCTATTCACTAGGCTAGAAGATAATTCACAGAGAATTCTGTGGTATGATTGTTAATTCTTCACTTTTGTTTAACATTAGAAGTTAAGATATTTAAGCAAAGTCTTTAGTATGGTTTTCAGGGGTTATTTGTAGCTCAACAGGAATAACAAAATGGCATGCTTGTTTGTTTGCCAGTGCAAGGTGAATTTTACTCCTCTCCTCCGTCCCACCCTCAGCAGCCTACCAGGAGTCTAGACAGTGAATTTATTCCTCTCAGGACTGCAGTTTATCATTACTTGGTGCTCTCTAAATCCATTTTTAATTCACTCCTGTGTCTTGGAGGGCGTGGTTACATGCCTCAAATGTCCTCCCACAGAAGAATGAACAAAAACAACATGCACAGCTCTGATGGTGCAGGGATGCTTGGTAGTGATCATCAGGCATCTTTGGGGGGGCAAAAAATTTGGAAACTAAAAGGTAAGAAAATATAAACCATTTAGATTTCTCTCTTGTATTCCTGAAAGAGTTTAATCTCAAAACACAGAAGCAGCAGATTTTCATCTCAATTTTCTCACAGGAGATCGACTCTTATCTGGATATCTAAATTCTAGGAACACTTAAGAATGGCAAATTAAGGCTTAGGAAATGTGTGGACTAGCAAAGTAGAAAAGAGGTTATCATTCAATTTTGGCATTTACTTCAGCCCATCATCCCCCTTGTGTTTTTGTTTTTAGGCAGGACTGATGAAAATTACAGTGTCCTGTTTTTTACTGGTTTCTGTGTGGACACCAGAATGAAAAATGGATACATATTCTCTGAAACTATTTTTTTGCTCAGTGTTCACCTTGTGAGAAACAAATATTTGTTATTCACTGTGTCTGTCTCCAGGTTATTTATAATTTAATAACAGCATTTATTTCATAGTGACTCCAAAGTCATTTGTTGAGCATCTACTATGTTCTAGGAATTTTGCTGTGGATAAAATGGCAAATATGTAGTCCTTGTATTTATAAAACTAACAGACTAATGAGAATTAGAGATAAGTAAAGAGTATTATAAATGTCCTTATCAGGGTGAATCACAAGGGAGAAAACATTTGGCCTAAGCCTACAAGATCACTGGAGACAAAACAGATCACTGTTACAAAAGTGTCATCTAACCTAAAAAGCAGGGAAGAAGAATGGAAAAAGAAGGAGCCAGCAGTAATTTAGGGGAGGAAAGTGGAAAGGGAGGACAATGGAGTGTTGTACACATAGGGATACTATGAAAGAACTCCTTGAAGATACAGATAACATTTAGATTGGTCAGATCACAGAGTGTGAGGGGAGAATGGCAAGATGTGAAACTGGGTAAGTACTGAAGTCAGAAATCATGGAGCAACTCTTTGTGTCATATTAAGAAGTGTGTGCTTCAAATGACAAATTTTGGCTAGGGTGGGGAGAAAGGAACCCTCATACACTGCTGGTGGAAATGTAAATTAGTACACAGACTGTGGGAAACAGTATGAAGACTCCACAAAAAACTAAAAACAGAACTACACATGATCCAGCAATTCCACTCCTAGGGATACACAAAGGATTGTAAGTTGAGTTATAATAAAGGAATCTGCACACCCATGTTTATTGTAGTATTCACAATAGCAAAGTTATGGAAACAGCCAAGATGCCCCACTATGGATGAATAGATTAAGAAAATGTGGTATTTATCTACAATGGAATTTTATTCAACCATAAAGAAGAATAAAATTTTGTCGCTTGCAGGTAAGTGGATGGAACTGGAGAATATCATTTTAAGTGAAGTTAGCCAAGTTCAGAAGGCCAAAACCTGCATGTTTTCTCTCATATGTGGAATATAGAGCTAATACAAATATAGCAATATTATGAAAAACAGATCACAATAAGGGGAGGTCACATACAAGAGAGGGAGGGTAAAAGAAGGAAGTTAAGATGAATATGGTTGATGTACTTCTTATACAAGAATGAATATAGACTTTTTAAACCTGTTGAAATCACCATTTGAAGGGGACTAAGGCAGAAAGAAGAAAAATAGAGATGAACCAATTTGGGTTCACCATAGCTATACAGGAAACTCCCTATATAGCTATCTTAAACAGAAAAAAAATGTCATTTTTTTTCTTCTTCAAAATTAGAGAATAGGAGGACAAAACAGTTCCTTGTCTGGGAGGGTTGGTACCAGTGGAAGGTGGAAGGATGTGGATAAAGGGTGTAGGATGGTAAATATAGTGAGTGCAAATACTGTGTACATATGTATATAAATGGAAAATGATACCTGTTGAAACTATTCCAGGAATCAGGGAGCATAAAGAAGAATGATGGGGTGAATTCAAGTAACAATATATTGATATAAGAACTTTTGTACATGTCACAGTATACCTGCAGCACAAGAAGAACAACAATCAAAGAGTGTACTTCATCCCAGTAGCTTCTTGGATCTACAGAGGTTTAAGCAGGCAAGTGATAATGACTTTATTTGCATTTCAGAGGAGATTATCTCCCTACAACATTAATATGGGATTGAAGGACTATAAAATGGAAGAGTTAGGAAGCTCTTGAAACAATCTGGATGAAACACCAGGGCTAGGAGGTGATAATGGTGAAGGAGAAAAGTGACCATATCCTAAAACTTACTTAAGAGATAGAATTGAAAAACATGGATGGTTGATAGAGCTAGTCACTGAGATGGGGACATGAGGAAGCAGATTTGCAGTGAGAAGAAGGAGAAGATGATGGAATAGGAAACACAAAAGAAACATATAGTGCAATGTAGATGTGATAAACATTGAAAATAACCCCCCTCTGAGAAAAATCCAGGAGGATAGAAAGGTGAAATATTTACATCAAGTCTGGGCAAATTATGAGTGAATTTGTGAAGAAGGGGGCATCAGAACTAAGCTTTGATGGATAACTAGAAGCTGAAAAGAATATCTTAAGGTACTGAAATAAGACAAACTGGTGATGTTATTGTGTTTCTGCTGTTATCTTAAAATAATGGACAAATTGTGGCTAGAATTTTCAGGATTGTTCATACCTCCCACCTATCTATTCTGAATATAGATGCCATTTATAATTTCTTACAAATTAAACTGTTTCATGTCACTACTCTACTCAGTACCCTCCAAAGTTTCCCATTCCCTGAAGAATACAGTGTAAATTCTTAGCCTGCCTTACTTTACCTGCCATTTCTTACCTGTCTTTTGGCATCGTGGTCTCTTCTTGCTTTTCCTGCTCTGTTTGGCTTCCTACAGGAGTCCAGGTGTGATCTCAGCTCATGGCCTTAGTACATGTTCTCCATCTCTTTAGAATGCTCCCTACACTTATGACTTACTCTCTAACTTTAAGACTATGCTCAACTCTCACTGAGCTGTTATTCCTATACAAATGCCTGTCATTTAGAGTCTCATCTCTCTGAAAGCCTCTGAAACCCTTTCCTGATTTATTTTTCTCCATGTTCTTTATGGCTTTTTAATATGCTGCATAATTTATGTATTTTATTTATTGTTCACCTCCACAAATTAGGATGTAAACTTTCTGAAAGCAGGATGTTTTTATTTTTTAAGATTTGTTTACTGTGCTTATATAATGTCTGACATATAGCAAGTCTCCAATAAGTACTTGTTGAATAAAAATATGTGTAAACATGCAACATGTTTTATATATGCAACAACATCAATCACTCTGTATTTTCATTTAAAAATATTTTCTTCTTCTCTGGGGAAGAAATACTGAAAACATGCGGCTAATAATTGTAAGGCAATGACCTATACTTTAGCTACACAATGGAATTACCTGAGGAGCTGTTTAAAAAAATACAGATATTTGGATCCCACTGCCTGAGATTCCAACTAGGCTGGAATCTAACCTAGACATGAGGTTTTTTTCCAAGCATTTTTCTGCCCTCCCAGCATTGGTACTGTTGAAAGGCACTGCTGGGGGAAGGGGAGAGCAGAATAGGAAACTAGGCGGAAAGGCAGGGTCTGAAATTAGAGGTCTTTACAATCAGGTTAAACAGCTTGATGATAATTGCACAACAAATCTGTTTAAAAGTCAGTGCAACATTTTTCTCTTCTAATCATCCCTTCCTTCTCTTACACAGAGATAGACACTTTTTATATGTTCAATTTTCAACATATTAAGCCAGTGGTAAAATTCACACATTCAGAATCTCTGAATGATCTTTTGTCCCTTCTCACTCAGTATCCAAACAGCTACCTGGGCCTACTAGTTCCCTCTCCACTATGGGCTCATTAATCATTATTTTGTATTTTCCCAATTTTACCATCCCAATCCTCTTGCCTGAATTATTTCAAAAGCCTTTTAGTGAGTATCCCCCTCTAAGGTCTACTCACTCCCTCACTCCACCACTACCCATTCCCACTTCTATGTTCCTCTCTAAAACATCACTTCCATCATGTCAATTTCCTGATCAGAATTTTTCCCTTAGCAGGATATTCATATCTTCTCTAATCTACCTATAATCGACCCTTCCAGGTATTATTCCACTAATTACTCTTTAAAACAGTCACCTTCAGTTAAACTGGGTGTACTCATTACTCATTTATGGCATGCTCATTCTTCCTCTGCACTTTTGACATGTTTCTCATGTCTAAGATTGTCTCCACTCTCTTCTCTTGTTAAATCCCAACCCATTTATTAAAGCCAACTCACCTCTTCTATATAGCCTACCCTAATCATCCCAAAGTATAATCTTCCCATGAACTCCCAGCAATTATTGTTTATACCACTCATTTTGTACTTAAGGTTAAATCCCTCTGTGAAATTTCTCTAAATTTATGCTGCAATTTGATGTCTCATTTTCCCAAATAGCTTATAAGCTGTCAGCACAAGGATAAAACACTGTTCCTATAAAGTTCCTTGAACATAATAAGTGTTCAAATTTATTATTTAAGGGAATGAATTAATGCATGAATAATGATCTGGTCTTAACATATCACAGTGCCTACTGATAGAAAGACCAATCCCCATCTTCCTATCCATGCAAGTATTCCCTATGGCCATCATTTTTGGAGGGTTTCTCTGTTATCTGGGTGTATTACTAAAGTGCCTGATTGTGACAATTAGGTGTTCACAAGAAATGCAGAGGACACTGAAGAAGAGTCCATTACTTTTTCTTTAAATTTGAAGACTAGTTGAAGTGTGAATTGGAGTACCTCATCCCTATCTCTCTACTCTTCTTTTTTTTAATCTCTCAAAATACCTTCTTTTTGCTTCTCCCCTTTTTCTTGTTGTTATCTACTAAACATCTCTGCCCTTTTCATACTCACTTCCTCAAGGTCTGCTTTTTTCCCTCTCTCAACCTCTAGCACAGGTTTTCCCTAATGGAATAAGTAGGAAGCGTGGGGGCCTTAGCTCCTGTGGGGGATATAAGGTGGGAGATGGATGAATAAAAGAGTCCTTTCTCAGAGCAGCCTTCTGATGAAGCTGTACTGTGACCAGCCTGTCTATGGTACAAATGTGGTGTGTCATGCTCGAGGAGTATCTGTCTCCTTTCTTGGCCTTATGAAAATCTCATCCAATTATCTTAGTTTTACAGGAGTTAGAATGTTAGAAGTGGTGAGATTAGGGGCAGTTTGTACCCCCAGGGAAAAGAGGAAGGGGGCAGATACAGAAAAAAAAAAAAAACTGTCCCCATTATTTGAAGAAAGTGTCCTGACTTAACACTAACCACCATCTTGTGTACCATGTATAAAGCTCAACACTTACTTCTTAGTTGGCTCAAAATGAAGTATTTCTCAGGAAGGACATCATAGCTTTTTCCAAATTGTGATTCCTTATTAATCCTAGAAATCATGCAGAACAACCTGCTGTGTAAACATGTGCCACGAATTATGAATTAGTCAGGAAAACATAAGCCAGATATCAAAAAGAGATTGTGAATGTAGTTTCTAAGGCTTCAAATGGTGGGCAGAATGTAGAAGCTGAATGGAAGGGGAAAAAAGACCCCAAATGTATGGCCTTACAAAAACAGAATGACCTCTCTGGATTAAGGAACTTTTTTTGTGCTGGGGTACATGTCATCCTAGCTGTGTACCCCACATGCTGAAGTTGTCCCAAAACAGGCTTAATTATTGGAAAGCAGAGGGAGCCTAGGTCTTGACTTTAGAAGATCCAGTCTCTAGTCCAAGCCAGAATTAGCTTCCTTCTTCCTCTTTAAACCAAGAGAGTTGGAATGACCTGTCCACAGCTGACATTCTACCATTGTGACCACCAGATGGCAAGTAACATCAAGAAGTGATTATAATCACATCACAAAAAACAAGGTATCTCTGAAAATTATCTATTTCATTCTTCTGAGCTCCAGAGAAGTAGGGTCATATGCATCATTTCCGGTTTCCACTAAGCATATCATAACACTTAGCATACCGTAGGTATACATACATGTAATAATATTCAAATTAAATTGATTTTTTTCAAAAGATAGGTTCCTTTTCATAATGATCAAGAGATTATTTGGAGTTAGTCTGATATTTTTAGTTCCCTCACCTCCTGAACTATTCCGTCACATGTTAAGCTTATCCTTGTGCCTTGCACATAAGGCAGCTTCTGACTTTGAGTCTGCTCCTGTGCTCAGCTGAAGATCGCTCTGGGGTACTTGCAGCAGTTTCTGTTCCCTGGCCTTCCTGGGGATATAGGTGGCAAGGCCATCATCTCCACACTCTACCTTGGTATGATCCATGTATCAAGGAAGCCTGAGGATCCCTAGCATACCCCCAAAACCCTACCTATCTGCCCCTTCACATCAGACTCCATGGCCACAGGAATAGCTATTGCCAAAAGCACTGGACTTGGAAACAGAAAACTTCTTATCAACCTTGGCTTGGTCAGCAGTAAGTAGTCCTGGTAACTTTGAGCAGGTGACTAACTCTCAAAATGAGCCACAGGAAAAAAAGGAGGCAAAAAACTTGAAAATGCTTTATAGGATGAACACTATATGTGTTTGCCTCTTATCCTCATTCTCTACATATTTTATTCTGCTACCTTTTATTTGACAGCACAATACTTCTCTATAAGGTGAAATGACTCTGGTCCTGTCAGTAATTTAAGCTGCATGTCCTTGGGCAAATATTCGATCTTTCTGAAGGGCACCGTCTTTGTTTTTAAGTGAGAAGTTACCATTTTCCAGACTGCGACACTTTCTGAGAAGATCAAAAGTGATCTTTTAAGTAAAAATGCTTTGTCACTTAAACAAAAAAGTTCCATAAATGTCTGATGTAGCTGCTATTATTGCTTATTTATTTACCTTGTAACCCTTCCCACATCTTCTGTGTCTGAACTAAACTCCTGCATTGGTAAACACAGTTCTCCTTTGTGAGGAACTTTTAGTAATACACAAAAATTTTCACAAATAAGTGAAGGAATCAATTACAAACTGCGAAAAAAAAATTTCTAAAACAATTCATGTTTGAGAAATGAACTTTATTTACCAAGTGTTACATTATGTATTTCTATTACTAGCTCTTGTTTCCAGAGTGCTCTACCTGTGTCATCGTCTGAGTCTCACTAAAAACCAGGGAGTAGGTAGGGTGGCTATGGACAACTCTGCACCCAAACAACCAGGTCTGAGAAGACAGATAGCCTAGTGTAAGGAGTGCTGGCTTTGAAGTCTAACACATTCACATTTAAAGCCTGTCTCACTTGCCATGTGGGCTTGGGCAGACAGCTTCTCTGGATTTTGGGGGATTTTGTTTCTGTAGCTAATCATGGAGAAAAAAAGAATACCTATTTCTTAGATTTCTCAGAAAATAGAAAGAAATAAGAAAATAGATGCAAAGTGCTTATCACAGTGCTTTGCACATGGTAAATGCTTAACAACTATAATTATTTTTATTAAGAAGAGCCTGAGCATTTGGTTCACAATGCGTTTTTCTATTCAGTGAGACTTTTAACTTTTTACAATATAAGAATTCTCGCCTCATACATTAGCCTAAATTTCTCACGTACATTGAAACTGGACTTTTTTACATCAAGAAAGAATTGACTATTTTGAATGACTATACAACCTGCCAGCCAAGAGTTCAGCCTTAGCTGTATAGCTACCTTTGTCTGGAAATGCATAGTGTAATTATTTGAACATTCCCTTTGTGATTTTCTTTTATTATTTTATGAAAATGAGTGAGAAACAGAAAAATGAATGTGTTCAGACTGCAGGAAACACAGATACCATAAATTTACTGTAGTTGAGACAAAGATGGCAGTCCCTAGGTATTCTAGAATTGGTGAATCTTTGTTGAGTCTTTAAGAAGATCAACTGGGCATGTACTTACAAAGGAAAAGAATAAAACACTATAAATACACCTCTTACAATTATATCTCACTGGTAAATTAATTTAAGGAACTGTTTTCAAGTACTTTACTTTGACGGAACAAGACCTTATAAACCTTAAGTCAATTGTTAAATATCAGAACTCTATGTAAGAAGAGTTAGAAATTTAGTATCTAAGGAAACTGTTTCTAGACAAGACTGATGTGCAAAAACTACTGGCAGTAATAATGTCCCTCCCTTAAAGTCTGTCTCTCCTAGTCTTTAGTAAAATACAGAGAAAATCTAAAATGGCAAGTTAGCTTTTCTTTAAGAAGGCAATATAGGCATTATGACCTGGTGCTAAAGAGAGGAACTTGATATGGTGACAGTGCTGCACTATTGCCAGTGTATTTACAGAGCATCTCCAAGGATTGACATGATCCTTCTCTGCTATACTCAAAAAAGCCATGTACTGTTGGCTAGTGTCTGCCCTAACAATAGAAAGGACTTGATATCTATTTTGAGGCTCTGCATGGTTTACTTAGACCTTTGTGCATTTCTGGCTGACTAAATAAAACAGTAGATTTTAATAATAGTTTTTATTTCATTTTTGAATAAAAATATTTAAGGTGGGTCACTGGGGAAGCCTGAAACTCAGGCCATGTTCCTTTAAACAAAATGAGATTTCTTAGTAAAGAGGTTCCCAGTGTCCCCTGCAGAAATATATGTGATTTCAGAAAAGGATTGATTCAAATAAAAATGTGTTTGTATAAGAAAAATTATTTTCTGCTGAGAAAACACATAGTTTGGGGTAAATTTATAGTTGTGGCCAGGTCATTAATATCTGGTTGTCAAAAAGTATTGGTTTGAACAAAAATATGTTGTAATAAAAATGCATTGTTTTGAAAAAATTTATTGGCCCCATGAAAACCTATTCGATTCAGAAAGATATGTTGATTTCAATGAAAAATCTATTTGTTTTAAGGGAGATAGTGCTGGGCTCTCAGCTTTTCTGTGGAAAATCTCAGAGACATTGATGTTCAGTTAGAAAGATGAAACATGGACAAAATTAGCGAAAAGACTGTGGAGAGCATAAGGCTCATTTAATCAATAATGCTTAACACAGACATAACCAGCTTCAATCTTCAGAGCACATTGATGAACATAAGCCAATGGATCCTTCCAAACAGCCTAAAGAGGGGTAGGACTGGCCATGACTATTGAGAATGGACACTCAGTAAAAGAAAAGTAACAGAAGATGGAAAAAGATGGAAGTTCAACCTACACTGGGGACCCTGAGTAAACCACAACTCTAAATATGAAGCCTCTTTATTCAGTGACTTTGGCCTGTTATCTGGTATTTCTCCCTCTTTTCCACCTAAGGCAGATCAGGGTATAGTTCCAAAACCATGTTTCCTCATCATATTCCCTTTGAATAATAATATATCTACTTTTGAAAGAGAGAGGTAAGAACATGACACCGGGGTTGGGTTTCTTCGGTGTGGGAAAAGTGATCTGCATGTTCTAACTAAAACAAAAGTCTGCCCCTGAAAAAGATGGTTAAAAACCCTGTCTAAAAGCAGTTCCAATATCATCGGCAGTTGACTTAAAGCAGGTCTTGACCCTTTTATAAAGGGCCAGATAATAAATATTTTAGGCTTTGCTGTATCACATATTCTCTGTCACAACTACTCAGCTTTGCCACTGCAGCATGAAAGTAGTCAGAGACAAAAAGTAAATTATTAAGTTTGGTTGTGTTCCAATAAAACTTGTTTTGCTTTGTCTTTCTTACAAAAACAGGCACGGATTGACTATGGCCTACAGGCCAAAGTATGCTTGAAGAATTGCTTTCACTACACAGCTTGTTCAAGTAATGACATAGAAATATAACATTAAGAAAACTAGTAGCATGCAGGGAGTAGGTAAACTAAGAAAAATCCCAGAGTCAGATTCCAAGAGATGCTGATTGAATCCAAAGAGGAGAGTGTTTTGAAGGAAGAAGATCCTACATGGTATTCACCATCGCTTCAGGGGATCAAATGTAATTCAGAGCCCATTCTCCTTACTTCATACTAAGTAAAAATTTATGTTGTAGCAGTATTTTTCAAAGTTAAATAGCAGGAATTGTGTTTTAGGTGTGAGTTTTCCCTCTGTAAAGCTTCACAAATAAACGTGCATGAAGAATATGTTCCTTATTCTAGCAGAGAGCAGCTGCTGAGTGTTGTGGTGGGGAGCAGGAGAAGCAGGGCTCTTGCCCAAGTCCTATGGCCACATCTCTTTTGCTTTAAAGTAAGTGCTTTGGTCCAATAGACTTTATTTCAGAATTCCATGATCTTAGAAGCCTTTTGATAATGGTGCTGACTGGGACCCTGCAGGCAGAATAAGCATGTCCATAGTCAGAATCTGCATTGACTTGAGTCTAGATAAATTGCATTAGTCACTTCTCTGGTGAAGGGATAAGAGGAAATCAGCTTGCTACCAAGTGACTAGGTAAAGGACTCTATCTGAAGGACTCAGCAAAATTTCTGTTGGACAATGACCAATATCAGTATCTATCTCAGCTTTGTAATTAGAGAAAACAAGCAAAACCATGTTTTGGACCATGCATCACCACTCCCTTTCATCATAGCTCTTCCTCCCATGTATCTATGAGGCTACTGCTGGCATGGTTAATAGTAGAAGCTGGCTGGGACCAATTACCTGAGTCTTCCTGCCCACTTAATATTTAGTGTATCTTCTATGGTGAATGCTCCGTAGTAAGTATTCACAGGTAATTCAAAGCTTTCCACCATATTTTCCATGAATTCTATACGGTACCTTTTATCACCCTGGATTCCTTTAGTATGATAGGCTGTGTGCCCATGCTGCAAGAACACTTGAATTGCAGACTGCATCTGCTTGAGTGTTTTTTTCTGAGTTATTGAGTTTTTTATTCTCTTCCTCTGGTTGAAGGAAATTTCAGAGGCTTCCAAATGGTCTTCCCCACAATTAAAGCTCCAATATCATAGCAAAATTATCAATTATGAGGGTTTTGATAAGTACCATGCATATTTATTCTTATTGTACATTTAGTAAAAAAGAAAAGAGGAATGACAAATTCTAGGTCTGTAGATGCACTTTAATTCAGGCCTGGGCCAAGACTACACTTATGACCTTCTCCTATTGCCTTATTCTAAAAAGAGGGAACATAGTAATGCTTCAGGTCCCAAACTATCACTATCATCTTGAACCCAACATCTATTGGTCCTCAAAATGCTTGAATAATTCTCAGTGTATTCTTATGGTAGCACCATTGGAAGGACTTAAGGGAATTATTACTATATACACTTGTCATGATGTTGCAGGTACTTCTTCCTGAGAGCTTTGCCTATCTTTCAAAAAGTAAATTCTTGGTGTAAAAATTTTCTTAGATCTAGAAACCAGGCAAGAGACTATAACTGTCTTGGAGCAGCTGAACCCAAATATCTGACTATCCATCTTTATACCATTTGGTTTTATAAATTAAACAATATTCTTGCTGGTTATTCATTTATCTTGCCTGTAGGAAAGTTGCATCTGGCTCTCAACTGTTACCCTGCCATTTCTCATGATAATTTCACCTACTTTGCTTTTGATAGCTGAGAACCATCCATGTCTTTCACTACTTTGGAATTTTGCCATCTTTTTTTCTATAAGGCAGCTCTGTTCTGAAATGATATCCTCTTCAGCTGTGGCCAGTAAAGGACACCTTCTCAATGATGTTGATGTTTCTCTCATAAGCACAGTCTTCTATTCTGTAGATGAGCTGAGTCTTCAAGAATAGGTAGAAATAAGACACATAAAGATCATTGAGTGGGAACATTCTAGTAATGAACATTCTGAGCACACTGGAGAGAAGCAAAAACAAAGCTAAATTGGGGGATTTCATAGATCCCATACGATATAGTATACATGAAGGAGAATGTGAGGTCAAGGTAGATCTTGGGGGATAAGGATAAATCTGGGCTTATGAATGAGGACTTGTTCTGTTAGTAGTAGCAAAAAGAAAAGAAAGCCAAGAGGATTGCACAAAGAGTGAAGGACAAAAACCATTCCTCATTGCCTCTAATAGATGATCTGAAAACCAGAGCAAATGGAAGCTGGGAAGCAGGGAGGAGAAGGTGGCAGTAGCTCAAGCACTACTGACATGTGTAAGGTAAAAGTTTAATGTGCCTTGAGCACACAGAGCTGCCAGCCTTGTGACAAGCAAATGAGCTGGTTCCACTCCAGCAGGTAACCATATTATCTGCCAGCCATGGGTGATGCGGCTTTACCAGCAGTAACTCAGGCAAAGCTCTGATAATTTTCTCTAGGCACCAAGTCTTTTTGTTTTTGTCACAAAAGATTTTCACATGAACTATTGGCACAAAAGTAACTGATGAGAGATGTGGACATTTTGCTTCCAAAATTCCTGGTCAGATTGTGAGAAAGAATGAAACTGAGTTTACCAAAAATTTTTTTACTTTTGTTTCTATTTTTTTCTCCTTCCTATCCTATATTTGATCCTTATGAATATTTGTAACACATCAAAAAGGCAGCTTTTGAGAACAAGAATAAGGTCTAGAAATATAAATTGCATATGTGGAGGGTAAGGAGTTGGTAAGGAAATTAAGCTCTTATCAAATGTAATGATTTTTTTTTGTTATCTTTGCCAATGGCCTATCATCTAGGACCTTAGAAAATAGATTCACAGTCTCTTTAGAGAATTTATGCATTCTCACAGTTGTCTAAGATCTTCATACTACTTTGGGCATCCCACTTAGTCTTAGCCACTAAAGACTTAGCTAGTTTATTTCCCATTTCCTACAAGCATTCATTTTAGCTTTTTAAATTTCTTACTCTTTGTCCAGATCCACAGAGCTTCATGGGTTCAGAAGTTACAAAACTCCTGAATTAGAAGTAAAGAATGATTAGATTTGGAGTGTTTGTGTATATTTGTGTGTGTGCAAAAAGGGGAAGGAGTCTTCAGAACTTCCAGAAGTGCAGAGAGAGAGGACCATGATTAAAAGGACTGAGATACTTAAAAGAGAACAATAGATGTAGGAAGAAGTGAAATACCAGAGGAGTTTACCTGAGTAATCTCTGTAATGGGGCTTCACAAATATAGTAAGTAGGTAGAAACATGGTACTCCATGGGTAGATATTGGTTTTCAAGAATAGAAGAAGGGTCTTGTGTGTATATGCATTTTTTGTGACATCACTATGCTCACTATTTTTGCAATATCTGACTGAACAACTCCTTTAGAAAACATTTGGAGAGTGAATGAATGAGTAAAATTCTAATGCTTTGAACAAATAACAGATCCCACATTTCCTATTAGAAATAATAATCTGATCTCAAGACTAGTGTTGTTTGTCTTTTATGAATTCTCTCTAGCACACTTGCATTTCAAAAGCAGAGTAGTTGGATATGTATCTTTTCCTCACCCATCACAAGACTCATGCCTGAGACCTTTATAACAAAAGACAGATTAGCAAGAGAAAGGCATAAATATTTATTTGTTTTACATAACACAGGACACTGCAGAAATGAAGACACAAAGAAAAAAGGGAAACGTATTTTTTTATGTGCAGTTGAGCAGAAGTATGACTGGAGGACAGAAGGGTATGATCTGATGGTAATAAACTAGGAAGAACTTAGCAAGGCCTGCTTGTACAGGTGCTTCTTGGCATCCTATGAGCCATTCCTTCTCTATGGGTATAGGGCAGGACATCTGTCACATAAAGAGCTTTAGAGGGAGAGGGAAAGGGCCAAACAGTGACTTTCCTTGGTTGTTTGCATGTTTCTTGGAGGAAAAGTGAGAGTGGGATTTCTGCTCCTGCTCTTCTCTCAGTTTCCAAGGTGCTATAGTTTGTGGTTGCCTCTGCTGTACCTATCAAACCTGACCCCTGGGATTACTGGTAGTGACACTTTACATGACCCTGGCCTACATTATCTTGTGTCTGAAACTAAAGAGGGTTTTCAGAAAGAGAAAAGACAACTTTGATGCTGATTTGAATGTCAAATAATTTTTTTACCCAATTTTCTTCAACCATTTTTCTTAATAAAATTTTCTGTGACTAATGATGCATAAATCCCTAAGAGTCAATTCTGGGATGAAGGAAAGAAGATTCTTCAAACATCTGATTCAGAGTTACAAATAACCTCTCTTAGAAAAAGAGAAAGTTATGGCTGTACTTTGGGCATCTTATCCCAAAAGAAGAGCCTTATGCTTATCTTTGGAGCAGGCTTGGAAATGGAAAAACCAAGTGTACATTCTGTCTCTTCCCATACTAAGCCATTAGGTGTTAGGTGGGTTATTTGACCTTTCAATTTCTAGCCTCATTTTCTGCAGGACAAGGATATTGAGACCTTTTTTATAGGGTAATTAGAAGGCTCATAATATAATACTAATTATATTAATATTGAGTATCCCTAATGTGAAATTCTGAAATATGAAACCCAAAATGCTCCAAAATCCAGAACTTTTTGAGTGCCAACGTAATGTCTTAAGTGAAAAATTCCACATCTGACTTCATGTGACAGGTCATAGTCAAAACACAGGTGCACTAAAAATACAGCATAAAATTACCCTCAGGCTATGTGTACAAGGTATACATAAAATATAAATGAATTTTATGTTTAGACTTGGATCCAATCCCCAAGATAGCATATCATGCATATGCAAATATTTCTAAATCCCAAAAGTTCAAAATTTGAAATACATCTGGCCCAAGCATTTTGAATAAGAGGTACTCATCTTGTATACATAAATGCACCTAGAGAAGAATAGACTTTATTTTATTCTCTTCTCTTTGTATAGATGAGTTTCAGAACTGAGGATCTTGGTCAGTCAAGATTTAATCCGAGAAACAGAAATGATTCTACATACTTCAAACAAAGGGGATTTAATGGAGGAAATTGCTTATATAAGGGATGAAAGAGTTGAGAAGTCAAAAGCAGGAAATCACTGTCATCCCTAGCAATAGAGTCTTATCTCCAGGAAAGAGTATTATCAGATCTCAGAATCCAGGGTCACTAGAATTGGAACTGTGTATGCCTGCATGGTAGAAGCTAAGCTCACACAGAAGGTATTTTGTAGTAGATGTACATGGTAACCACAAATAGAGATGACATAAGAAATAGAGAGAGAAGAGACAGGATACACCAAGAGATCCCCTTTCCCTCACCCTCCAATCTTCCACCTATCACGTGTACAGTCAAATCTACCTTAAAGTCAAAGGCAATGACTTTAGGCATTAGAGTTTCCTGAAATTCAGACAAGAACAAGAAAAGGACAAAGAATGGATCTGAGTAAAAGAAAAAATATGTACATCAATTTAGTGTCCAAATACCTCATGATTTATTTCTAGATGATGAAGGTCTTTCTTTTTTCTTCATTCCTCTTCAGCACAAACAGCTATCCATTTTCTCCCAAGTGGTGTTCTTGTTGTGCATTTTCACTGCAGTGGGCCCCTGATAGTTTCATAAGATGACTAGTCTCATGTGATCCTGCTTGAAGATTCTGGAAGAAGTCAAGTAACAGGTAGCATCCAAAGTTCCCTCTTCAAGTAGAGAATCTGAACTTCCAGGAGTGACAGGGTTCACAAAATTCTTGTACATACTTAAAAATGAATAGTCCAGTTGTTATGCTATCCCTTTAATTCCAAGTTTTA